>NC_056733.1:1043537507-1043907507 GCF_019279795.1 Protopterus annectens
TATGGCTGGGGTCCACCAGACTGGACGCTTGCCTTTGGTACAAAGAGTCTTTGTTTTGCTTGGGATTGCCTTATCCATGCAGTCCTGCAGGTGCTGGTAGAAGGCGTTTGTAAGTGATTCAGCGGCTTGAGTATTGTTTTCCACGGCTCGGGGCCTGAAAGGAGACCACACTAGTCTTTAGAAGTGTGAAGTCGGCTTTTGAGAAGTTCTTTACTGTGGTCTTTTTATTTCAGGTGGGGTGGGATGAGGACCTCCAGCGAGATTAGTTTGTGATCTGATCTCACCAGTGAGGGGTATACTTCCGGTGTTGAACATTGTGCTCCCATGTTCGTGATGATGAGATCAAGTATGTTATCTGCTCTTGTGGGGATGGTGACTAGTTGTTCCATGGCATTTGAGTTTATGAATTCCAGGAACTTTTGGGCTAGGGTGTTTGGGCTTGAGTAGTGTTCCCAGTCTATATTAGGGTAATTGAAGTCACCTAGTATGATGGTGTTTGGTGATACATTTATCCCCTCTAGTGTTTTCAGGAAGGCCATGTGAGTTTCCTGAGTTTGTGAGGGTGGCCTGTAACATGCTACAATTTGCAGAGCAGTCTTGCCTATGGTTAATTGCACCTGGATGGTCTCCGATGCATCGTGCGTTGCCACCAGTCTTGAGGTGTGGGTGTCCTTGATGAATATGGATACCCCCTCCTTTCTTGGTATTGTCCGGATTTTGGGGCGGAGCATGATATGAGGTAAAACCTGATAGCGCTGGGGTGCTCTCAGGAGCCTTGAACCAGGTTTCTGTCACAGCACAGACATCGATGTTCTCCATACTGAGAAGGGCCTCGAGTGCGTGCATTTTGAGATTTAGACTTCTGGCATTGAGCAGCATTACCCTTAGTTTTTTCCTTTTTGTGTTCTAGGGTGGTAGGTTTAGAATTTGAGCCTTGCCTAAAAAGGCACTATGGTGGTGGCAAGAGCCTTTGCCAATATCCGGAATCCCAGGGGTGACAGGTGCAAGCCGTCCCTTGCGAAGCAGCGTGGCTTGTCCAGCATGTCATCCCAGGAAGACAGATACTGGATCCCCTTTGAATGACACCAGTGTTTAAGCCAATTGTTAAAGCTGATCATCTTATCTCTGTATTGTGGCATCATTCTTGGTGAAGGTAGGATACTGCTCAAGGTCAGGGTCATACCTGCCTGGGCTACATAATCAGAGAGCTCCTCAATGTCTCTTTTCATGTAGTCCAAGGAGGTGCGTCTCAGGTCGTTTACACCAGCGTGGACAATGACTGAGTCATATTTGTACCTGCTGTTGAGAGACCTGAGTGCTTGCGTTATGTGGCGGATTCTAGCGCCCGACAGGCAGCTTACTGTGACCTTCTCCTTACTCAGTCTGGTGAGCGGGACATCAGTGTGTCTGACTATGGAGTCACCAATGACTAGTGTGTCTGGCATTGTGTTTGGCCTTAAGGGCTGTGACTGTTTGACACTCTGACTGTGAGGTCTATGTGTTGCGGGTGTTGTGTTCTGAGGTGGTGGTTGTTTGGGTGTCTGCTTTGGTGGCCTCTGCTGTTTTGGTAGATTTTTGATCAGAGCCTCCGAGTATGTCTTTGTGTGTTTATGTGTATGATTTGAGGTTGTAATGGTACTATGTGAGACTGGGTCTATAGTGTGTGTGGTAACCTTCTCCTCCTGACTGGTCTTGCCAGTCCTATGTTGAGAGAGCTCAGCCTCCAGTTTGGCCGTATAGTTGCATCTCTCGCATGTATTTGTGTTTTGTGGGAGGAGGAAAGGGTTGTCTGTGTACATGAGGCAATTGAAACATTGCCTCAATATTCCCAGGTTCACCAGCTGAGCAGGAGAGGACACTAGCAACTGATCCCTCGACATGCTAGAAGGGTAGACGAAAAACTTTAAAAAAGATTCCGGGGCGTGGGTGACCGAGAAATGGGGGGTTGCCTTTTTGGGGTACTATCTATGACAAGAGTGCCGTATCAAGGTAATAAGTACTGTAGGAGCAAGTGCTAGGTTTAATAGATAGAGAATAGTCTACTTGGAGTCAAGTAGAGTTGATCTTTTTAGTTATAGGATACGCTGATTTGATCAGTAGTATAGTTCGAGGAAGGTAGTTTTAAGGGAAAATTTGAAGAGTGGACTTTAGGTAGCCCGAATAGTTTAAACCTGCTTAACCGGCACTGCCCTAGTGTGCAACAGTGGCAGCTCCGCGCGTAAGCAAAAAGCAACACCTCCAATGTGTATTTTTTTCAGTGTATTAACATACTTAGTTTTTTCTGTAGAAGAGAGAGATGGTAAGTATCATAAGCATCAAAAAGCATATGAGAGCTGAGAGAGGCTAGAATGAAAATCAAAGGGTAAAATGGTCACAGAGACAAACCGTTCAGTAAAAACTGCAAGAAAAACTCAGCCAAGCTAAAGTTATCATTGTGTGATACCTTAAACATCCTATAATGTAGGCCCATGGGTTATATGCAAAAGACATCAAGTGCTTCAGCTACACGGCTTCAGAATGTCCATGACTTTTTTTACTTTTTAAGTATTTATGGTTACATTCAGGCCAATAAAGCCAAACCCCACTAGTTGTGGATATGCATGTTTCAACCTTTTTATTGATCTTGTCAGCACACAGAAACATAAATGTTTCTATTTTTAAGGACAACTTAATGACACCACATTTTTTGATTATTACTTTATTAATTAATTGAACTGGTAATCATATAGGGTGCAACTGCAAAATTTATTCCATGGGAAAGACAGCGGGGTTAGCAAATATAAAAAATCTGGTAAAATACACACATTTATCAGCAACTGAACTCATAAATAAATTTAATAAATTACATACCTACAAATTAATCTCAACTCAGTGAAGTAAATATTCACATAGTACATGAAAAAGAAAAGCAACTACACCACTTAAGGCCTGCAGCAGCCTGAATCTAATGGAGCAAGTGGTTAGCATTAAACTGTTGTTAGTGCCAAGATAGCGAAAGTATTTTAGTGCAGACTGCAAGATCACAAGGAGAAGTCTCATTCATAGGATCACATGATCATAGGATCATATGAAATTCAATTCAAATGAGTCCAGAAACTGTCTGTACCTTGCATGTGTCCACCCTCAGGATGTACTCCCCATGTCTGGAAAAACAAAACAGGTTTGTCCTGGCATGAACCTGTAGATACCCATCCACTCATCAAGGCTAGGTTTGAAGAATACAACGGTGTCACTGAGCTTAATGTGTAGGGCTGGATATTTTCTAGATTTGGGTAAAACTTTGTGTAATAAATCTCTCTCTCCAACATGGTTTGTTTGTATTAACTTCTCAGTCCTGGTATTTGTAGACAGATATGCAAGAAATCATAGAGGGTTGGGGCTGTAATGACATGGAAAGCCAGACATAGATCTCCATATAAGTCTTGTAAGAGACTAATTATAGGGATAGGGCTTCAGGTCACTCCAAGAGTCTAGTGTCTTTAGGCCAGTAACCTTCTCTGTTAGAACTCCTAGAGCCTTTCAAGCTGTCTAAGGAGTAAGCAAGTTTAGTATTATATAACTGGTCTAATCAAAACTGCACACAGTTGAGTTAAAAAGAATTTTCTGACTACTGATGCTACCTGATGATCAAATGAGAGGACATTATTGAGCCAGGTACAAAGATCTCTGACTACCTCTTCAATTAGGCATGAGGCATCGGCTATGCTGTTCATTGATGGAGAATTTTGCTTTACAAATGTGACAATACAGCACTTTTTTTCATTTAATGTTAACCCGTTTTTTGTGCACCAATGTTTAGTGTGGGTCAGCTTTTAGTATTAGAGCATTGTCTAACAATAACACCAAGCTTTCAGTGATTAAGAACCATAGTTAGCCATAGGTCTGTCTAGGTCTATGGTGTGGAGGTCAGAGAAATATATGTTAAAAATTACGGGTTCTAGCACTGAGCTGTGAGGTACACCACTAGTTACCCTTTTACTTTCTGACAACAAGCCTTTCACCTTAACAATGTGGCTTCTGTCTTCTAGCCACTTTGCTGTCCACCTTACCACATAAAGGTCAATATTTAGGGCTCATAGCTTATTTATACCAGCATGGGGGGTGGTTTCAAATGTCTTGACTATGTCCAGATAGTATGTATGGACAGAATGACTACTATCTACTGCAACTGCAATCTTAAAGGCAATTATAAAATTTAGTAGGCATGATCTACCCTTGACAAAACCAAACTGCTGGGAGTCAGTTTGGATAAGGTTTTTGATATCATTGTTTATGAAATCAGATATAATTTGGTCCACAGCCTTGCAGATTAGACTACTCAGGCTACTGGAACTAGAGACCCTGAGGGCTGTACTAGGGCCACCTTGTGGAGGGACATCACAATAGCAGTTCTCCATACTTCCATAAAGTAACCCGTAACTAAGCTTAGCCTAAGCAATTTTAGGTGGAGTTCCACCATGGCATGTTTGGTGCAATTTATTAGGCATAAAGGTAAATTACCTTTCCTCGCAGAAGTTGAATTTTTTTGGTTTAGATAGTAAGTTAGGATGCGTTACTTTATGATCTTTGGGGAAGGGAAAGATTCAGAGATTTGAACTGATCAATGATTGCTACCAGGGTGAAGTTGGAAATGAATCCATTTGCTAGGATATTGATAATGTCTTTTGGGTCAGAATGAGTAGTGCCACTTTGGGAGGGTTCAGAACACTAAGTATTATTTTACAAAATCCTGATGCAAATAAATTAGGATTTGTAGTTGTCATTTGGTTCTGGTGCTAGTTTTAGTTCATTTTTTACATTAGTTTTCCTGATAGTAACTTGTAGTTTCTTGTTAATAGTTTTAATACAGTTTTTGATATTGGATGAATTGAATTTTGATTTTTTCCTATTGTTATGAAGCTTATTATATTGGTGGACTAGCAGGGTGCTTTGTACTTAAGTATCCCATTATATTTGGTTCTAGCAGGGGACAGCTGAATCTAACCACTAAGGAAGGAGCACAACTCTGCTGCAAAGGTATCACTTGAACCTGCATTGGGGGTGGTGATATTAGAAGGAGATTTTGAGAGTTCATTCTAGAATTTGAGTAAGTTTGTACTTTTGAAATCTATAAATTCAGAAGTGCTAAATTCAGGGGGTTTTGAGACTTTAAAGGAAAAAGTGACAAGTTTGTAGTCAGATTTAATGAGGGATTAGAATACTAAAAGGAGCGGTGTATGTACAGGGTATGTTGGTTAGCACAAGGTCTATAGTGTACTGCCCTGTAGTTGGCGGCTTTACTGTTTGTTCTAGGGAGTTTCCTCCGTTTATCAGTTCTACAAATATCTGGGCATATGTGATATTAGACTTGCAGGTTTATCAGTTTATCAAAGGAAAACTGAAATCATCCATCATAAAGTAATTGTTCTTTATGGGTGGTTCAGTGTGAGAACATTAAGGACTCTTTGTGGTCCTCTGGACACATGGCAGGAGTCCTATAACAAGCACTGAGCTATGAATTCTGAGCTATTAATAAGCTGTTACTTTAGCCATGGGTGCAGTCTGATTCTTCCCATCTCTGCTTGCCTACTGTATCACTTTGAGCAAGTCACTTGACCGGACAGTGCTCCTGGGTGACCCCTAAAAAGGAACATGTGACCAGTGGGCTTACAAGTTTACAAAAATATAAAATAAAATAAAAATAAATAAAACTGGAACTCAGAAATGTTGCAGGTACTGGAAGGATACTCACACTTTAAAGATATTAGATAAGGAGGATTACCGTATCTAATCTGAACTTGTACTCTCTACCCTTTACTCTGAGAACACATGCTGTAGCTCTGGTCATGCTAGGTTACATGGAAGCTACCTAAGAATAGCCCCTTACCTCCAAGGATTGTGTAATTTCCAGAACTGACAGACCATCTGAGGGAATATCATCAGCTGTATGATTAGTCAAGCAGCAGTCACTTTCCAGGAAAAATGATAAAAGTATTTGTAAATTACTCATATAAATATAATTATATCTGTTTTATTTATTAATTTGAGCAACTAATATTCAAACATATACCTTGTATACTTTCTTCAGCTAAGAGATAGACCTCAAAGGAAATGGCTAATTTAGTATGTATGGACAGTTTAGAGCAGCCGATCAAGCAGCGTGTATATATATATATATATATATATATATATATATATATATATATATAGAGAGATGGAAAAAATATATATGCAAACTCCTCACAGGCAGTAATTAGAGGTAAAATGAAACCCCCTACTCTGACTTTAAAAAATTTATAAGGAAAAAATCTTAGCCACTGAGCTATCTTGCTGATCATTCCAAGTCTATGGCATCTTTGATTGAGGTAGCGTTGTCATCTCACAGCAAGAGGTTCTCCAGTTCGATTATCAAATGGAGTGCCTTCTGTGTGGAGTCTGCACATCCTCCCTGTGTTTGTGTGGGCTTACTTCGGTTTCCTCCCATTTTATAAAGACATATGTCTGGAGCATTTCTCCCTTGGCGCCACTGAAAATTGGCTTCAGATTATCCCAGTAAAGAAATGTCAAATAATAATAATAAAAAAAAAAAAAAAAATATATATATATATATATATATATATATATATATATATATGGTTCCCCTTCTAAAGACCGAACCGCCAATCCCCCGACGCAGAAATCACCGACGCCAGATAACCGACAGGTACGTATAACGACAGGGTGATTCACCGACAGCGGAAAGACCGACAAGGGTAATGTGTGATCGCGACCCGGTAAGTGTGCGACAGTGACGGAGGTAGGAGTGGTCAGGTAAGTGAGTTAGGGTTAGGGTGCATGTAGGTGAAGTGTGCGTTAGTGTCGGAGCTTGGGCTAGGGGTGGGTAAGTGAGTTAGGGTTAGGGTGCAGGTAGGTGAAGTGTGCGTTAGTGTCGGAGCTTGGGCTAGGGGTGGGTAAGTGAGTTAGGGTTAGGGTGCAGGTAGGTGAAGTGTGCGTTAGTGTCAGAGTTTGGGCTAGGGGTGGGTAAGTGAGTTAGGGTTAGGGTGCAGGTAGGTGAAGTGTGCGATAGTGTCGGACCTTAGAGTTAGGGTTTGGGTCAGGGCTAGTGTGTATGCTATGTAGTGTAGTGTGTTGTTTACGTTCCGTGTGTCGGTGTTATGGTGTTCGGTGTTTCGCGTTGTCGGGTTTGTGTGTTGTCGGTTTTCTGGCGTCGGTGATTTCTGTGTCGGGGAATCGTCGGTTCGGTCTTTAGAAGTAGACCCATATATATATATATATATATATATATATATATATAGAGAGAGAGAGAGAGAGAGAGAGTTAAAGCAGCAAGGGCAAAAGAAAAGAACTGGCAGTTCTAGTAACTTCCATTCTGAAGACATTACATTCTCCTGCTCAGAAATCTGGCCTTATCAGAAACAACATTTTATTGGTCTCCATGCTGAGATGAGATATAAACAGAAACTGCTCAACAGTACTAAAGAAATACAAACTATTTTAATATAGTACTTTAATTTGCATCTGGACTTTCACTTCTTCAGGACAAATCAGGCACTCATTTCGCTGATACCAAAACATCAACTTCATCAATGAGCTACCCAAAATATACACAAATATCAGTCCATTACACAAAGAACCAAACCAATTCCTTTTGCAATATATGAAAGTAAAATGCAAACCATCGAAACCAACAAGACAAACAAAACAATTAGTGAAAACAAAAGCATGGAAGGCTTCACAACTCCGAAACCTGCTAATGCAGGGACTCTGCTCTCTCATTGCTTACTTAAATATAGTAACTCTACATTTGTGTCACAATGATCTCAGCAAATCTTTCATCTCACTGTCATACTCAACAAAACACAGGTTGACTATAATAGTAATCACTAACTTGAGTATTCAGCAATTTTATATACAGGTGCTAGCAGTCAACGAAATACGTAATTGACAAACGGCAGGGTTTGTGATCAGTTTCTAAACTGAGTGCTTGTCTTCATACAGATTTACAGACTCACATGCAAACCTAACAATGACTAATTGTCTGTAATTTAGGCATAAATGGTTCCTGCATATTACATCAAAGGAGAAGCCACTGGTTGATAGCTGTCATTTCATTTCTTGAGTACAAATGTTCCCAGACCCACTTCAGATGTCTTCCCTACCATTGCTCAAGTTTGGAATGAAGAAGATCATTACGTGTTGATCTTGTTTGGATGAGTTACAAGTCATTGAGTGTTGAGTCTCATGAAGAATCATCACTAGTGCTGTAAGGATTACAATGCTAACACTGACCCACATATCTTTTTTTTTCATATGAGTTGTGACAGGTTTTCCTAAATGATTTTTGAGACCATGGAGTTAGTAAGGTGCTGTAGGAGGCAAAAATTTTCAATTTGGGGTATACTGAGGGCTTGTCCTCTAGAAGAAAATAGTTTTATCTTTATTTGTATTGTTATGTCTGGATGAATTAGGGGAGAAATGACTCCTAAAGGTACCCAGAGCAGTATGGAGAGAAAAGCATATCCCAGATGGCTGGAGATTAAGCAGTCTAGTGCAAGTGTACAAAAACAAATGGGGCATCCACAAATGTGGGCAGTAAAGGGGTATCAAACTCCTGTCACAGTGCATGAAAACATTGGAAAGAGTAACTGATAAATGATTACACCAACTAATAGAAAGTAAGATGGGAGATGAGCAATATGGATTCTGATCGGAATGTGGTGATAGTGGAGAAGAAGCTAGAGATGAGGAAAGAGTCCAACTGGGCATTCCTAGACCTGGATAAAGCATATGACAAGGTCCCAAGAAAGCTGATTTGGGCAGTCTAACTGTGATTTGAAGTCATAAAAACATTGGTAGAATTACTGCAGGACATGTTCTAGGACCCAAGTCTTGAGTTCAAACAGTGTTTTGTAGTTCTTGGATATTGTGACTGGACGAAATTTTCACTGTATTAGGTCATATGCCTTCACAGTCAGGTATGTCACCTACAAATGACAGTTAATCACCCAGCTTTCATTTATTCTTGCTCTTCTATAGAGCTGCCCTGCATGGCTTCCAGTACATTTCTGTGTCTAAAATTGTACTTCTCTTTGGCAACCACTCCCTAAGACAATTATATTACTCATTAATGTGTCAGCTCCTTCAGAGTGTTTAGAAACCATATGAATAGTTTTGTAATATACTGTCAAAGCAGAGGCAATCCCAAATCAAAGTCTCAGAAGGCATTTCCTGGTATATATCATATTAAAAGTATAGTTCTGAGCTAGCATTTTCCATCTTTACATACGCCTCAACCTTTTGGGGCAAAAATACGAGCAAACCCTCACCCCAACAACAAGGAAAGATTTTACATTTTGCTCTTTATAGACTTAGTTGCTAGAATAACAGGTTATGTGTTACTATGCATTTTCTGAAGGAAAAAAAAAACAATTATATGTCTTTATTTAGTGACTTTACTCGTTAGTAATTTGCCAGAAAATCATAAATTTTATGAGGACCATACCAAAAGTATAAAGCAAAAATCTGGACATTCTGTGAAAATCTTGACAGTTGAGAGGTACTTGTACAAATCCTTGGACCACATTTAAATTAATAAAATATTTACAGATAGCAAATTGTCATATCATTTTCTCTTGCTTTGGGAGTTTGACATATGTTTGGTTTACTCAAGTTTTGAGGAACTAACAAAATCTGTTTTCCATTTCTGTTCTTTACAGTCACTGGAGAATTAACTAAATCTGTTAGTTCATTAATCAATTTTCAGTTCCTCACAGAACTTCCCACTGTGTCTGCCTCAAGGGGTTTCTAAAATAGCACATGGGACATTTCTGTATGGATATGACCGGCAGTACATTTTATTGTTGCTGCTAATATACTTCCCTGACAAATAACTAAGACCTTTAAACAAGTCACTGTATTCCTTCTTTGGGTCATTGTATTCAGAAATTAGCCTGGATTTCAACAGCTAAAGGCACTGTTTACTGGATTCAGTTTCTCTCAGGCAATTAAATTCAAAATTGCTTGCACCTCTTTTGCTGCACAACAATACACGACTTCATGTGCACAGTGTTGTTATAGGTCACTTTCTTTAACAGAAATATTTATTTATTTATATATATATTTATTTATTTATTGACATTTGTTTACCGGGAAAGTCCACTGGGCTAAGCTAGCCCATTTTCACTGAAGGCCTGGTGAGAAAAGCTCCAGGGAATTTACATAGAAAAATAAAACTGAACAAAACTAACAAAACTAAACAAATCTAAATAAAAGTTGAAACATGTTTTTACAAAGAAGAATTTTAGGGTATAAACATTCAAATTACAGAAGATATAGAAGCTTACTGGAAAACCCCTCCTCCTAAACTAATCACCAAGACTCTCATTGGAACTGGTTTGGCTTCCTAATTCCGAGAGGCAGTAACACTGTTTGTATATTTGTATATATGTTTATAGTTGTGATAGAGAGGGTTATGTAGAGTCTAAGGAATGTATTGAAACCATATTTGTATTGTTTTATACACTATGCATACGAGATTCATCACTGTTTGATACTTCCTGTTGAAAATAATAAAATACTATTTGAGAAAAAGAAGCTTACTGGAAAAACAAAAAGAAAACTTTCATATTATAAATTAAGATTCAATAAAGAAGTCTAATATGTCTACATAGTACAAGACAACATACAGTGATGATTGGCAGCAGAAAGTAAACACAATACTCATTTATATTTACTTTAGTATCACATAACTTTGATCTTTCTTAAGTGCATTAAATACATTATCTGTAATTTCATCTAATTATCCAATTAATCATCAAACTTATCTCATTCACTTGTGTTCCAGTTTCACATTCAAATAAAGCAGTGTCTGGGGAGGGTGTAATCCTATACAATTAGTGAATTTTGCAGCTCTTTCTTTTGCCAAAAGGCAGAATTCACAGTTAGACAACAACCAAAAGGAGCAGAACAATGTGCTGACTAAATGACCAGATACCAGCATGCAAATGAGTGTAGTGCAAAGAATGCTGGGATTTGTAGACATCAGACATTAAAGGGTCAGGCAGCTGTACCTAAGCATAAGAGGCATAGAGTGTTCCAAAAGTTGTAGAATTCTTGAAGCAGAGATATTAGAAACAGCAATAAGTTTCATGCAACAACACTACATAACCTCTGCTAGCAGTACAGTAAGAAGATTACCTCCCACCATCTCACTGACCAACAGGCAGTGGACCAACTTTGTTTGACACAGGATGTCTCGTGGATATCAGTTGATGTACAGCTCACAGGCAAGATGGATACCAAGATATGTGTAGCTACAGCAACATTCCAGGGCAAGACTGAGGGAACATTGGGTATATCACAGATATCAGTCTATAAAATGCTCATGACCCTCCATGACATATTACTGCCACATCTGGACAAGCACATCTGCTTTTCCAGCACATCAGGCAAGACAGCCACCACTATGCATGGCTTCTACAATACTGCTTACCTCCTCAAAATGCTGGGAACCATAGATTATGCCTATGTGGGGATAAAGGCTCCAACTTGGTGTCCATGGACAGAGTCACAGCTTTAGGAAGGTTTATTGCTTCATCAGCTTCCAGGTATTGTGCAATGCACAGTGGCTAATAACCCTTACGTTTACATGGTATCTTGGCAATACTCATGATTCTGACATATGACATAAAAGTGTTATGTATTGTCACTTCTTGCATGGAGACATCCCACAGGGATATCAACTAGGTATGTAAGTGCAGACACAATGGCACCCCTACATATTTACAGTTTCATATATAACATGTACACAAGACTCGCTCCCAGTCTTTGTTTTCCTTCCTCATCCTAATGTGTTACAGGTGATGCTGGATACCTCCTGGAGCCCTAGATGATAACACCTGTACAGAACTCAAAAGGCATGGCCAAAGAGTAGCATAACATCACCTGTGCTCAGACCAGAAATGTGAATGATCATGGGTTCGGCTCATTGAAATCATGCCCCCACTGTGTAGACTTGCATGGAGGGTGACTAGTCTGCCTCCACTTCAGCCTGACAGATTTTGTAGTACACTGTATGTTCCATTATATGACACTACAACATCAGCAAGACAGTCATCATCCCCAAGATCTTGCATCAGTGCAACAGTAGGACCCACTGCATCTACCATCACATTGTCAAGCAGTGAGATGGATGGTAGCAGCCATCACACCATTGAGGGCTGACATGGATGGTAGCAGCCATCGCATCATCGAGCAGTGACATAAATGGTGGCAACCATCAATCACGTCATCAAGAAGTGGCATGGATGGTAGCACCCATCATATCTTTGAAGAATGACATGGATGGTTGTGAACATCACATCATCGAACAGCCACATGGATGGTAGCAACCATCAAATTGTTAGGTAGTGACATGGATGGTAGCAGCCATCACATCTTTGAATAGTGGCATAGATGGTAGCAGCCATCACATCGTCGAGCAGTGACATGGATAGTAGCACCATCACATTATCGAGGAGTGACATGGATAGTAGCACTATCACATGGTCAAGCAGTGACATGGATGGTAATAGCCATCAAAGTGTTGAGCACTGACATTGATGGTAGCAGACATCCCATCATTGAGCAGTGACATGGATGGTAGCACCATCCCATCATTGAGCAGTGACATGGATGGTAGCAGCCATCACATCATTGAATCACATTGTCAAGCAGTGACATGGATAGTAACACCATCCCATCATCAAGCAGTGACATGGATGGTAGCAGCCATCTCATCATCAAGCAGTGGCATGGGTGGTAGCAGCCATCTCATTGTCAAGCAGAGACATGGATAGTAGTAGCCATCACATTGCTAAGTTGTGATATGGATGGCAGCAGCCATCCCATTGTTGAGCAGTGACATGGATGGTAGCAGCCATCCCATTGTCAAGCAAAACCCGTAGATGGTAGCAGCCATCACATCTTTGAGCAGTGACATGGATGGCAGCATCCATCACATCAATGACCAGTGACATAGATGGCTGCATCCATCACATTGTCAAGCAGTGACATGGATGGTAGCAGCCATCCCGTTGTCAAGCAGTGACATCGATGGTAGCAGCCATCACATCTTCGAGCAGTGACATGGATGGCAGCATCCATCACATCAATGACCAGTGACATGGATGGCAGCATCCATCACATTGTAGAGCAGTGGCATGGATGGTAACAGCCATCCCATTGTCAAGCAGTAACATAGATGGTAGCAACCATCACATCTTTGAGCAGTGACATGGATGGCAGCATCCATCAGATCAATGACCAGTGATATGGATGGCAGCATCCATCACATCATCGAGCAGTGACATGGATGGTAGCAGCCAAACAGCAGTGGTTGCACCTCATTTCTTCACATTTTGTTAGATGGCATTATGCACAATACATCACACAGCAGACAAAGTCATAATGTCTAGTTCACCTCTATGGGCTTTTAAATGCACACAGTGGTACTGTAATGTCACACAAAGTGAAATGATACATAAAGTGTTAGCTAATGGTAATCCTGGACAGTGCATAGTTGAGTCACATTGTGCATTATACATCTCTACATATACTTTACTGAGAGGAATGTGGGTAGGGTCACAGGCACTACTGGAGGTGGGAAACCACAGGACCTTGGCACATTTTTCCAATTGCATTACATTAATAACCAGGTGTTTTTGAATATACTCTTGAATTAATTTTTATAGATGATGAAATACATTTATTCCACCCACTTGAGGATTTTTTAAATCACATGGCTTTCATTGTGCAGCTTAATATATCATAATATAATAAAACTCCCATCTATAATATCTTATGTGTAAGCACCAGGCAAAATGTTGTACACTGTTGTATCTATGGTGATTGGATTGCTGTACTGTGGCATCCATCCTTGCTAGCCATTCAAACCCTAATAGCTAACACCACATTGGTCATCCCCTAGTAACATTCCTGCCTGTGGCAGTGCTGCGTCATCCATGCCTGCTGACCATTTGATTCTTCTACTGTTGTATTGCATTGAGCCATTCTACTAGCAAACTGCACTGTACCTGGTTATACTAAGTAGTGCTGCATTGTGCAGAATTATACTGTATTGCATTGTGAACTGTCATTTTCCACTGTATTGTACGGTATCCTATTGTACTGCATTGTGTTGCGTTGTACTGCATTATATGGTATCATATTGTACTGCACTGTATTGTGTTGTACTGCACTGTGCAGTATCATATTGTACTGCATTGTGCTGTGTTGTACTGCATTGGGCAGTATCACATTGTACTGTATCATATTGTACTGTATTGTGCAGTACCATATTGTACTGCATTGTACGGTATCATATTATACTGCATTGTGCAGTCTCATTATGTACTGCATTGTATGATATCATATTGTACTGCATTGTGCAGTATCATATTGTACTGAATTGTTTTGTGTTCTACAGCATTGTGCAGTATCATGTTGTACTGTATTGTGCAGTATCATATTACACTTCCTTGTGCTGTGTTGCACTGCATTGTGTAGTATCATACTGTACTGCATTGTGTTGTGTTGCACTGCATTGTGCACTGTCATATTGTATTGCATTGAGTTGTGTTGTACTGCATTGTGCAGTATCATATTATACTGCATTGTGCAGTATCATATTGTACTGCATTGTGTTGTGTTGTACTGCATTGTAAGTTATCATATTATACTGCAATGTGATGTGTTGTACTGCATTGTGCAGTATGATATTGCACTGCATTTGTGTGGTATCACATTGTACTGCATTGTGCAGTATCATATTTCACTGCATTGCATGGTATCACATTGTTCTGCATTGAACTGTGTTGTACTGCATTGTACAGTATAATAGTGTGCTGCATTGTAAAGTATATTATACTGCATTGTGCTGTGTTGCAATGCATTTTGAGGCAGCATCGTGTATTGTTTTGTATAGTATCAGATTCTAATCCATTGTGCAGTATCATATTACACTGCATTGTTCTGTGTTGAACTACATTGCATGGTACCATATTGTACTGCATTGTATGGTATCATATTGTACTGCATTGTGCAGTATCATATTGTACTGCATTATGCTGTGTTGTACTGGATTGTACAATATCATATCGTACTGCATTGTACTATCAGGTTGTACTGCATTATGCTGTGTTGTACTGCTTTGTATGGTATCATTTTGTTCTGCATTGTAAAGTATCATATTGTACTCCATTGAGCTGTGTTGCACTGTTTGTATGGTATCATATTGTTCTGCATTGTGCTCTGTTGTACTGCATTGTAGATATATTGTTCTGCATTGTGCTATGATGTGCTGCATTGTATAGTATCATATTGTACTGCATTGAGATGCGTTGTACTGCATTGTACAGTATCATATTGTACTGCATTTTGCTGTGTTTTACTGCATTGTACAGTATCATATTATACTGCATTGTGTGGTATCACGTTGTACTGCATTGGAAAGTATAATATTGTACTGCATTATGCTGTGATGTACTGCATTGCACAGTATCATACTGTACTGCATTGTGCAGTATTATAATGTGCTGCACTGTGCCGTGTTGTATTGCATTGTGCAGTATCATATTGTACTCCATTGTGCAGTATCATATTATACTGCATTGTGCTGTGTTGCACTGTATTGTACAGTATCATATTGGTCTGCATTGTGCTGTGTTGTATTGCATTGCATGGTATCATATTGTACTACAATGTGTTGTGTTGCACTGCATTGTACAGCATCATATGGTTCTGCATTGTGATGTGCTGTACTGCATTGTGTAGTATCGTACTTTACTGTATTGTATAGAATCATATTCTAGTGCATTGTGCAGTATCCTATTGCATTGAATTGTGTTGTGTTGTACTGCATTGTGCAGTATCATATTATACTGCATTGTTCTGTGTTGTCCTGCATTGTATGGTGTCATACTTTACTGCATTGCACTGTATCATATTGTACTGCATTATGCAGTATCATATTGTACTGAATTATGCAGAGTTGTACTGCATTGAACAATATCATATTGCACTATATTGTGCAGTATCATATTGTACGGCATGCTGTATTGTGCTTCATTGTATGGTATCATATTGTTCAGCATTGTAAACTATATTGTACTGTATTGTGCTGTGTTGTACTGTATTGTATGGTATCATATTCTTCTACATTATACTGTGTTGTACTGTATTGTACAGTATCCTATAGTACTTCATTGATCTGTGTTGTAATGTTTGTATGGTATCATACTGTTCTGCATTGTGTTGTGTTGTACTGCATTGTATGATATCATATTGTTCTGCATTGTGCTGTGATGTACTGCATTGTACAGTATAATATTGTACTGCATTGAGCTGTGTTGTACTGTATTGTACTGTATCATATTGTACTGCATTATATTGTGTTGGACTGCATTGTGCAGTATCATATTGTGCTGTATGGTGTTGAGTTGTACTGAATTGTACTGTGTTATACTGCATTGTGCAGTATCATATTATATTGCACTAGATTTTTGTTTTGTTGTACTGCATTGCGTGGTATTGTATTATACTGCATTGTTCTGTGTTGTACTGCATTGTATGGTATCATATTGTACTGCATTGTGCTGTGTTATACTGTACTGTATGGTATAAATTTTTCTGCATTATACTATGTTGTACTACATCATACAATATCATATTGTACTCCATTTGGCTGTGTTGTATGGTTTGTATGGCATCATATTGTTCTGCATTGTGCTGTGTTGTACTGCATTGTATGATATCTTATTGTTCTGTATTGTGGTGTGATGTATTGCATTGTACACTATCATATTGTGCTGCATTGAGCTGTTCTGTACTGTATTGATCAGTATCATATTTTACTGCATTTAGGTGTGTTGTACTACATTTTTTAGTAACATATTGTACTGCATTCTGCTATGTTGTACTGCATTGTGGTATCGTATTGTACTGCGTGGTGTTGTGTTGTACTGCAGTGTGCTGTGTTATACTGCATAGTGCAGTACCATATTATGCTGCATTGTGCTGTGTTGTAGTGCATTGTGCAGCATCATATTGTGCTGCATTGTGCTGTGTTGTAATGCATTGTGCAGTATCATATTGAACTGCATTGTGCAGTATCATATTGTACTGCATTATGCTGTGTTGTACTGCATTGCACAGTATCATGCTGTACTGCATTGTGCAGTATCATAATGTGCTGCATTCTGCTGTGTTGTATTGCATTGTGCAGTATCATATTGTACTCCATTTAGCAGTATCATATTATACTGCATGTTGCGGTGTTGCACTGCATTGTGCAGTATCATATTGTTCTGCATTGTGATCTGTTGTACTGCATTGTACAGTATCATATTGTATTTCATTGTGCAGTATCATATTGTATTGCATTGTGCTGCATTGTACTGCATTGCAAGGTATCATATTGTACTACAATGTGTTGTGTTGCACTGCATTGTACAGTATCATATGGTTCTGCATTGTGATGTGTTGTACTGCATCGTGTAAAATCATACTGCACTGTACTGTATTGTACAGTATCATATTCTAGTTCATTGTACAGTATCATATCACAGTACATTGTGTTGTGTTGTTCTGCATTGTGCAGTATCATATTATACTGCATTGTTCTGTGTTGTCCTGCATTGTATGGTATCATACTTTACTGCAATGCATAATGTCATATTGTACTGAATTATGCTGGGTTGTACTGCATTCAACAATATCATATTGCACTGTATTGTGCAGTATCATATTGTACTGAATTGTGCTGTGTTATATTTCATTGTATCATATCATATTGTTCTGCATTGTAAACCATATTATACTGTATTGTGCTGTGTTATACTTTATTGTATGGTATCATATTCTTATACTTTATACTGTGTTGTACTGCATTGTACAGTATCCTAAAGTACTTCATTGATCTATGTTGTACTGTTTGCATGGTATCATACTGTTCTGCATTGTGTTGTGTTGTACTGCATTGTATGATATCATATTGCTCTGCATTGTTCTGTAATGTACTGCATTGTACAGTATCATATTGTACTGCAATGTGTTGTACTGCATTTTATGGTATCATATTGTACTGCATCGTGCTGTGTTGTACAGCATTGTGCGGTATCATATTGTACTGTATGGTGTTGTGTTGTACTGGATTGTGCTGTGTTATACTGCATTGTGCAGTATCATATTATACTGCATTGTGCAGTATCATATTGCATTAGCTTTTTGTTGTGTTGTACTGCATTATGCGGTATTGTATTATACTGCATTGTTCTGTGTTGTTCTGCATTGGATGGTATCATATTGTACTGCATTGTGCTGTGTTATACTGTATTGTATGGTATCACTTTCTTTGCATTATACTGTGTTGTACTACATCGTACAGTATCATATTGTACTCCATTGAGCTGTGTTGTACTGTTTGTATAGCATCATATTCTGCATTGTGCTGTGTTGTACTGCATTGTATGATATCATATTGTTCTGCATTGTGGTGTGATGTACTGCATTGTACAGTACAATATTTGACTGCATTGAACTGTGTTGTACTGTATTGATCAGTATCATATTGTACTGCATTTAGCTGTGTTGTGCTGCATTTTATAGTAACATATTGCACTGCATTGTGTTGTGTTGTACTGCATTGCACAGTATCATATTGTACTGCATGGTGTTGGTACTGCATTGTGCTGAGTTATACTGCATTGTGCAGTATCATATTATACTGCATTGTGCTGTGTTGTACAGCATTGTGCAGCATCATTTTGCACTGCATTGTGTTGTGTTGTACTGCATTGTGCAGTATCATATTGTACTGCATCGTGCTGTATTTTACTGCATTGTACAGATCACATTATACTGCATTGTGTGGTATCACATTGTACTGCATTGTGCTGTGTTGTACTGCATTGTATGATATCATATTGTTCTGCATTGTGGTGTGATGTACTGCATTGTACAGTGCAATATTTGACTGCATTGAGCTGTGTTGTACTGAATTGATCAGTATCATATTGCACTGCATTTAGCTGTGTTGTGCTGCATTTTATAGTAACATATTGTACTGCATTGTGCTGTGTTATACTGCATTGTGCAGTACCATATTATACTGCATTGTGTTGTGTTGTACTGCATTGTGCAGCATCATATTGTACTGCATTGAGCTGTGTTGTACAGTATTGATCAGTATCATATAGTACTAAATTTAGCTGTGTTGTATTCCATTTTATAGTAGCATATTTTACTGCATCATGCTGTGTTGTACTGCATTGTATGGTATCATATTGTGCTGCATTGTGCTGTGTCATATTATACTGCATTGTTCTGTGTTGTCCTGCATTGTATGGTATCATACTGTACTGTACTGCATTGCAAGTTAACATATTGCACTGCATTATGCAGTATCACATTGTACTGCATTATGCTGTGTTGTACTGCATTGTATAATATCATATTGTATTGCACTGTTCTGTGTTGTCCTGTATTGTATGGTGTCATACGTTACTGCATTGCATGTTATCATATTGTACAGAATTATACAGTATCATATTGTACTGCATATTGTTGTGTTGTACAGTATCATATCATACTGTACTGCATTATGATGTGTTGTACTGCATTGCACAATATCATATTGTACTACATTGTGCCACATCTGTTGTACTGCATTGTGTTGTGTGGAACTGTATTGTACACTACCCTATGGTTCTGTATTGTAGTATCACATTCTACTGCATTGTGCTGTCTTCCAATGCATGATACAGTATCATATTATTCTGCTTTGTGATGTGTTGTACTGCATTGTTCAGTATTATAATGTACTGCATTGTGCATGCATTGTGCAGTATCATATTGTACTGCATTGTAAGGTATCATATTGTTCTGCATTGTGCTGTGTTGTACTGCATTGTATGGTATCATACTGTACTGCATTATACAGTATCATATTATATTACATTGTGCTGTGTTGTACTGCATTGTATGGTATATTGTTTTGCATTGTAAAGTATATTATAGTGCATTGTGATGTGTTGCACTGCATTGTGCAGTATCATATTAAACTGCATTTTGATGTGTTGTACTGCATTGTGCAATATCATATTGCACTGCATTATGCAGTGTTGTACTGCAGTGGACAATATCATATTGTACTGCACTGTGCAGTATCTTATTGCACTACATTGTGTTGTGTTGTACTGCATTGTACAGTATCATATTATTCTGCATTGCGCTGTGTTGTACTGAATTGTATGCTATCATATTGTACTGCATTGTGCTGTGTTGTACTGAATTGTATGCTATCATATTGTAATGCATTGTGCTGTGTTGTACTGAATTGTATGCTATCATATTATACTGCATTGTGCTGTGTTGCACTGTATTGTACCGTATTATATTGTACTGCATTGTGTGGTATCACATTGTACTGCATTGTGAATTATCATATTGTACTGCATTATGCTGTGTTGTACTGCAATGTACAGTATCATATTGTACTGCTTTGTGCAGTACCATATTGTATGTATTGTGCTGTGTTTTACTGCATTGTACAGTATCATATTGTACTGTTTTTGCAGTATCATATTGTACTGCCTTGAGTAGTATAATATTGTACTGCATTTTGCAGTACCATATTGTACTGCATTGTATGGTATCATATTGTTCTGCATTGTGCTGTGTTGTACTGTATTGAATAGTATCATATTGTACTGCATTATACAGTATAATATTGTACTGCATTTTGCTGTGTTGCTTTGCATTTTGTGGTATCATATTATTCAGCATTTTAACATATCATATTGTACTGCATTCTGCTGTGTTGCACTGCATTATATGGTATATTGATTTTCATTGTAAAATATATAGTGCAGTGTGCTGTCTTGTACTGCATTGTGCAGTATCATATTAAACTGCATTGTTCTGTCTTGTCCTGCATTGTATGTTGTCATACTTTACTGCATTGCATGCTATCATATTGCACTGCATTATGCAGTATCATATTGTACTGAATTATGCTGTGTTGTACTGCATTTAACAATATCATTTTGCACTATGTTGTGCAGTATCATATTGTACTGCATTGTGTTGTGTTGTGCTTCATTGTATGGCATCATATTGTTCTGCATTGTAAAGTATCATATTGTACTGCATTGTGCTGTGTTGTACTGTATTGTATGGTATCATTCTTCTGCATTATACTGTGTTGTACTGCATTGTACAGTATCCTATTGTACTGCATTGAGCTGTTACTGTATCATATTTGCTGCATTGTGTTGTGTTGTACTGTATTTTATGGTATCATATTGTACTGCATTGTGCTGTGCTGTACTGCATTGTGCTGTATCATATTGTACTGCATTGAGCTGTTACTGTATCATATTGTGCTGCATTGTGTTGTGTTGTACTGTATTTTATGGTATCATATTGTACTGCATTGTGCTGTGCTGTACTGCATTGTGCGGTGTCATATTGTACTGCATGGTGTTGTGTTGTACTGGATTGTGCTGTGTTTACTGCATTGTGCAGTATCATATTATACCGCATTGTGCAGTATCATATTGCACTAGAGTTTTGTTGTGTTTTACTGCATTGTGCAGTATCGTATTATACTGCATTGTTTTGTGTTGTACTGCATTGTATGGTATCATATTGTACTGCATTGTGCTGTGTTATACTGTATTGTATGCTATCAAATCTTTCTGCATTATACTGTGTTGTACTACATCGTACAGTATCATATTGTACTTAATTGAGCTGTGTTGTACTGTTTGTATGGCATCATATTGTTCTGCACTGTGATGGGCTGTACTGCATTGAATAATATCATATTGTTCTACATTGTCATGTGATGTACTGCATTGTACAGTATCATATTGTACTGCATTGAGCTGTGTTGTACAGTATTGATCAGTATCATATAGTACTGCATTTAGCTGTGTTGTACTGCATTTTATAGTAGCATAATTTACTGCATTGTTCTGTGTTGTCCTGCATTGTGTGGTATCATATTGTGCTGCATTGTGCTGTGTCATATTATGCTGCATTGTTCAGTGTTGTCCTGCATTGTATGGTATCATACTGTACTGCATTGCAAGGTATCATACTGCACTGCATTATGCAGTATCACATTGTACTGCATTATGCTGTGTTGCACTGCATTGTATAATATCATATTGTACTGCACTGTTCTGTGTTGTTCTGTATTGTATGGTATCATACTTTATTGCATTGCATGTTATCATATTGTACTGCATTATACAGTATCATATTGTACTGCATATCGCTGAGTTGTACAGTATCATATCATATTGTACTGCATTATGATGTGCTGTACTGCATTGTACAATATCACATTGTACTGCATTGTGCAATATCTCTTGTACTGCATTGTGTTATGTGGAACTGCATTGTATACTAACCTATTGTTCTGTATTGTAGTATCACATTGTACTGCATTGTGCTGTCTTCCACTGCATGATACAGTATCATATTATTCTGCTTTGTGATGTGTTGTATTGTATTGCTCAGTATTATAATGTACTGCATTGTGCATGTATTGTGCAGTATCATATTGTACTGAATTGTAAGGTATCATATTGTTTTGCATTGTGCTGTGTTGTGCTGCATTGTATGGTATCATATTGTACTGCATTATAGAGTATCATATTATATTACATTGTGCTGTGTTGTACTGCATTGTATGGTATATTGTTTTGCATTGTAAAGTATATTATAGTGCATTGTGATGTGTTCAACTGCATGGTGCAGTATCATATTAAACTGCATTTTGCTGTGTTATACTGCATTGTGCAGTATCATATTGCACTGCATTATGCAGTGTTGTACTGCAGTGGACAATATCATATTGTACTGCACTGTGCAGTATCTTATTGCACTGCATTGTGTTGTGTTGTACTGCATTGTACATTATCATATTATTCCACATTGTGCTGTGTTGCACTGAATTGTATGCTATCATATTGTACTGCATTGTGCTGTGTTGTACTGAATTGTATGCTATCATATTGTACTGCATTGTGCTGTGTTGTAGTGTATTGTACAGTATCATATTGTACTGCATTGTGCAGTGTTATATTGTACTGCATTTTGCTGTGTTGCACTGTGTTGTACAGTATTATATTGTACTGCACTGTGTGGTATCACATTGTACTGCATTGTGAAATATCATATTGTTCTGCATTATGCTGTGTTGTACTGCATTGTACAGTATCATATTGTACTGCTTTGTGTAGTACTGTATTGTACTGTATTGTGCTGTGTTTTACTGAATTGTACGGTATCATATTGTACTGTTTTGTGCAGTATCATATTGTACTGCCTTGAGTAGTATAATATTGTACTGCATCTTGCAGTACCATATTGTACTGCATTGTACGGTATCATATTGTTCTCCATTGTGCTGTGTTGTACTGTATTGTATAGTATCATATTGTACTGCATTATACAGTATAATATTGTACTGCATTTTGCTGTGTTGTTTTGCATTTTGTGGTATCATGTTATTCTGCGTTTTAACGTATCATATTGTACTGCATTCTGGTGTGTTGCACTGCATTGTATGGTATATTGATTTTCATTGTAAAATATATAGTGCAGTGTGCTGTCTTGTACTGCATTGTGCAGTGTCATATTAGACTGCATTGTGCTGTGTTTTACTGCATTATGCAGTATTATACTGCACCACATTTTTCTGTGTTGTACTGCATTTTGTAGTATCATATTGTCCTACATTGTGATATAGTACTGCATTGTGTTGGGTTGCATTACGTTGTATGGAATCATATTGTACTGTGTTGTGTTTTGTTATACTCCATTTTATGATATATTGTACTCCACTCTATGTTAAACCCATTTAACATAGCGAAACAGGTTTTAAAAAAAAAAGCAATGGAGAAAGCAAGATCTCCATTGCTTTTTACACACTGTGTCGCTATGTTAAAAGAATTTAACATAGCGAGACAGCTTTAAAAAAAGCAATGGAGATCTCTGTTGCTTTTTTAAACCTGTGTCGCTATGTTAAACTCCTTTAACAAAGCAAGACAGTGTTTTAAAAAAGACTTATACTAATGGAAAAAGTCCGAGTGACCGGACCTTTTTCCATTAGTATAAGTCGATTTACAATGTGCACGCTGACCAATCAGCGTGCACATTTTGGAATAATAATGGGGGGGTCATGGTATAATATGCAGTATCATATTGTACTGAATTATGCTGTGTTGCACTGCATTTGAACAATATCATATTGCACTGTATTGTGCAGCATCATATTGTACTCATTATGCTGTGTTGTACTTCATTGTATGGTGTCATATTGTTCTGCATTGTAAAGCATCATATTGTACTGTATTGTGCTGTGTTGTACTGTATTGTATGGTATCATATTCTTCTGCGTTACACTGTGTTGTATTGCATTGTATAGTATCCTATTGTACTTCATTGATCTGTGTTGTACTGTTTATATGGTATCATACAGTTCTGCATTGTGTTTTGTTGTACTGCATTGTGCGGTATCATATTGTACTGCATTGAGCTGTGTTGTACTGCATTGTGCGGTATCATATTGTACTGCATGGTGTTGTGTTGTACTGGATTGTGCTGTGTTATACTGCATTGTGCAGTATCATATAATACTGCATTGTGCAGTATCATATTGCACTAGATTTTTGTTGTGTTGTACTGCATTGTGCAGTAGCATATTATAATGCATAGTTCTGTGTTGTACTGCATTGTATGGTATCATATTGTACTGCATTGTGCTGTGTTATACTGTATTGTATGGTATCACATTTTTCTGCATTATACTGTGTTGTACTACATTGTACAGTATCATATTGTACTCTTTTCAGCAGTGTTGTACTGTTTGTATGGCATCATATTGTTCTGCATTGTGCTGTGTTTTACTGCATTGCATGATATCATATTGTGCTGCATTGTGTTTTGTTGTACTGCATTCTGCAGTATCATATTAAACCGCATTGTTCTGTCTTGTCCTGCATTGTATTTTGTCATGCTTTACTGCATTGCACGCTATCATATTGTGCTGCATTATGCAGTATCATATTGTACTGAATTATGCTGTGTTGTACAGCATTTAACAATATCATATTTCTCTGTATTGTGCAGTATCATATTGTACTGCATTGTGTTGTGTTGTACTTCATTGTATGGAATCATATTGTTCTGCATTGTAAGGTATCATATTGTACTGTACTGTGCTGTGTTGTACTGTATAGTATGGTGCCATATTCTTCTGCATTATACTGTGCTGTACTGCATTGTACAGTATCCTATTGTACTTCATTGATCTGTGTTGTACTGTTTGTATGGTATCATACTGTTCTGCATTGTGTTGTGTTGTACTGAATTGTGCAGTATCATATTGTACTGCATTGATCTGTTACTGTATCATATTGTGCTGCATTGTGTTGTACTGTATTTTATGGTATCATATTCTACTGCATTGTGCTGTGCTGTACTGCATTGTCTGGTGTCATATTGTACTGCATGGTGCTGTGTTGTACTGGATTGTCTAGTGTTATACTGCATTGTGCTGTATCATATTCTACTGCATTGTACAGTATCATATTGCGCTGCATTGTGCTATGCTGTACTGCATTGTGCAGTATCGTATTGTAATGCATTGTGCTGTGTTGCACTGCATTGTACAGTATCATATTGTTCTGCTTTGTGATGTGTTGTACTGCTTTGTGTTGTATCATATTGTACTGTATTGTACTGTATCATATTATACTGCATTGTACGGTATTATTTTGTACTGCATTGTCTTGAATCACATTGTACTCCGCTGTGCAGTATCATATTGTACTGCATTGTTCTGTATTGTACTGTATCATAATGTACTGCATTGTGCTATATCATGTTGCACTGCATTCTGCTGTGTTGTACTGCATTGTACGGTATCATATTGTACTGCTTTGTGCAGTATCATATTGCACTGCATTGTGCTGTGTTGTACTGCATTGTATGGTATCATATTGTTCTGCATTATGCTGTGTTGTACTGCATTTTACAGTAATCACAAATCCAGGGATAGTGTGCAGAACAACAACCCAGAACCATAGTTAAACACAAGTACACAACTGGAAAGACAGCACAAATTAATCCAAAAGGCTTTATTTAATTTAAATAAAGACTTTTAGATTCATTTGTGCTGTCTCTCCAGTTGTGTGCTTGTGTTTAACTGCATATTGCTGCATTTTACAGTATCATATTGTACTCCATTGTGCTGTGTTGTACTGCTGTATGGTATCACATTGTTCTGATTTGTATTGTCTTGTACTGCAGTGTATGATATCATATTTGTCTGCATTGAGTGTGATGTACTGCATTGTAGAGTATCATGTTGTACTGCATTGTGCTGTGTTGTACTGTATTGTACAGTATCATATTGTACTGCATTGTGACTGCAGTGTGCTGTATTCTACTGCATTGTGCTGCCTTGTACTGCATTGTGCTGTGTTGCACTGCATTGTTCAGTATCATATTGTTCTGCATTGTGCTGTGTTGTACTATATTGTACGGTGTCATATTGTACTGCATTATACAGTATCATACTGTACTACATTGTGCTGTGTTGTACTGCATTGCATGGTCTCATATTGTTTTGCATTGTAAAGTATCTCATTGTAGTGCTTTGTGATGTGTTGTATTGCATTGCATGGTATCATAGTTTTCTGCATTATGCTGTGTTGTACTGCATTTTGCAGTATCATATTGTACTCCATTGTGCTGTGTTGTTCTGCTTGTATGATATCATATCGTTCTGCATTGTGTTGTGTTGTACTGCATTGTCTGATATCATATTGTTCTGCCTTTTAATGTGATATACTGCATTGTACAGTATCATATTGTACTACATTGTGCTGTGTTGTTCATAGGTTCATAGGTAGGTACTAGGCTATCTGCCCTAGGGCATTTATAAGCCTAGCCAGAATTTGTTGGCTTTCGCCTCCTTTTTAGACTAGATTCCTGAGCCTCTGTCCAGCAGGGCCATAGAAGTGATCCCAGGAGCAAATTTATGAATTCCCATCCACTCATTAAGATTTCTCTTGAAGAGGTTCAGTGAAAGGCTTTACCTAACATGGACTGGGATTCTATTCCAGAGCATGGGAAGCCTTTGGGATATGAATCGATCCCTCCAGCAAGTCCTATTTATTGTTGTGCTAAGATTTAAGTCCCTGGAGCATGTAGCTCTAATGGATCTGGTTTTCTTGAGGTGGAGCATTTTCAACAATTCCGGGTTAGACATGGCCTTGTATGTCAGGCAGAGATCACCTCTGAGTAGGCGGTAAGCAACTGAGTAGAGCTGGAGTTTCTTTAGTCGAGCTGCATAGGGCATCTGTTTGAGGCCCGTGATCTTCTTGGTGAGGTATTTTTGAGGTCTCTCCAGCTGTTGCAGGTGTCGGGTTAGGTACATCCCAAATGGGGCATTGTACTCAATTATAGGCCTGATGAGTGATGAGTAGAGGGGCACAATGACCTCTCTAGATCTAGATGTGAATCCTTTCATGATTAGGTGGGCTATATAGAAGTTTTTTCTAACCACTTTGGCAAAGTGATTGTCAAAGGAGAGGTTACTATCTACTTGGGTCCCCAGATCCCTGATTACTTCTTCTGTAATTAGTGGATTACTTCCTATATGGTAGTTTGTGGGCACTTTGTTTTTCCCAAAGGGGATGACTATGCATTTTTTTGCATTTAGCTTGAGGCCATGGTTCTGACACCAGGTATCAGTCTCCATAAAGCACTTCTGGAGGATGCTTGTGTCAGCCAGAGAGTCGATTATGGCTCCCAGTTTGCAATCATCTGCAAACTTGGTCAGCCACAGTCCTCCCATGTTTGCCTGTACCTCAGAGAAGTATATACCGAACAAGAGGGGTCCCAGGACTGATCCCTGTGGGATGCCACTTGTAACTGGTTTAGAGTCAGACATGGAACCTGCCACTCTGCCCATGTGAGTTCTATCCCTGAGCCAGTTTGCAACCCATCTTGTGACATATGGGTTGATATTTAAGCTGGTAAGCTTATTTATGATACCAGAGTGGGGTATTGTGTCGAAGGCCTATGCGAGGTCTAGGTAGGCTGTGTGGACTACCTTTCCCTCATCTAAGGCTTTGGTAACTGTTTTGAAGAAGTCAACTAGGTTTAAGAGGCAAGATCTGCCCTTAACAAGCTAAATTGGGTGGGGTCCAGTGTTTGGAGGTTCCCAATGTCTTTGTTTATGAGATCCATGATGATGCGCTCCATAGCCTTGCAGACCAGGCTAGTCAGGCTTATAGGGGTATAGTTCCCTGGATCAGTTGTGCCTCCACCTTTGTGGAGCGGGATCACTGTTGCTGTTCACCATTCTTTGGGTACATAGCCTGTGGTAAGGCTGAGTTGGAACAGTGAATTCATGTGAGGGTTTAGTTCATTTTGGAGCTCGTGTAAGACGCAGCCCAGGATACCATCTGGTCCCATTGATGCTGTCTTTTTGACTTTGGAGAGGGCTGCTTTCACCTGTGCATCTGTGATGTCTGGGGGACTGCATTCTTCTGGGATAGACACAGGCTCTTTTGGGGAGGATGGGGGATGAAGTTTGCACTGAATCTGTCCACCAGGATGTTGGCAATGTCTGTGGGTTCAGTGTATTTTGTGCCATTTTGCACCAGCTCAGAGCAGATCTGCGAGCTGCCACCCAGATTTTTGATGTAGCTAAAGAACACCTTGTGATTATCTTTAGAGTCTTTGGTGATTTTTCTTTCGAAGCTGGCCTTTGATGATTTTATGAGGGATCGAAGTTTCTTGCTAGTACTGATCAAGGATGCCATCCCTTTTTGGGATTTTGCCTTGTCTTGTAATAGTTTCCTCCTTCTGTTGTATAGCTTATTTATGGCCGGAGTCCACCAGACTGGTGTCTTGTTCTTGGAGGAGGTTGTCTTGGTTTTACTTGGGAAGGCACGATCCATGTATTCCTGTAGGTGCTCATAGAGTGCCTTTGTAAAGGATTCTGCGGTTTGGGTAGCATTTTCCATTAGCCCTGGGGCTTTGAAACTTTCTACCTCGGTCTTCAGAAGTGTGAAGCTTGCTTTTGAGAATTTTTTCACAGTGGTTTCCTTGGCTGGGGGTGGGGTCGGGATGTGGATGTCCATTGTGATAAGTGTATGGTCTGATCTTACCAACGAGGGATTTACCTCTGGTGTGGAACATTGAGCCCCCATGTTGGTGATGACCAAGTCCAATATATTGTCCCCTCTTGTGGGAGTATTGACCAATTGTTCCATGGCATTTGAGTTTATAAACTCCAGGAACCGTTGGACAAAAGAGTTGGGACTTGAGTAGTTTTCCCAGTCAATGTTTGGGTAGTTGAAATCCTCCAATATCCTGGTGTTTGGTGAGACCTTCGTATTCTCCAATGTTCTCAGCAATGCCGCGTGAGGATCCTGAGACAAGGTGGGTGATCTGTAGCAGGCTATGAACTGAAAAGCAGCTTTACCTACTGTTAGTTGCACATGGATGGTCTATGTTGCCTCATGCAGTGCCACTAACCTGGAGATGTAGGTACCTTTGATGAAAATGGATACTTCCCCACCTTTAGTATTCCTGTCCGAGTTCTGGGGCATTCTATGGTCTCATAGTGTTCTGTGTTGTAAAGTATCATATTTTACTGCTTTGTGCTGTGTTGTACTGCATTGTGCAGTATCATATTAAACTGCATTGTGCTGTGTTGTACAGCATTGTGCAGTATAATATTGTTGTACCATGTGCTGTGTTGTACTGCATTGTATGGTATCATATTGTTCTGCATTATACTGTGTTGTACTGCATTTTACAGTATCATATTGTACTCCGTTGTGCTGTGTTGTTCTGCTTGTATGGTATCATATTGTTCAGCATTGTGCTGTGTTGTACTGCATTGTATGATACCATATTGTTCTGCATTGTGCTGTGATGTAGTGCATTGTACAGTATCATATTGTGCTGCATTGTGCTGTGTTGTACTGTATTGTACAGTATCATATTGTACTGCATTGTGTTGTGTTGTTCTGTATTTTATGGTATCATATTGTACTGCATTGTGCTGTCTTGTACTGCATTCTGCAGTATCAAATTGCACTGCATTGTGCTGTGCTGCTCTGCATTGTACAGCATCATATCATACTGTATTGTATGGTATCACATTGTACTGCATTGTGCAGTATCATATTTGCTGCATTATGCTGTGTTCTATTGCATTGTACAGCATCATAGTGTACTACATTGTCTAGTTTCATATTCTACTGTATTATGCTGTGTTGTACTGCATTGTATGGTATCATGTTGTACTGCATTGTGTAGTATATTGTACTGGATTGTGCTGTGTTGTACTGCATTGTACAGTATCATATTGTACTGCATTCTGCAGTATCATATTGTACTGCATTCTGTAGTATCATATTGAACTGTGTTGTACTGTGTTGTACTGCAGTGTGTGGTATTTTACTGTATTGTACAGTATCATATTCTACTGCATTTTGCAATTTCATATTGCACTGCATTGTGTTGAATTATACTTTATTTTTCAGTACCATATTGTACTGCATTGTGTTATATTGCATTGCATTGTGCAGTAGCATATTGTACTGCAATATGTTGTGATGTACTGCATTGTGCAGTATCATATTATATTGCATTGAGCTGTGTTGTACTGCATTGTGTAGTATCATATAAAACTGCATTGTACTGTGTTGTATTGCATTGTGCAGTATTATATTGCACTGCATTGTGCTATGTTATACTGCATTGTGCAGTATCATATTGTTCTGTGTTGTGCTGTAGCATATTCTACTGCATTGTACAGTATCATATTGCGCTGCATTGTGCTATGCTGTACTGCATTGTGCAGTATCATATTGTAATGCATTGCGCTGTGTTGCACTGCATTGTACAGTATCATATTGTTCTGCTTTGTGATGTGTTGTATCATATTGTACTGTATTGTACTGTATCATATTATACTGCATTGTACGGTATCATATTGTACTGCATTGTCTTGAATCATATTGTACTCCATTGTGCAGTATCATATTGTACTGCATTGTGCTGTATTGTACTGTATTGTACGGTATCATAATGTACTGCATTGTGCTGTATCATATTGCACTGCATTCTGCTGTATTGTACTGCATTGTACAGTATCATTTGTACTGCTTTGTGCAGTATCATATTGCACCGCATTGTGTTGTGTTGTACTGCATTGTATGGTATCATATTGTTCTGCATTATGCTGTGTTGTACTGCATTTTACAGTAATCACAAATCTAGGGATAGTGTGCAGAACAAAAGCCCAGAACTATAGTTAAACACAAGCACACAACTGGAAAGACAGCACAAATGAATACTAAAGGCTTTATTTAATTTAAATAAAGTCTTTTGGATTCATTTGTGCTGTCTCTCCAGTTGTGTGCTTGTGTTTAACTATGGTTTTGCTGCATTTTACAGTATCATATTGTACTCCATTGTGCTGTGTTGTACTGCTGTATGGTATCATATTGTTCTGCATTGTATTGTGTTGTACTGCATTGTATGATATCATATTTGTCTGCATTGAGTGTGATGTACTGCATTGTAGAGTATCATGTTGTACTGCATTGTGCTGTGTTGTACTATATTGTACAGTATCATATTGTACTGCATTGTGACTGCATTGTGCTGTCTTTTACTGCATTGTTCTGCCTTGTACTGGATTGTGCTGTGTTGCACGACATTGCACAGTATCATATTGTTCTGCATTGTGCTGTGTTGTTCTACATTGTACAGTGTCATATTGTACTGCATTATACAGTATCATATTGTACTACATTGTGCTGTGCTGTACTGCATTGTATGGTCTCATATTGTTCTGCGTTGTAAATTATCTCATTGTAGTGCTTTGTGTTGTGTTGTATTGCATTGCATGATATCATATTTTTCTGCATTATGCTGTGTTGTATTGCATTTTACAGTATCATATTGTACTCCATTGTGCTGTGTTGTTCTGCTTTTATGGTATCATATTGTTTTGCATTGTGTTGTGTTGTACTGCATTGTATGATATCGTATTGTTCTGCATTTTGATGTGATATACTGCATTTACAGTATCATATTGTACTATATTCTGCTGTGTTGTAATGCATTCTATGGTATCATATTGTTCTGCACTGTAAAGTATCATATTTTACTGCTTTTTGCTGTGTTGTACTGCATTGTACAGTATCATATTAAACTGCATTGTGCTGTGTTGTACAGCATTGTGCAGTATAATATTGTTGTACCATGTGCTGTGTTGTACTGCATTGTACAGTATCATATTGATCTGCCTTGTGCTGTGTTGTACTGCATTGTATGATATCATATTGTTCTGCATTGTGCTGTGATGTACTGCATTGTATAATATCATATGGTACTGCATTGTGCTACGTTGTACTGTACTGTACAGTACCATATTGTACTGCATTGTGTTGTGTTGTTCTACATTTTGTAGTAGCATATTGTACTGTATTGTGCTGTCTTGTACTGCATTGTGCATCATCATATTGTACTGCATTGTGTTGTGTTTTATTGCATTGTGCAGTATCATATTGCACTGCATTGTGCTATGTTGTACTGCATTGTGCAGTATCATTTTATAATGCTTTGTACTGTGGTGTTGCTCTGCATTGTACAGCATCATATAGTACTGCATTGTATGGTATCATGTTGTACTGCATTGTGTAGTATCATGTTGTACAAGATTGTGCTGTGTTGTACTGCATTGTACAGTATCATATTGTACTGCGTTTTGCAGTATCATATTGTACTGCATTTTGTAGTATCATATTGAACTGCATTGTACTGTGTTGTACTGCATTGTATGGTATCATATTGTTCTGCATTGCAAAGTATCATATTCTACTGCATTGTGCTGTGTTTTGCTCTGCGTTGTACAGTATCATATTGTTCTGCATTGTGATATGCTGTACTGCATTGTGTGGTATCATGTACTGTATTTTACAGAATCATATTTTGCTGTATTGTCCAGTTTAAAATTGCACTGCATTGTGTTGAATTGTACTGCATTCTGCAGTATCATATTATACTGCATCGAGCTGTGTTGTACTGCATTGTGTAGTATCATATAATACTGCATTGTACTTGCTTGTATTCCATTGTTCAGTATTATATTGCACTGCATTGTGCTATGTTGTACTGCATTCTGCAGTATCATATTATAATGCATCATGCTGTGTTGCACTGCACTGTACAGTATCCTATTGTTCTGCTTTGTATTGTGTTGTAATGCTTTGTGTTTTATCATATTGTACTGTATTGTATTGTATCATATCATACTGCATTGTACTGTGTTGTACTGCATTGTACAGCATCATATTGTACTGTATTGTGCTGTGTTATACTGCATTGTAGGTATCATAATGTACTGCATTGTGCTATATCATATTGCACTGCATTCCATTGTGTTGTACTGCATTGTATGGTATCATATTGTACTGTTTTGTGCAGTATCATATTGCACTGCATTGTGCTGTGTTGTACTGCATTGTATGGTATCATAGTGTACTGTTTTTGTCCAGTATCATATTGCACTGCATTGTGCTGTGTTGTACTGCATTGTATGGTATCATATTATTCTGCACTTTGCCCACAAATTACCACATAGGTGGTAATCCATTAAGTACGGAAGAAGTAATTAGAGATTTGGGGACCAACATAGATAATAATCTCTCCTTTGATAATCACATTGCCAAAGTGGTTAGAAAGACCTTCTATATAGCCCACCTTATCATGAAAGGGTTTGCATCTAGATCAAGAGAGGTCATTGTGCCCCTCTGCTCGTCACTCATCAGGCTCATAATTGAATACAATGCCCCTTTTGGGATGTACCTCACCCGACACCTGCAGCAACTGGAGAGACACCAAAAGTACCTCACCAAGAGGATCATGGGCTACATACAGATGTCCTATGCAGCTCGACTAAAGAAACTCCAGCTCTACTCAGTTGCTTACCGCCTACTCAGAGGTGATCTATGCCTGACGTACAAAGCCATGTCAAACCCAGAATTAATGGACATGCTCCACATCAAAAAATCCAAGTCCCTTAGAGCTACACGCCCCAGGGACCTAAACCTCAGCACAAAAATAAATAGGACATGCTGGAGGGACAGATTCCTTTCCCAGAGGCTCCCCTCACTCTGGAATAGAATCCCAATTCATGTTAGACATAGCCCCTCGCTGACCCTCTTCAAGCAAAATCTGGACGCGTGGATGGGAAATCGCAAATTCACCCCTGGGATCTCTCCTGTGTCCCTGCTAGACAGAGGCACAGTAAACTAATCTTAAAAGGGTACCTTCTGTGACCTACTTTACAGAGGCACCATAGGCTAATCTAATAGGGAGGTGGAAGCCAAATACACTCTGGCTAGGCTTATAAATGCCCTAGGGCAGATAGCCTAGTATCTACCTATGAACCTATGAACCTATGATGTGTTTCACTACATTGCGTGGTATCATATTGTACTGTATTGGTCAGTATCATATTCTACCGCATTGTGCTATATCTTATTGCACTGCATTGTGTTGTGTTGTGTTGTACTGTATTGCACATTATCACATTATAATGCATTGTTCTGTGTCATTGTATCATACTGTACTGCATTGTATGGTATCATATTATAATGCATTGTACAGTATCATATTATACTGCATTATGTTGCATTGTACTGCACTGTACAATATCATATTATAATGCATTGTGCAGTAATGTATTGTAGTGCATTGTGCTGTTTTGCACTCCATTGTACAGTATCATAATTTACTGCATTGTGTAGTATCATATTGTACTGCATTGAGCAGTATCATATTGTGCTGCATCATACGGTATCATAGTGTTCTGCATTGTGCTGTGTTGTACTGTATCATACTGCATCATAGTGTACTGCATTATACAGTATCATGTTGTAGTGCATTGTTCTGTCTTGTTCTGCATTGTATTGTATCATATCAGTCTGCATTGTACAGTAACATATTGTACTGCATTGTGGTGTGTTGTACTGCATTCTATGGTATCATGTTGTACTGCATTGTGCAGTATCATATTGTTCTGCATTCTGCTGTGTTGTACTGAGTTGTGCAGAATCATATTGCACCACATTGTGCTGTGTTATACTGCATTGCATGGTATCGTATTGTTCTACATTGTGCTGTGTTCTACTGTTTTGTACGGTATCATATTGTTCTGCATTGTGCTGTGTTGTACTGCATTGTACAGTTTCATATTGTATTACATTGTGCTGTGTTGCACGGTATTGTATGTTATCATATTGTTCTGCATTTTGCTGTGTTGTACTGCATTGTACAGTATCATATTGTACTCTATTGTGCTCTGCTGTACTGTTTGTATGGTGTCATGTTGTTCTGCATCGTGCTGTGTTGTACTGCATTGTATGATATATTATTCTGCATTGTGCTGTGAAGTACTGCATTGTACAGTATCATATTGTACTGCATTGTGTTGTGTTATACTGCATTGTTTAGTATCACATTGCTCTACATTGTGCATTATCATATTGTACTATATTCTGTTGTGTTGTACTGCATTGTGCATTATCATATTATACTGCATTGTGTTGTGTTGTACTGCATTTAACAGTATCATATTGTACTGCATAAAGTTGTGTTCTACTGCATTGTGCAGTATCATATTGTACTCCACTGTGTTGTTTTATACTGCATTGTACAGTATCATATTGTACTGCATGGTATTGTGTTGTACTGCATTGTGCAAAATCATATTATACTGCATTGTGCTGTGTTTTACTACATTGTGTAGTATCATAGTTTAATGCATTGTGCTGTGTCATATTGCATTGTGCAGTATCATATTGCACTGTATTGTGCTATGTTCTACTGCATTGTGCAGTTTCATATTCTACTGTATTGTATAGTATCACATTGTTCTGCATTGTGCAGTATCACATTGCACTGCATTATGCTGTGTTGTGCAGCATTGTACAGTATCATGTTGTATATATTGTGCAGTATCATAATGTTCTGGATTTTTTCTGTATTGTACTGCATTGTACATTATCATATTGTATTGCATTGTGCAGTATCATATTGCACTGTGTTTTGTAGTATCATATTGCACTGCATTGTGCGGTCTTGTACTGCTTTGTACAGTATCATATTGTTCTGAATTGTAAAGTATCATATTGTACTGCACTGAGCTGCATTGCATTGCATTGTACAGTACCATATTGTTCTGCATTGTGATGTGTTGCACTGCATTGTGTGGTATCATATTATACTGTATTGTAAAGTATATTTTTCTGCATTGTGCTGTGTTGTATGCATTGTATGGTATCATACTGTACTGCATTAATGCAGTATCATATTGTACTACATTGTGTTGTGATGCATTGCATTGTGCAGGATCATATTTTACTGCATTGTGTTGTGCTGTACTGCATTTAACGGTATCATATTGTACTGCATAAAGTTGTGTTCTACTGCATTGTGCAGTATCATATTGTACTCCACTGTGTTGTTTTCTACTGCATTGTGCAGTATCATATTGTACTGCATGGTATTGTGTTGTACTGCATTGTGCAAAATCATATTATACTGCATTGTGCTGTGTTTTACTACATTGTCTAGTATCATAGTTTAATGCATTGTGCTGTGTCACATTGCATTGTGCAGTATCATATTGCACTGTATTGTGCTATGTTCTACTGCATTGTGCAGTTTCATATTCTACTGTATTGTATAGCATCACATTGTTCTGCATTGTGCAGTACCACATTGCACTGCATTATGCTGTGTTGTGCAGCATTGTACAGTATCATATTGTACGTATTGTGCAGTATCATAATGTACTGGATTTTGCTGTATTGTACTGCATTGTACATTCTCATTTTGTATTTCATTGTGCAGTATCATATTGCACTGTGTTTTGTAGTATCATATTGTACTGCATTGTGTGGTCTTGTACTGCTTTGTACAGTATCATATTGTTCTGAATTGTAAAGTATCATATTGTACTGCACTAAGCTGCATTGCACTGCATTGTACAGTACCATATTGTTCTGCATTGTGATGTGTTGCACTGCATTGTGTGGTATCATACTATACTGTATTGTAAAGTATATTTTTCTGCATTGTGCTGTGATGTATGCATTGTATGGTATCATACTGTACTGCATTAATGCAGTATCATATTGTACTGCATTGCATTGTGATGCATTGCATTGTGCAGAATCATATTTTACTGAATTGTCTTGTGTTGTACTGCATTGTGTGGTATATTTTACTGTATTGTAAAGTATATTTTCCTGCATTGTGCTGTGATGTATGCATTGTATGGTATCATACTATACTGCATTAATGCAGTATCATATTGTACTGCATTGTGTTATGATGCACTGCATTGTGCAGAATCATATTGTACTGCATTGTGTTGTGTTTTACTGCATTGTGCAGTATCATATTATACTGCATTGTGCTGTGTTGAACTGCATTGTGCAATTTCATAGTATACTGCATTGTGTTGTGTTGTATTGCATCATGTAGTATCATATTGCACTGCATTGTGCTATGTTGTACTGCATTGTGCAGTATTATATGGTACTGCATTGTACTGTGTTGTACTGCATTGTATAGTATCATATTCTACTGTATTGTATGGCATCACATTTAACTGCATTATGCAGTATCATATTGTACTGCATTATACTGTGTTGTACTGCATTGTACAGTAATATATTATGCTGCCTTGTGCAGTATCATATTGTACTGCATTGAGCTGTGTTTTACTCCATTGTACGGTATCATAATGTACTGCATTGTGTGGTATCATATTGTACTGTATTTTAAAGTATATTTTCCTGCATTGTGCTGTGTTGTATGCATTGTATGGTATCATACTGTACTGCATTAATGCAGTATCATATTGTACTGCATTGTGTTGTGATGCATTGCATTGTGCAGTATCATATTATACTGCATTGTGCTGTGTTAAACTGCATTGTGCAATTTCATAGTATACTGCATTGTGTTGTGTTGTATTACATCATGTAGTATCATATGCACTGCATTGTGCTATGTTGTACTGCATTGTGCAGTATCATATTTTACTTCATTGTGCAGTATCATATGGTACTGCATTGTACTGTGTTGTACTGCATTGTATAGTATCATATTGTACTGTATTGTATGGTATCACATTTAACTGCATTATGCAGTCTCATATTGTTCTGCATTATACTGTGTTGTACTGCTTTGTGCAGTAATGTATTATGCTGCATTTTGCAGTATCATATTGCACTGCATTCTGCTGTGTTGTACTGCATTATATGGTATTATATTACACTGCTTTGTGCAGTATCACATTGCACTGCATTGTGCCGTGTTGTACTGCATTGTATGGTATCATATTATTCTGTATTCTGATGTGTTGTACTGCATTGTCTAGTATCATATTGCACTTTATTGGTCAGTATCATATTCTACTGTATTGTGCAGTATCTTATTGCACTGCATTGTGTTGTGTTGTGTTGTACTGCATTGTACATTATCATATTATACTGCATTGTTCTGTGTTGTACTGCATTGTATGGTATCATACTGTACTGCGTTGTATGGTATCATATTGTATTGCGTTGTGCTGTATCATATTTTACTGCATTATGTTCTGTTGTACTGCAATGTGCAATATCATATTGTACTGCATTGTGGAGTATTATACTGCATTGTGCTGTGCTGCATTCCATTTTACAGTATCATATTGTACTGCGTTGAGTAGTATGGTATTGTACTGCATTATGCAGTATCATATTGTACTGCATCATACAGTATCATATTGTTCTGCATTCTGCTGTGTTGTACTGTATCATATGGTTTTATATTGTACTGCATTATACAGCATAGTATTGTACTGCATCATTCTGTGTTATTCTCTATTGTATTGTATCATATTGTTCTGCATTGTACAGTATCATATTGTATTTAATTGTGCTGTGTTGTACTGCATTGTACAGTATCGTATTGTTCTGCATTATGATGTGTTGTACTGCTTTGTCTGGTATCATATTGTACTTCATTGTGCAGTATCATATTGCACCACATTCTGCTGTGTTGTATTGCATTGTACAGTGTAATATTGTTCTACATTGTGCTGTGTTGTACTTCATTGTACTGTATTGTATTCTATTGCATTGTGCTGTGTTGTACTGTATTGTATGGCATCATATTGTTCTGCATTATGCTGTGTTGTACTGCATTGTACAGTATCATATTGTACTCCATTGTGCTGTGTTGTACTGTTTTTATGGTATCATATTATACTGCATTGTGCTGTGATGTACTGCATTGCACAGTATCATATTGTACTGCATTGTGCTGTGTTGTACTGCATTGTGCAGAATCATATTGTACTGCATTGTGCAGTATCATATTGTACTGCACTGTGTTGTGTTGTACTACATTGTGCAGTATCATATTATACTGTATTGTGTTATGTTGTACTGCATTTTATGGTAACATATTGTGCTGCATTATGTTGTGTTGTACTGCATTGTGCATTATCATATTGTACTATATCGTGTGTTCTACTGCATTGTGCAGTTTCACATTGTACTGCATGGTATTGTGTTGTACTACATTGTGTAGTATCATAGTTTAATGCATTGTACTGTGATGCATTTCACTCTGCACTATCATATTGCACTGCATTGTACTACATTGTACTGCATTGTGCAGTATCATATTTTATTGTATTGTATGGTATCACATTGCACTGCATTGTGCAGTATTATATTGCACTGCATTATGCTGTGTTGTACTGCATTGTACAGTATCATATTGTACTGCATAGTGCAGTATCATAATGTACTAGATTGTGCTGTGTTGTACTGCATTGTGCAGTGTCATGTTGTACTGCATTGTGCTGTATCATATTGTACTGCACCATCTGTCTTGTACTGCATTGTATGGTATCATATTGTTCTGCATTGTTAAGTATCATATTGTACTGCACTGTGCTGTGTTGCACTGCATTGTATAGTACCATATTGTTTTTCATTGTGATGTGTTGTTGTGAGGTATCATATTGTACTATATTGTATAGTATCATATTTTTCTGCATTGTGCTGTGTTGTACTGTATCATACTGCATCATAGTGTACTGCATTATACAGTATCATGTTGTAGTGCATTGTTCTGTCTTGTTCTGCATTGTATTGTATCATATCACTTTGCATTGTACAGTAACATATTGTACTGCATTGTGGTGTGTTGTACTGCATTCTATGGTATCATGTTGTACTGCATTGTGCAGTATCATATTGTTCTGCATTCTGCTGTGTTGTACTGAGTTGTGCAGAATCATATTGCACCACATTGTGCTGTGTTATACTGCATTGCATGGTATCATATTGTTCTACATTGTGCTGTGTTCTACTGTTTTGTACGGTATCATATTGTTCTGCATTGTGCTGTGTTGTACTGCATTGTACAGTTTCATATTGTATTACATTGTGCTGTGTTGCACTGTATTGTATGTTATCATATTGTTCTGCATTTTGCTGTGTTGTACTGCATTGTACAGTATCATATTGTACTCTATTGTGCTCTGCTGTACTGTTTGTATGGTGTCATGTTGTTCTGCATCGTGCTGTGTTGTACTGCATTGTATGATATATTATTCTGCATTGTGCTGTGAAGTACTGCATTGTACAGTATCATATTGTACTGCATTGTGTTGTGTTATACTGCATTGTTTAGTATCACATTGCTCTACATTGTGCATTATCATATTGTACTATATTCTGTTGTGTTGTACTGCATTGTGCATTATCATATTATACTGCATTGTGTTGTGTTGTACTGCATTTAACAGTATCATATTGTACTGCATAAAGTTGTGTTCTACTGCATTGTGCAGTATCATATTGTACTCCACTGTGTTGTTTTATACTGCATTGTGCAGTATCATATTGTACTGCATGGTATTGTGTTGTACTGCATTGTGCAAAATCATATTATACTGCATTGTGCTGTGTTTTACTACATTGTGTAGTATCATAGTTTAATGCATTGTACTGTGTCATATTGCATTGTGCAGTATCATATTGCACTGTATTGTGCTATGTTCTACTGCATTGTGCAGTTTCATATTCTACTGTATTTTATAGTATCACATTGTTCTGCATTGTGCAGTATCACATTGCACTGCATTATGCTGTGTTGTGCAGCATTGTACAGTATCATGTTGTATATATTGTGCAGTATCATAATGTTCTGGATTTTTCTGTATTGTACTGCATTGTACATTATCATATTGTATTGCATTGTGCAGTATCATATTGCACTGTGTTTTGTAGTATCATATTGTACTGCATTGTGCGGTCTTGTACTGCTTTGTACAGTATCATATTGTTCTGAATTGTAAAGTATCATATTGTACTGCACTGAGCTGCATTGCATTGCATTGTACAGTACCATATTGTTCTGCATTGTGATGTGTTGCACTGCATTGTGTGGTATCATATTATACTGTATTGTAAAGTATATTTTTCTGCATTGTGCTGTGTTGTATGCATTGTATGGTATCATACTGTACTGCATTAATGCAGTATCATATTGTACTACATTGTGTTGTGATGCATTGCATTGTGCAGGATCATATTTTACTGCATTGTGTTGTGCTGTACTGCATTTAACGGTATCATATTGTACTGCATAAAGTTGTGTTCTACTGCATTGTGCAGTATCATATTGTACTCCACTGTGTTGTTTTCTACTGCATTGTGCAGTATCATATTGTACTGCATGGTATTGTGTTGTACTGCATTGTGCAAAATCATATTATACTGCATTGTGCTGTGTTTTACTACATTGTCTAGTATCATAGTTTAATGCATTGTGCTGTGTCATATTGCATTGTGCAGTATCATATTGCACTGTATTGTGCTATGTTCTACTGCATTGTGCAGTTTCATATTCTACTGTATTGTATAGTATCACATTGTTCTGCATTGTGCAGTACCACATTGCACTGCATTATGCTGTGTTGTGCAGCATTGTACAGTATCATATTGTACGTATTGTGCAGTATCATAATGTACTGGATTTTGCTGTATTGTACTGCATTGTACATTCTCATTTTGTATTTCATTGTGCAGTATCATATTGCACTGTGTTTTGTAGTATCATATTGTACTGCATTGTGTGGTATTGTACTGCTTTGTACAGTATCATATTGTTCTGAATTGTAAAGTATCATATTGTACTGCACTAAGCTGCATTGCACTGCATTGTACAGTACCATATTGTTCTGCATTGTGATGTGTTGCACTGCATTGTGTGGTATCATATTATACTGTATTGTAAAGTATATTTTTCTGCATTGTGCTGTGATGTATGCATTGTATGGTATCATACTGTACTGCATTAATGCAGTATCATATTGTACTGCATTGCATTGTGATGCATTGCATTGTGCAGAATCATATTTTACTGAATTGTCTTGTGTTGTACTGCATTGTGTGGTATATTTTACTGTATTGTAAAGTATATTTTCCTGCGTTGTGCTGTGATGTATGCATTGTATGGTATCATACTATACTGCATTAATGCAGTATCATATTGTACTGCATTGTGTTATGATGCACTGCATTGTGCAGAATCATATTGTACTGCATTGTGTTGTGTTTTACTGCATTGTGCAGTATCATATTATACTGCATTGTGCTGTGTTGAACTGCATTGTGCAATTTCATAGTATACTGCATTGTGTTTTGTTGTATTGCATCATGTAGTATCATATTGCACTGCATTGTGCTATGTTGTACTGCATTGTGCAGTATTATATGGTACTGCATTGTACTGTGTTGTACTGCATTGTATAGTATCATATTGTACTGTATTGTATGGCATCACATTTAACTGCATTATGCAGTATCATATTGTACTGCATTATACTGTGTTGTACTGCATTGTACAGTAATATATTATGCTGCCTTGTGCAGTATCGTATTGTACTGCATTGAGCTGTGTTTTACTCCATTGTACGGTATCATAATGTACTGCATTGTGTGGTATCATATTGTACTGTATTGTAAAGTATATTTTCCTGCATTGTGCTGTGTTGTATGCATTGTATGGTATCATACTGTACTGCATTAATGCAGTATCATATTGTACTGCATTGTGTTGTGATGCACTGCATTGTGCAGTATCATATTATACTGCATTGTGCTGTGTTAAACTGCATTGTGCAATTTCATAGTATACTGCATTGTGTTGTGTTGTATTACATCATGTAGTATCATATGCACTACATTGTGCTATGTTGTACTGCATTGTGCAGTATCATATTTTACTGCATTGTGCAGTATCATATGGTACTGCATTGTACTGTGTTGTACTGCATTGTATAGTATCATATTGTACTGTATTGTATGGTATCACATTAAACTGCATTATGCAGTCTCATATTGTTCTGCATTATACTGTGTTGTACTGCTTTGTACAGTAATGTATTATGCTGCTTTGTGCAGTATCATATTGTACTGCATTGTGCTGTGTTTTACTCCATTGTACTGTATCATATTGTACTGCATTTTGCAGTATCATATTGCACTGCATTCTGCTGTGTTGTACTGCATTATATGGTATTATATTGCACTGCTTTGTGCAGTATCACATTGCACTGCATTGTGCCGTGTTGTACTGCATTGTATGGTATCGTATTATTCTGTATTCTGATGTGTTGTACTGCATTGTCTAGTATCATATTGCACTTTATTGGTCAGTATCATATTCTACTGTATTGTGCAGTATCTTATTGCACTGCATTGTGTTGTGTTGTGTTGTACTGCATTGTACATTATCATATTATACTGCATTGTTCTGTGTTGTACTGCATTGTATGGTATCATACTGTACTGTGTTGTATGGTATCATATTGTTTTGTGTTGTGCTGTATCATATTTTACTGCATTATGTTCTGTTGTACTGCAATGTGCAATATCATATTGTACTGCATTGTGGAGTATTATACTGCATTGTGCTGTGCTGCATTCCATTTTACAGTATCATATTGTACTGCATTGAGTAGTATGGTATTGTACTGCATTATGCAGTATCATATTGTACTGCATCATACAGTATCATATTGTTCTGCATTCTGCTGTGTTGTACTGTATCATATGGTTTTATATTGTACTGCATTATACAGCATATTATTGTACTGCATCATTCTGTGTTATTCTCTATTGTATTGTATCATATTGTTCTGCATTGTACAGTATCATATTGTATTTAATTGTGCTGTGTTGTACTGCATTGTACAGTATCATATTGTTCTGCATTATGATGTGTTGTACTGCTTTGTCTGGTATCATATTGTACTGCATTGTGCAGTATCATATTGCACCACATTCTGCTGTGTTGTATTGCATTGTACAGTATAATATTGTTCTACATTGTGCTGTGTTGTACTTCATTGTACTGTATCATATTGTTCTGCATTGTGCTGTGTTGTACTGCATTGTACAGTATTGTATTCTATTGCATTGTGCTGTGTTGTGCTGTATTGTATGGCATCATATTGTTCTGCATTATGCTGTGTTGTACTGAATTGTACAGTATCATATTGTACTCCATTGTGCTGTGTTGTACTGTTTTTATGGTATCATATTATACTGCATTGTGCTGTGATGTACTGCATTGCACAGTATCATATTGTACTGCATTGTGCTGTGTTGTACTGCATTGTGCAGAATCATATTGTACTGCATTGTGCAGTATCATATTGTACTACACTGTGTTGTGTTGTACTACATTGTGCAGTATTATATTACACTGCATTGTGTTATGTTGTACTGCATTTTATGGTAACATATTGTGCTGCATTATGTTGTGTTGTACTGCATTGTGCATTATCATATTGCACTATATTGTGTGTTCTACTGCATTGTGCAGTTTCACATTGTACTGCATGGTATTGTGTTGTACTACATTGTGTAGTATCATAGTTTAATGCATTGTACTGTGTTGCATTTCACTCTGCAGTATCACATTGCACTGCATTGTACTACATTGTACTGCATTGTGCAGTATCATATTTTACTGTATTGTATGGTATCACATTGCACTGCATTGTGCAGTATTATATTGCACTGCATTATGCTGTGTTGTACTGCATTGTACAGTATCATATTGTACTGCATAGTGCAGTATCATAATGTACTGGATTGTGCTGTGTTGTACTGCATTGTGCAGTGTCATGTTGTACTGCATTGTGCTGTATCATATTGTACTGCACCATCTGTCTTGTACTGCATTGTATGATATCATATTGTTCTGCATTGTTAAGTATCATATTGTACTGCACTGTGCTGTGTTGCACTGCATTGTATAGTACCATATTGTTTTTTTCATTGTGATGTGTTGTTGTGAGGTATCATATTGTACTATATTGTATAGTATCATATTTTTCTGCATTGTGCTGTGTTGTACTGCATTGTATGGTATCATATTGTACTACATAATAAAGTCTTATATTGTCCTGCATTGTGTTGTGTTGCACTGCATTGTGCAGAATCATACTGTACTGCATTGTGTTGTGTTGTACAGCATTGTGCAATATTATATGATACTGTATTGTGCTGTATTGTATTGCACTGTGTAGTATTATATTGCACTTTATTAGTCAGTATCATATTCTACTGTATTGTGCAGTATCTTATTGCACTGCATTGTGTTGTGTTGTGTTGTACTGCATTGTACATTATCATATTATACTGCATTGTTCTGTGTTGTACTGCATTGTATGGTATCATATTGCACTGCATTGTATGGTATCATATTGTATTGTGTTGTGTTGTGTTGTGCTGTATCATATTTTACTGCATTATGTTCTGTTGTACTGCAGTGTGCAATATCATATTGTACTGCGTTGTGGAGTATTATATTATACTGCATTGTGCTGTGCTGCATTCCATTTTACAGTATCATATTGTACTGCATTGAGTAATATGGTATTGTACTGCATTGTGCAGTATCATATTGTACTGCATCATACAGTATCATATTGTTTTTCATTCTGCTGTGTTGTTCTGTATCATATGGTTTTATATTGTACTGCATTATACAGCATATTATTGTACTGCATTGTTCTGTGTTGTTCTCTATTGTATTGTATCATATTGTTCTGCATTGTACAGTATCATATTGTATTTAATTGTGCTGTGTTGTACTGCATTGTACAGTATCATATTGTTCTGCATTATGATGTGTTGTATTGCTTTGTCTGGTATCATATTGTACTGCATTGTGCAGTATCATATTGCACCACATTCTGCTGTGTTGTATTGCATTGTATGGTATAATATTGTTCTACATTGTGCTGTGTTGTACTTCATTGTACTGTATCATATTGTTCTGCATTGTGCTGTGTTGTACTGCATTGTACAGTATTGTATTATATTGCATTGTGCTGTGTTGTACTGTATTGTATGGCATCATATTGTTCTGCATTATGCTGTGTTGTACTGCATTGTACAGTATCATATTGTACTCCATTGTGCTGTGTTGTACTGTTTTTATGGTATCATAATATACTGCATTGTGCTGTGTTGTACTGCATTGTACAATATCATATTCTTCTGCATTGTGCTGTGATGTACTGCATTGCACAGTATCATATTGTACTGCATTGTGCTGTGTTGTACTGTATTGTGTAGCATCATTTTGTACTGCATTGTGTTCGTTTGTACTGCATTGTGCAGAATCATATTGTACTGCATTGTGCAGTATCATATTGTACTGCACTGTGTTGTGTTGTACTACATTGTGCAGTATCATATTATACTGCATTGTGTTATGTTGTACTGCATTTTATGGTAACATATTGTGCTGCATTATGTTGTGTTGTACTGCATTGTGCATTATCATATTGTACTATATTGTGTTGTGTTCTACTGCATTGTTCAGTTTCACATTGTACTGCATGGTATTGTGTTGTACTACATTGTGTAGTATCATAGTTTACTGCATTGTACTGTGTTGCATTTCACTCTGCAGTACCATATTGCACTGCATTGTACTACATTGTACTGCATTGTGCAGTATCATATTTTACTGTATTGTATGGTATCACATTGCACTGCATTGTGCAGTATTATATTGCACTGCATTATGCTGTGTTGTACTGCATTGTACAGTATCATATTGTACTGTATAGTGCAGTATCATAATGTACTGGATTGTGCTGTGTTGTACTGTATTGTGCAGTGTCATGTTGTACTGCATTGTGCTGTATCATATTGTACTGCACCATCTGTCTTGTACTGCATTGTATGGTAGCATATTGTTCTGCATTGTAAAGTATCATATTGTACTGCACTGTGCTGTGTTGCACTGCATTGTATAGTACCATATTGTTTTTCATTGTGATGTGCTGTTGTGAGGTATCATATTGTACTATATTGTATAGTATCATATTTTCTGCATTGTGCTGTGTTGTACTGCATTGTATGGTATCATATTGTACTGCATAATACAGTGTTATATTGTCCTGCATTGTGTTGTGTTGCACTGCAGTGTGCAGAATCATACTGTACTGCATTGTGTTGTGTTGTACAGCAGTGTGTAATATTATATTATACTGTATTGTGCTGTATTGTATTGCATTGTGTAGTATCATATTGCACTTTATTGGTCAGTATCATATTCTACTGTATTGTGCAGTATCTTATTGCACTGCATTGTGTTGTGTTGTGTTGTACTGCATTGTACATTATCATATTATACTGCATTGTTCTGTGTTGTACTGCATTGTATGGTATCATATTGTACTGCATTGTATGGTATCATATTGTATTGTGTTGTGCTGTATCATATTTTACTGCATTATGTTCTGTTGTACTGCAATGTGCAATATCATATTTCACTGCATTGTGGAGTACTATATTATACTGCATTGTGCTGTGCTGCATTCCATTTTACAGTATCATATTGTACTGCGTTGAGTAGTATGGTATTGTACTGCATTGTGCAGTATCATATTGTACTGCATCATACAGTATCATATTGTTTTGCATTCTGCTGTGTTGTACTGTATCATATGGTTTTATATTGTACTGCATTATACAGCATATTATTGTACTGCATTGTTCTGTGTTGTTTTCTATTGTATTGTATCATATTGTTCTGCATTGTACAGTATCATATTGTATTTAATTGTGCTGTATTGTACTGCATTGTACAGTATCATATTGTTCTGCATTATGATGTGTTGTACTGCTTTGTCTGGTATCATATTGTACTGCATTGTGCAGTATCATATTGCACCACATTCTGCTGTGTTGTATTGCATTGTACGGTATAATATTGTTCTACATTGTGCTGTGTTGTACTTCATTGTACTGTATCATATTGTTCTGCTTGTGCTGTGTTGTACTGCATTGTACAGTATTGTATTCTATTGCATTGTGCTGTGTTGTACTGTATTGTATGGCATCATATTGTTCTGCATTATGCTGTGTTGTACTGCATTGTACAGTATCATATTGCACTCCATTGTGCTGTGTTGTACTGTTTTTATGGTACCATATTATACTGCATTGTGCTGTGTTGTACTGCATTGTACAATATCATATTCTTCTGCATTGTGCTGTGATGTACTGCATTGCACAGTATCATATTGTACTGCATTGTGCTGTGTTGTACTGTATTGTGCAGCATCATTTTGTACTGCATTGTGTTCTGTTGTACTGCATTGTGCAGAATCATATTGTACTGCATTGTGCAGTATCATATTGTACTGCACTGTATTGTGTTGTACTACATTGTGCAGTATCATAGTTTACTGCATTGTACTGTGTTGCATTTCACTCTGCAGTATCATATTGCACTGCATTGTACTACATTGTACTGCATTGTGCAGTATCGTATTTTACTGTATTGTATGGTATCACATTGCACTGCATTGTGCAGTATTATATTGCACTGCATTATGCTGCGTTGAACTGCATTGTACAGTATCATATTGTACTGTATAGTGCAGTATCATAATGTACTGGATTGTGCTGTGTTGTACTGCATTGTGCAGTGGCATGTTGTACTGCATTGTGCTGTATCATATTGTACTGCACCATCTGCCTTGTACTGCATTGTATGGTATAATATTGTTCTGCATTGTAAAGTATCATATTTTACTGCACTGTGCTGTGTTGCACTGCATTGTATAGTACCATATTGTTTTTCATTGTGATGTGCTGTTGTGAGGTATCATATTGTACTATATTGTATAGTATCATATTTTTCTGCATTGTGCTGTGTTGTACTGCATTGTATGGTATCATATTGTACTGCATAATACAGTGTTATATTGTCCTGCATTGTGTTGTGTTGCACTGCATTGTGCAGAATCATACTGTACTGCATTGTGTTGTGTTGTACAGCATTGTGCAATATTATATTATACTGCATTGTGCTGTATTGTATTGCATTGTGTAGTATCATATTGCACTTTATTGGTCAGTATCATATTATACTGTATTGTGCAGTATCTTATTGCACTGCATTGTGTTGTGTTGTACTGCATTGTGCAACATCATATTCTTCTGCATTGTGCTGTGATGTACTGCATTGCACAGTATCATATTGTACTGCATTGTGCTGTGTTGTACTGTATTGTGCAGCATCATTTTGTACTGCATTATGTTCTGTTGTACTGCATTGTGCAGAATCATATTGTACTACATTGTGCAGTATCATATTGTACTGCACTGTGTTGTGTTGTACTACATTGTGCAGTATCATATTATACTGCATTGTGTTATGTTGTACTGCATTTTATGGTAACATATTGTGCTGCATTATGTTGTGTTGTACTGCATTGTGCATTATCATATTGTACTATATTGTGTTGTGTTCTACTGCATTGTGCAGTTTCACATTGTACTGCATGGTATTGTGTTGTACTACATTGTGTAGTATCATAGTTTACTGCATTGTACTGTGTTGCATTTCACTCTACAGTATCATATTCACTGCATTGTACTACATTGTACTGCATTGTGCAGTATCATATTTTACTGTATTGTATGGTATCACATTGCACTGCATTGTGCAGTATTATATTGCACTGCATTATGCTGTGTTGTACTGCATTGTACAGTATCATATTGTACTGCATAGTGCAATATCATAATGTACTGGATTGTGCTGTGTTGTACTGCATTGTGCAGTGTCATGTTGTACTGCATTGTGCTGTATCATATTTTACTGCACCATCTGTCTTGTACTGCATTGTATGGTATCATATCGTTCTGCATTGTAAAGTATCATATTGTACTGCACTGTGCTGTGTTGCACTGCATTGTATAGTACCATATTGTTTTTCATTGTGATGTGTTGTTGTGAGGTATCATATTGTACTATATTGTATAGTGTCATATTTTTCTGCATTGTGCTGTGTTGTACTGCATTGTATGGTATCATACTGTACTGCATAATACAGTGTTATATTGTCCTGCATTGTGTTGTGTTGCACTGCATTGTGCAGAATCATACTGTACTGCACCATGCTGTCTTGTCCTGCATTGTACAGTATGATGTTGTTCTGCATTTAAAGTGTCATATTGAACTGCATTGTGCTGTGTTTCACTGCGTTGTACAGTGTCATGTTGTACTACATTGTGCATTATCATATTACACTGCATTTTGTGGTATCATATTGTACTACATTGTGCAGTATCATATTCAACTACATCGTGGTGTCTTGTACTGCATCGTACGGTATCAGATTGTTCTGCATTGTGAAGTATCATATTGTACTGCATTGTGCTGTGTTGCACTGCATTGTACAGTACCATATTGTTCTGCATTGTGATGTTTTGTACTGCATTGTGTGGTATCATATTGTACTATATTGTACAGTATCATATTTTTTTGCATTGTGCTGTGTTGTACTACATTGTATGGTATCATATTGTACTGCATTAATGCAGCATGATATTGTACTTCATTGTGCTGTGTTTTACTGCTTTGTGTAGTATCATATTATACTGTATTGTGGTGTGTTGCATTGCATTGTGCAGTATCATATTTCACTGCATTGTGCTATGTTGTACTGCATTATGCAGTATCATATTGTACTGCATTGTACAGTATCATATAGTACTGCATTGTACAGTATCATATTGTACTGCATTGTATGGTATCATATTTAACTGCATTGTGCAGTATCATGTTGTACTACATTATACTGTGTTGTACTGCACTGTACAGTATCATATTGTACCACATTGTGCAGTATCATATTGTACTGCATTGCGTTATGTTGTCCTGCATTGTATGGTATCATATTGTTCAGCATTATAAAGTATCATATTGTACTGCAGTGTGCTGTGTTGCACTGCATTGTACAGTATCATAGTTTTCTGCATTGTGATGTGTTGTACTGCATTGTGTGGTATCATACTATAGTGTATTGTACAATATCATATACTACTGTATTGTGCAGTTTCATATTGCATGGCATTGTGTTCTGTTCTACTGCATTGTGCAGTATCATATTGTACTGCATAGTGTTGTGTTGCATTGCATTGTGCAGAATCATATACTGCATTGTACTGTGTTTGTCCTGCATTGTGTATTCTCGTAGTATACTGCATTTTGCAGTGTTGTATAGAATTGTGGAATATCATGTTACACTGCATTGTGCAGTATCATATAATGCATTGTGCTATGTTGTACTGTATTGTACAGTATAATTATACTGCATTGTATGGTATCACATTTTATTGCATTGTGCAGTATCATATTGCATTGCATTATGCTGTGTTGTACTGCATTGTACGGTATTCTGCTATACTGCATTCTACAGTATCATATTGTATTATATTGTGTAGTATCATATTGTACTGCATTGTGTGGTATTGTACTGCATTGTACGGTATCATATTGTTCTGCATTGTAAAGTATCATATTGTACTGCATTGTGCTGTGTTGCACTGCATTGCACATTATCATATTGCTCTGCATAGTGATGTGTTGTACTGCATTGTTTGGTATCATATTGTACTATATTGTAGAGTATCATATGTTTCTACATTGTGCTGTGTTGTACTGCATTGCATGGTATCATATTGTACTGCATTATATAGTACTGCATTGTGCTACATTGTACTGCATTGTATTGTATCATATTATTCTGCATTGTAAGCATGATCTACTGCATTGTGCTGTGTTGCACTGGATTGTACAGTATCATACTGTTCTGCATTGTGATGTGCTGTATTGTGTGCTATCATATTGTACTGTATTGTACAGTATCATATTCTACTGTATTGTGTTGTGTTGTACTGTATTATGCAGTATCATACTGTACTGCATTGTGTTGTGATGTACTGCATTGTGCAGTATCATATTATAGTGCATTGTGCAGTATCATATTGTACTGCATTGTGTTGTGTTGTACTGCATTGTGCAGTATCATATTGTACTGCATGGTGCTGTGTTATATTGCATTGTGCAGTATTATATTGCACTGTATTGTGCTATTTTGTACTGCATTGTGCAGTATCATATTATAATGCACTGTGCTATGTTATACTGCATTGTACAGTATCATATTGCACTGCATTATGCTGTGTTGCACTGTATAGTACAGTATCATATTGTTCTGCTATGTGATATGTTGTACTGCATTGTATAGTGTCATATTGTACTGTGTTATATGACATCATATTGTACTGCATTGTGCAGTATTATATTGTACTGCATTGTGCAGCATAATATTGTTCTGCATTGTATTGTGTTGTACTGCATTGTGCAGTATCATATTGTACTGCATTGTGCTGTATTATACTGCATTGTGCAGTATCATATTATATTGCATTGTGCTGTGTTGTATTGCACCATGAAGTGTCATATTGCACTGCATTGTGTTGTTTTGTACTGCAATGTACATTATCATATTTTACTCCATTGTGCTGTGTTGTACTGATTGCATGGTATCATATTGTTCTGCATTGTTCTGTGTTGTATTGCATTGTACAATATCATATTGTTCTGCATTGTGCTGTGATGTATTGCATTGTACAGTCTCATATTGTTCTGCATTGCGCTGAGTTGTACTGTATTGTATGGTATCATATTGTTCTGCATTGTGTTGTGTTGTACTGCATTGTGCAGTATCATATTGTAGTGCATTGTGCAGTACCATATTGTACTGCATTGTATGATATCATTTTGTACTGCACTGTGCAGTACCATATTGTATTGTATTGTACATTATCCTATTGCACTGCATTGTGCTGTCTTGTACTGCATCTCACTGTATCATATTGTACTGTATTGTACAGTATCATACTGTACTGAATTGTGGTGTGTTGTCCTACATTGTACAATATCATATTGTACTGCATTGTTTTGTGTTGTAGAGCATTGCACTGTATTACATTTTACTGTATTGTACAGTGTCATATCATTCTGCATTATCATCTGTTGTACTAAATTGTACAGTATCATATTGTTCTGCATTGTGCTGTGTTACACCATATGCAATGTTTTGCACTGTCCTGTAAGTGTTCTCCCTATCCCCTTATACATCATACAGCTACAACTTTGCACTGCATTATGTATGCTGTATTGTTTTTTTACATTAATTGCTCTGCTTCACTGTCATTATATAACATCAAACTACCCCTATCCTTTTAGTTAGACCAAGGATCACCAAATCCTGAAATGTTATGCAACATATGCCACCTGGCACCTCTAGATCAGCTATGGATCCACATTCTGTTTCTGTCTCATCTGATACTCAGCCACCATACACTCAGCACCCTGAAGCAGTGCTAACTGCCATGTGCTTATTAATAGCCATTTGCTATAACCACAGAATGAATCCACACGCGATCATTGCAAAAACTTATCACGAATGGAGGTAAAGCTCTCACACAAACCTGGTATGAATACCCCTACTAACACCACACCTACACAATACAGATAAACATGAAACTTTCTTATACTGAAGTACTCCAAAAATCACTTATAAAACCACTGAGGCCTCCTAGATATGGCATACAGCACAGGAAAAAATCAGTAACCCATGGATAGTCATTCTGTGCCACATATAGCTTTTTCTACCACCACAGGCAAAGTTAATTAGAGGGGTCTGACCCTTCAGGCTGCAAGAACAGCCCACTTAACATGGTTATTTATTTATTTATTTATTTAATATTTGTTTATCAGAAAAGTCCAACTGGGACAGAGCCCATTTTCATTGGAGGCCTGGGGAGAAATGCTTCAGACGTACATCTTTGGAATGTAGGAGGAAACAGGGGCACCCATAAGAAACCCACATGAACACATGGAGGAATGCAGACTCAGCACAGAAAGCACTCCAGCTAAGAATCAAATCAGAGGACCCAAAGGTACCTGTTATAGGTGAATCTACACTTTGGCACATTAGTGTATCATTCACAGGATTAAGCAAGAGTAGGATTAACAGTCAGCTGTCTCTCAGGTGCTTAACTCCACCATATCATTGAGACACTCAAGTCCCTGATATGATCATTATCAATGTAGGTGTAAATGACTTGAGATATACCCTCTCTTAGACTGTGCAAAGAGACAAGATAGACTGTATCAGTTTGCCAGTCAAAGACAGAAAGATAAGGAAGACAGATGCCTTTTATAAGGGATGCCAGCAGCAACCTGCTCACCAATCTATAAGACATCAAAGGTAGATGTAGGAAGTGCTTCCAGCAGGTTCTGATTGAAAAAAACATCACAAAAACTGATCTGCCCCAGACACAGCCTACAATGAAAGAAGAGGAGCCCACCCTAGAAAAAGAAAGAACAGTACTCAGGAAAATGAAGTCAGGGAAAGCAGCATGTTCAGATGAGGTTACAGCAGATAGAATAAAGAAGCTGGGTGAGATGGGGAGAAATGGCTCCTGACAGTACTCAAAGCAATACTGAGAGAAAGATACATCCCAGATGAACAGCAAATAAGCATACTAGTGCCAATTTAGAAAAATAAAGTGAATATTTACAACTATGGGCAGCAAAGATGTATCAAGCTCCTGTCCCACTGCAGGAAAGTCTTAGAGAGGGTGCTTGATCAACAAATACACAGAGTAGTAGAAATAAAAAGTAAATTGGGAGATGAGCAGATCTGGTTCAGATCAGGATGTAACACTCATTGATAAAAAGTTAGAAATGAGGGAGGAGTCCAACTGGGCATTCCAAATTATTGGAGAATGCATATGTCAAGGTCCAGAGTAAGCTAATTTGGACAGTCCTGCAGTAGTCTGAAGTCTCATAAACATTGGTAGAATTTGTGATGTTATTTTTTTATAGCCTGATAGAGCTGAATATTTGTTATTGTTTGTGACCCTTCAGTGTGTAGTGAGCTAAAGTAAGCAAAGATAAAGTAAAAAGACCAAAATTCCACCATAACAGCTACAAACAAATGCAACCTGAGGGTCATGTTGCTCATTGCTAGAAGCCTAAATCTCAAGATGCACTTGCTCAAAGCTCTCCTCAAAATGCAGAATGTCGACATCTGTGCTATAATGGAGACCTGGTTTAAAGAGGCAGAAAGCACCCCTGCACTCCCAGGCTACAACTCATTCCATACCTTTTGGCCCCAGAATACAGCTGGAAGCTCCAAAGGCAGTGGTGCCATATTCTTAAAGGATACGCACACCAGCATAAGACGACGATACAAGTCATAGCCTGCTACAGAACCCCATACATGTCCTTAGACTCTCACTCCAAGTTCCTAAGCACCCTGGAGTCACCCAACTTCCACTACCCTTCCATCAACTGGGAAAACTATTCAAGTACCAATGTACAGGCCCAATGCTTTCTGGAATTTATCAATTCCAATGCCCTGGACCAGCTCATTCTGACCCTGACTAAAGGAAGCAACATCCTTGACCTGGTTATCTCCAACATGGAAGACTGTTGCTCCACACCTATAGTCAATTCCTCCCTGGTTAAATCCAACCACAAACTGATCACCATGGAAATCTCTATCTCACCTACAACCCCTGCTAAGGTGACCACCCTGCAAAAAATTCTCTAAAGACAACTTTGGGCTCCTAAAAACAGAGGTGGCTTACTTCTTGGCACCCATGCTAATGGAAAATAGCTGCACAACTGCAGAATCATACACCAATGCACTGCATGAGCACATACACAAATGCATGGACCTTGCCAATCCAAATAGAGCTAAGACGCTCTCCTCAAAAAAAGGAAGACAATCTGGTTGTCCCCAGCTATCAATAAACTCTACAACAGGAGGAAAAAAACTGTTGCAAAGAAAAATAAAGTCACAAGACTGGAAAACCTCCCTTATCAGTCTCAACAAAAAGCTGATATCTCTTATCAAATCTTCTAAAGCTAGCTATGAAGGCAGAATTGTGGCTGACACCAAAAACAACCACAAAGTCTTCTATAGCTATATCAAATCTTCCAAGGCAATACCCAGATTTGCTCTGAGTTATTGCGCAATGGCACCTTCTATACTGAGCCAACAGATATAACCAACATACTGACCGACAGATTCAGTGCCAACTTTACCCCTCTCCTCCACCAAGGGCCCTATCACAATACCAGAAGAAAGCCTGGTACCCAACATTTCTGTAGCACAAGTAAAAGCTGCATTGTCCAAAGCCAAGAATACAGCATCCATAGGACCTGATAATATCCCTGGCTGTGTCCTACATGAGCTACAAAATGAGCTGGCACCACATTTGTGTGCCCTGTTTAATCACAGCCTTACCTCAGGCTATGTCCCTAATGAATGGTGCACTACTAAAGTCGTCCCACTTCATAAAGGGAGAGCAACTACAGACCCTGGTAACTATCACCCCATTAGCCTGATGAGTCTGGTATGCAAAGCTATGGAGCTCATCATCATGGACCTACTTAACAAAGATATAGGCAATCTTCAGACTCTTGATCCCACACAGTTTGGCTTTGTCAAGGGAAGAGCCTGCCTGCTGAACTTGGTTGACTTCTTCAAGGTAGTCACCAGTGCTGTGGATGAGGATAAGACAGTGCATACAGCCTACCTTGATCTGGCCAAGGGCTTTGATGCCATTCCCCACTCAGGTATCATTGATAAACTCAGCAAACTAGGCATCAACCCTTACATCACTAGTTGGGTTGCAAATTGGCTCACAGACAGGACTCACAGAGTGAAAGTTGTGGATTCAGAGTCAGACTGTTGACCAATCATGAGCGGAGCCCCACAAGGCTTGGTCCTGGGCCCTCTCCTGTTTGGCATCAACTTCTCAGAAGTCCAGGCCAACACAGAAGGACTCTGGCTTACCAAATTCACTGATGACTGCAAGCTAGGCATCATTATTAAAAGTGATGCAGACATCCTACAAAAGGGCCTCTCTGAGACCAATCACTGGTTTCAGAACCATGGCATGAAGCTTAATGTCAAAAAATGGGTTATCATCCCCTTTGGAAAAAAACTTAATTCCCACGAATTACCACATTGATGGGAGCCCACTGAACACTGAAGGGGCCATAAGAAATCTGGTCACCCAGGTTGACAGCCACCTCACCTTTGATCACCACATTGCCACTGTGGTCAGAAAGTCCTTCTATATGACACTTCTTATAACCAAAGGTTTTGCATCCAGGAAGAAAGAGGTCATCATCCATCTCTACTCATCCCTCATTAGACCAATTGAATATAACGTCCCATTTGGCATGTTCCTGACCAGACACCTACAACAGCTGGAGAGGCCACAAAAGCACCTCACAAAAATATCGTAGACCTTAAACACATGTCCTATATGGACAGACTCAAGAAATTTCAGCTGGTCTCAATCTCTTATCATCTACTTAGAGGTGATCTCTGCTTGACTTACAAAGCCATGTCTGACCCAGCCCTACTTGAAATGCTACACCTAAAGAAATCCTAATCCCCCCATGCCACACACTCCAGAGATCACAACCTCATTACCACAATTAACAGAACATGCTGGAGGGACAGGTTAATTTCCTAAAGGCTGCCCATACTCTGGAATAAGCTTCCCACTCATGTCAAGCAGAGCACCTTGCTGGCCCTCTTCAAGAGAAATCTTGACAAGTTGATGGGTAACAGAAAGTTCACCCCATGGATCACTCCAGTTGCCCTACTGAATAGGGGCACTGTGAACTAACTTCAGGTGGCACAGTGCCTGGGCAATTCTTTTGGGTTAGGCTTGTAAAGGTTCCAGGACCATTAGACTAGTACACACCTATGAACCTATGAACTTATGTAGAAGGACCCAATGACACAAGTATGGATAGTGTTTGGTCTCACAGAGGAGTTCCCAGTGGGAGTGGGTGTGCATCAAGGTTCAGCTCTGAGCCCACTGCTGTGCATACTGGTGATGGGCAACAAAGATGCTTTATGCAGATGATGTGGCATTACAGGCAGACTCTGAGCAGGAACTTCAACAAAGAATAGGTGAGTGGAATGAAAAACTGAAGGCACGTGGAATGAAACAGAAAAAAGTTAAGTCAGTTATAATGTCAGCAAATTGAGGAAATCAGAATGAAGCTGAGAATTGAGATAGAAGGGAAGATAGTGGAACAGGTTAACAGCTTTAGGTATAGTGGAACAGGTTAACAGCTTTAGGTATCTGGGAGGGGTGGATCAGGAGAAGGGAAGTCTGAATGAGGCGGCCAAAGATAGAACCCTGCCACCAACTGCCACAGAGTGTCAGGGGTAGTGTATGGTAGAAGAATGCCAAGGAAGCTTAAAAGTAATGTACACAAAACAGTGGTGTGGCCAGTACTGCTATATGGTACTGAAACTTGGGCAATAAAGACAGAGTAGCTGAGGAAGCTAGAAGTGATGGAGATGATGTGCCAGAGACAGGTGGTTGAATGTGGACTATGGAACAGAAAAATAAATGATGACATCAGAGCAGAAGCCAAAGTAGCTCCAATTGCAAAGAAGGTCAAAGAAAACAGATTAAGGTGGTTTGGATACATGTGCAGAAAAGCAGAAGACAATCTGGTGAAGAAGATCTGTGGCATGCATAAAGCAGGGAAGAGGAATCAAGGGCATCCATCAAAGAGATAGATTGTGTGAGAGAAGACACGCTACAGTTAGGCGTAACTGTCAAAGTAGGAGAGTGACATTTAATCGAGATAGATGGTGACACTTGACATGATACCCTTACCCCATACAGAAAACAGGAAAAAAAGGGGCTGATGATGATGATGGCTAGAAAAAAACTAATGATGAGCAGTATCCAACCTTCGCCAAGAATGATGCCATGATATAAGCAAAAGATGACTGACTTGAATAATTGTCTCAGTTATTGGCGTTACTCTTAGGGGCCTAATATGTGTCAGCCTAGAGGTAGATGAGTTAGTCCTACCTGTCTTATGATGAATGTCAAGCTGCTATCTCATAAGGGCTCACACACTAAGACTGTCTGTACCCCAAAAGTACCTTTTTTAATGAAATGCAAGTCTGCTCAGGCTACCAAGCTAGTAAATACAAATTCCAATTTGGCTAATATCAAGGTAGCACTGTTCAGTGCTAGAAGCCTAAATAAGAATATACCCTCTGAAAAAATGTGGATATTTGTGTTCTCAATAAATCTGGTTCCAGAATAGGGACAACACTCCTACCTTACCTGGCTTCTTAGCCTACTATTCATTTAAGTCATCATGTTCAGATTGCAATAACATTGGTGGTGGTTTGTCTGCTTTTATCTGAATCACCATCACTTCTAGACTAACCAACCAGGACAATGACTTTAAACTCCTTCATATCCAAGTATCAGTAAACAAGACCTCATTACCAAATACTGGCAATATGCAGAACTTCGTCCTTGACCCACAAACTAGGAAACATATCTTACTAAACTAAAGTCCCACTCCATGAATACAAATACCATCTTTCTAGGAAATTTTAGTTACTCCACCATAAATTGATACACTTACTCTTCTACAAATAAATATGTGCAATGCTTCTTTGACTTTAGCATTACAAACTCTCTCGATAAAATAATACCTTTCCCTACTACGGACACTAATATATTCGATCATGTCCTTGCAAACACAAGTACAACCAATGTCTACTTTTCACCCATTGTCACACTGTCACTAGTCAAGTTAGCTCACCCTGACCCATGTTATTCACCAAGTAATCCTAGTTACTTCTAACAGCCAACATTTAGAGACTTATCCAAGGCCACTTTCCTTCAGTTCAGTGAAGACCTGGGATTATTCAACACTTCTTCATGCTTCAATGACCCTATATCGCTGCATATACACAAAGTAATACTCCAATGATGTTCACCACATATATAATGTCAAGTTTAGAAACAAACCCCTCCTGTGAAACTCAACTGGAAATGAACTCTGCAATAAAAGAAAAAGAGTCATATCTCTAAGAATGCAAAAAAATCAGTGCATTAAAATCAATGTCAAAAAGACTTAGCCAAGAACTCAGAAGAGAGTTCAAATCCTGCAGTTAATTATGAAATAAAAATTGCTACATCAGCAAATGATAACCACAAGACATTCATTAATTATGTGAAGTACCTTAAAAACATTGTACTAAGCTTATCTTTAATGGCTTCACCCACTCAAATTCTGGGGACACAGCTAACATCCTTGCAAATAAAATTATCTCCAACTTCTCTCTATCACCTGCAGACTTCCTGATACAGTGTGTACAGTCCATGCTCCCACCCCAGGAAATTACTTCAAAATGGACACTAAAAGCATTCTCTAAGATTAAAAATACCACTTCTGTGAGTCAAAATAACACACACTGGAAAGTTTTCTGGTCAATATAAAATACTCCATCAGAAATCCCTTTTAAATTATTCACTCTCAGCATCTGTACTTGTTATATTCCAAAAGCTATTGTGGTTCCCTCACATAAGGGAGTCCCTACCACAGAAACCAGCAACTATAAACCAATCAACCTCACTGAGTGTGTCATCATGTACCTCATAAACAAGATTATATGGGGCCCAAAATCCATAGATCAAAACAAGTATACATTTATAAAAGGTATATCACACCTACTAAACATAAGCTGATTTCTTTGAAACAGTTAGTGAAGCACTGAATGAGATTAACTCTATGGACACAAATGACCTTCACTGACATTCTTGCCACACAGATCAAGATCAATATAAATCCTTACTACTAGTGGTGTACCTAGGATTTCTTTTTTGGGACCACTTCTATTTGGCATCTATTTCTCTGGTGTTAAATATGGCATTAAAACCCCCTGGATGACCATGTTTATGGATGACTGCAAGTTTGGAGTAATTGTCTCCTCCCATGAAAACACTCAAGTCCTCCAGGAGGGTACAGTTTGTACCAACTCTTCTGTGTCAGGATCACAGTCTAAAACAGAACACCAAGAAAGTATCACCATACAGTATGGAAAATTGGTACTCTCACACAACCATCATTTGAATGGGTTCCTATTATGTTATTGACAGATAATGTAATCAAACGCTCAGAACATATATATATTTAGCGAGGGGTGTGGGGGTGCAACCCCCCACAATAGAAGTTTTGATATGTGGCCGTTTCGAAGTTCTGAGCGTTCAATTATGTTATCTCTCGAAAATGTAATATGAACCCCATTTGAATGACCCCATTCAAAATGGACACTGTCATTAGTGAACTTGGCACCTTCATGGATAATGAACTCTCCTTTGATCATCATGTCAGTAGGAAAGTCTTCTACTTCCCCAAGCTGATTACTCACCCCTCATCAGGCCTATACTAGAATTCAGCACCCTGGGTCACCATGCAACAACCTCTCCTGCAGTGACTAACAGGCTTACTAGATCAGATGGCCAATTCCATCAGGATATTAAGAGGGAGTAGGACCCTACTTACTGGAAATCCAGACCCAGGAGAATCAGTTCCTGTGTTTCAGTGAAGTCCCCTGAAGTTTGTCTGCCAGCAGACTGCCTGTAGCCCATCCTATCCATAGGCATTTGTTTACCCTTTGCAGTGGCGGCTGGTGACTTCAAATTAAAGGGGGGCTGCAGGAGACAGCTGAATGGGTGGGGTCAATGGGAAGGGGTGCGGCCAACTAGAAAGGGGAGGAGCTATGCTCAAAACCACAAAAACTAACTAAATACACTGCCGTGGGTGCCAAACCGTCATTATGAGAGTCCAATCAAGACAAAATGAAGTGTAGAAGAATAAAAATATTTCAATGCATTGGCTGCATGACAGCTTACTTAATATCTAGATGGAAACAAAAAGGTTGTGAGGCACGAAAAAATAAATTACTTTTTTTAAATACATTAATGGAATGCCAGTCAAAATCAAGTATAAGAAAAACAAGCAGCACTCAGCTCAAACCACTTCTTGCACTGCAGTTCTAATTATAATTTATATTCAGCTTTATTAATGTACCAGGTAACATGCTGAAAGTAGAAATCTCTGATGCCCCCACTTGTAAAAATGTTCCTTACCCAAAAAAAGACCTGCTGCCTGACAACTATCTACTTGTTTCATGGGGAAAACATGATCAAAAGCAAACAAGAAATAAGCTCAAGATACATTGCTTAAAAGGATTACTGTACAGGTTATGGACCACATGATTGGCATTCTGTTTAGTTTACAGGTAAAGCCTGCAGAGATGACTGGAAGTCTCCAAGTGTAATGAGCTTCTTAAAATAATGTAATCCTGTCCTTTATTACAAATACTGTCATATGCATTTCAATACCCAAGGCTTATACATTATCTAGTTAAGTATTCTCTACATGGCAACAACAGAAAGGCTTTCAATGTTGGCAATTCTTTAACAGTATGCTTATTAAAGCTTACTTGCATCTTACAATCTCAGCCAAGCTTACCCGATGATCATTAAAGTATTGCTACTTAAACACAGAGCAACAGGCACTTTGAGTAATAAGCATAAATCAACAGTACAAAAAATATGACAGAAACCAGACCATTCTGCAAAAATCAAGGACAGATGAAAAGCCACTCTAGTACTTGTGTCTACCTTGGATGGGGGGATACCCTGCACATTTACACTGCATAACTACTTGCCTTGCTTCGACACATCCAGAGTCACTACATGGGGGAGTGGGGTGCAACAAGTATGTCACAATTTGAAATGTCTCTGGCTGACTGTGATGACCCTGACACATTTGTCATACCTCTCAACCTCAGAGCAAGAAATCTGGACAAAGCCATACAAAGATGTGGGGCAAAGGTCCAAAAACAAGGACAATTTTTAAAATATTGCTCTTATAAACTTAGAAAGATAATAGAATAGGTCTTGCATTAGTATGAATTTTCTGAATGGTATGAAATCTGAAACTCAAATGTCTGTCATTATTTTCTAACTTCAATCTTTAATGATTTGCTACTAATTTGCCAAAAAAACACAATTTTATGAAAAATGGACCAAAAATGTGATGTAAAAATATAAAATAGCCACACAATACAGCTGGGAACCTGTCAAAGAAGGGACACTTTAATATTAGTGCTGCTAACTTGAGCAGCTGACAAAATAAAAGAATCTACATGCATTTCTGAAATAAAAGTAATCTATAACTATGATTACAGTTATTTCTTAATTGTAAACCCTCCATGTTTTCCTCCAAAATTGCTATTTTGCAGAGGGATTATTAGGGGAAGAGCAACATTTTGAGCCAAAATAAGGGACAGTTGAGAGGTTTGGCTATGCCTAATTCTATAAGCAATGTATTTGCATGTACCTCTCAACCTGTTAATACAATAAATCTGGACAAGGCCAAATATATTGGGGGAACATATAAACAGTACTAAAAATTGCTCTTGTATAAACTGAGACAGTTGATAGAACAACAAGTCTTACTTTAGCATGCATTGGTTATGAAGTCTGAAACTCAGTGTGTCATTATTTAGTGACTTAATTCCTAAATGATTTGCCAGAAAACCATAAATTTTATGAGGAACAAACCAAAAATAAGAAGCAAAAATCTATTCATTCTTTGAAAATCTGGACAGTTGGGAGGTATAGTTCAGCTGGGGCTGTCTAAGTTTGCCACCCTTCCCCCTCACAAAATCATGGTTGAATGGAGCCTCCTCCTGCAGCCATTCCAATGATCCATTACTTGGCTATTTCACTCCATTTACCATAAACACTAATGTGCATACTGATTTACTTCTATGATGATTTGGACTTCATTTGAAAGTTTTATTTTGCATTTTACAACACAAACACTAAGACATCTTCTAAACAAACTTAGCATTAAAACTTCTCTGCCCTTGAAACTCACATTCATTGAAACAGCATTGAAACCCACATTCAAAGAAAATACATTTTACCAGTGGCAGATAAAGATTAATTTTGGGCTGTTTTCAAATCATAGGCCCTTTGCATATGAAACATACATGTGCTCTTTGATAGACCTTCCTATTGTTTTAAACATTTTTCCAGTAAACAATGAAACAAAATGCATGCACCAATAATGACAAAACTGCCCAGTTCAGAACATTTCCATCATAAAAGTCTACTCAAACTTCTACAGTCCACCATTATCAGTAAATATGCACAATTCTACAGTCCACCATTATCAGTAAATATGCACAATCTCTGAAGAAGCAAAAAAGTCATCTAAATAATTCCACATTAAATAAATCTGTAACTAATGAAGAGGTTGCTGCTAGCAAAAACCTTTATATTTCATGGTTTCATTGAAAAATAAAGTGTCTGATGCCCCTGAGGAATAAATTGCCTATATTACATTAAAAATGATAAGCTAGCAATATTGCAATAGGAAATGGATGGCAAACAGATAACAGGCTCATAGTTAGTATCTTAGCTTTTTCAGTGCAGCAGCATTCACCCCTTGTGGGAGTAGAACCAACAACCTTCTGCATCAAAAGCAAGTACACAACCTGTTGTGCTATTAACATCGCAAGCTGACTTTCCATAAGCAGCACTAAACTTCTCTTCCCCTGCAGCTCTCAGCTCCTTGTAAAATCTACTCAATACTCAACTGCATCTCAACTTCGCAGCACAAGAAATCTGGAAAAAGCCAGATTTATTGGGGGGGGGGGGCTCAAAAGGTCAAAAAACAGGGACACATTAAACATTGCTTGTATAATCTTGGAAAGTTGTAGAAAATGCTGTGTTACCACCATACATTTTACTGCCAAGGTCCCTGTGCAAAAGAGTCAGAGCAACATACCACTATGCCAAATCACCTGCTTTGTGAAAGAAAAATGCTGTGTTAACACCATACATTTTACTGCCAAGGTCCCTGTGCAAAACAGTCAGAGCAACATACCACTACGCCATATCAGCTGCTTTGTGAAAGAGAGGAAGACTGAAACTTAAATCGCTATCATTTAATGAATTCAGTTCTCACCATAGCTGTCAACCTCTTAGCACAAAACACCTGGACAAACCCAGTAATGAGGGAATACAGCCCTCAGACATATTCAGTGAATTCAGTTCTTGCCATAGTTGTCAACCTTAGCACAAAAAACCTGGACAAAGCCAATAATGGGGTAATACAGTCCCAAAAATAAGGACAGATTTCAAATATTCATCTTATAAACTTAGCAAATTGCTAGAATAAAAGGTTGTGTTACTATGTATTTTCTGAAGAATATGAAGTCTGAAATTCAAATGCCTGTCAATTTTATTTGACATTTGCTAATCAGGACAATCTGACTTGGAACAAAAAACATTTTTTTAGCAGAGGCCCAGGAAGAAATAATGCAGACATGTCTTTATAACATGGGAGGACACAAAAGCAAACCCACACAAACACAGGGAGAAGATGCAGACCCCACACAGAAGGCAACCCAGCCAAGAATCAAACCCGAGAACCTGCAGCTGTAAAGCAACAATACTACCACTGCACCATCAAATATCAAGCATTGCAACATTTAGAAACTACAGATATTATGAGGAACAGATCAGATCAAATATGAGGCAAAAATCTGCAATTGTTTTACAAATGGTGGTGGGTAGAGAATTCAGGTCCTTAACACCTGCATACAAGGTACAGGGTTCAAGCCTGAGTATCTCTACCCAACACCATTTGTTCTCTAGCCACCAGTATATAGTAACTGGGGCATTTCACACACACACGCTTGCTTTTCTTTCCTTCATATTTCCTTGCACCTTATGGCATATTTAAGGTAAATAGCTATTTCTTGTAGCTTTCTGGCAAAACTTGTGAGGAAATTGAAGCGCCACTCAAACTGGTAAGAACAGAATTGGATAGCAATTGGAGTACAGGCTGCAGATCACACACATCCCCAAAGACATTTTCTATTTCAGTTTTTGCACCAGTCACAGAGTAATGCCTGGTGAACTTTTCTCATATTGTGCCCTTTACCTCATCACAGAAACAGCAGATAAACTGTTAATGAACTAACCCGCCGTACTTAATCTCATTTTCATAATTGATCATCTTATCCGGCTCGCTAACATTTCTAAGTATGAATCGTTCAACTGAGAGTAAGAAGAAAAGTAAAACAAACTATGGATACTGCTTTCAAGTGCCACATTATGAGGTGTGACAGTAATTTTATTGCCCTTTAAACTCCTCCGTGCTCCTGTTGGATGCCAATTTTCCATAGCTGTAATGAAATTTAGAAGCACAAATTCAATATACTTTATAATATCTACAATTTATAATTGTGATCTCATGCAATGGATGCACAATTAATCAACCCAAAATTTCTGAAACCTTTGGAGGTCACAATTCAAAACGGGCACTCTGATGGTCCTAAAACATACACTTTTTCTGCTGGAGCAAACTCCCGTACTCCCCCCCCCCCCCACATGCAAACAAGCTCCAACACCTACATATCTACAAACTGCTGAATGCCCCAAACTTGTGGAAAAGGGAGAAAAACACAGTTGGGCATCATCACAGGTTATATGAAGCTCCATAAGCTGCAAAAAATAAAACTCATTGCTCCATTTGCTTTTACTGGGTTTTACACTTGCTTGCAGTATCACATTTTATCTTGTGTCACATATTTTGTCCACTTATCACACAATGCGTCTCACATTTTGGTAAAGTGGGGTTGACAAGTTAGGGAGTTAGTATGGTCATTTGTCACGGGTGAGTCTGGTGCAAGGAAGCTAGAAACCACATCAGTTTTATAATAATAACCTGACACACACACAAACACACACACACACACACCGGCCTAAAACACCCTACCCGGTACACCAGCGACCAAACAAACACCTATCCAGCAAGCCCACAATCCAAACACCTACCTGCTGCCTTTGTCCCGAAGCCCATGCAGTTGACCGAACACCTACCCGGTAATCCAGCAAGCCCACAAACTCCAGCGACCGAACAAACACCTATCCAGCAAGCCCACAATCCAAACACCTACCTGCCCCCTTTGTCCTGAAGCCCACGCAGTCACACACTGACAATCCCGCAAGAGCAGCTCAGTCCTCCTCATTGGCTCTGACTGTGGCTGAAGCAGTCCGGAGCTCCTCTATTCTGTGCGGTTGTCACTGCACAGATTTCTGGTATCTCACAGCAATGATTGCTGGGTACCTCTTAATCCATATCCGGACTGCCGATAAAAGCAGTCTAAGTTCAAATAAATTTTTTGTTTTGCAGATTTTTTTCTGTTTTTCTAGGTGGGAGGGCTGCAGTCTAGCAGTCCGATAGGATGAGCCGCCCCTGACCCTTTGTTGGTCTGTGCATGTGTATCTCATGGCCCCACGCTGTTTGTCTGAGGTCTTCCATGTGTGTATTTGTATCACCACTTCACAGCCCCACCCTCAAGTTCTCCCCATTATTTCTTTACTCCTCCCCACTTCCTTTTTCTCTCTCTTTTATGAATTTTTCTCTTCACTTTGGCTACTTCCCTGAAGTGTTGCATCTGCCTGTGCTTGCTGTTTATCCCTACTTCTTTATTCATGTCAGTTTGGCATTATTGTGTTGTCAGCCATTGCAGTAATAGTTCTGAACTGCACTGGTGTGCTGCTGCATGAATCCAGACCATAGACACTCTCTTTTTTACCATTCTCTGACAATATGAAACTTCCACTGTGTTCCTAGTCACCATATTCAGTTGATTTTGTTTTTTCTAATTTCTTAAAAAAATGTGCAAAGTATTTGCACTTTCCGTACTTGTTGCAGCTTTTACTACAGGCCAAACACTTTTTTGATTGAAGTTGTATTGTGCAATGATCACACTTCTCATAATTCCTCCTTTTATTCATGTTGCTTTCTTTGCTTTGTACCCTTTCACTGTTCTGTTCCTTGCACTTTAGTACATTGGCAGTACAAACTTTATCTGCACTCTTGCTTACAACTTTATAACAGTGCAGCACCAGAGCCTTCTTAAAATCTAAATCTTGTTCTCTGTGAAGTTTTTCAATCTATTATCAGATAGTCCAAAATCAAATACAATTTGGTCTTTGATCAAATAATCTGTCTGTCATCTCTTTAATTTCACATCTTGCTGTGGTTACTTGTTTCATTCACAGACTAGTTAATTACCTCTCCAGTTTTCTGCATGCATTTAATCTTTGTCTCTCACACATCACATTTCCATGCAGTATGCTTCCAGTTTCTGATAATCAGTTGCAACTTTAAGTTGTTCCCTTCTTCAAACACAGAACTGTTGTGAATTTCTAGCACTTTTTCCCTGACCAAGTATAACAATAGGAACATCTTTATTTTCTCAGCATTGTGATCAGTATCAGAAAATTCTGTTTGAAACTTTTCCATCTTTCAGCTACATTTTTGTCACCTGAAACTTCAAGGGCTGGTTGCAGAATCTCTGTTGTTAACTGACAGAATGCCACTTTCAACATACCTCTTCATTGCATGCTCAGTTCGTTTTTTTAATGTGCGGTGCACTCAGCTGCAGAAGGAGAACATTCTGGTTATTGATACGCACACATACACACACACACACACACACACACACACACACACACACACACACACACACACACACACACACACACACACACACACACACACACACACACTGTGATTTAACTTTGATTTTCAGAGCATCAAGTCTGAAAGTGCATTTTAAGGGCTACAAAGAGAAAAAGCCCCTTGCAAAAATTATGTAATAACATTGCAGCAAGTTTCAGGATTTGTTATATTTCTTATGCACTTGCACTTTGCTGTTTTGAAGTTGCAAGACTTGGAATAATAGGTATTATACTTCTAATATTCGGTAGCCATTACCACAAGATGCCTGATTTACAGATCATACATAATCAATCTATTACTTTCTCACTACACACGACAGGACAAATTACTGTCTGGTACCAGAGGATATCATATCAGATGTGAATGTAATGCTAACTAAACAGCTGGTCATGTAGCAGGGATGACATATGATACACATGTTATCTCCTTGGAAAGCCATAGCCTAGCCACCCCTCCCAGAACGGACATGGTGTAGTCTGTTGCCATCCAATGAAATCAGAGAAAGCTGTTATTATTCTGTAACCTTTTACATCTCTCACTCGGCTTATATCCTTATTCAATCCTATCATCATAGATACATCGATCTTACCTAACTCCTTAGGCATATGCACATACATTTGCATTATGAAATCTGGCTATACACATGAAATGGAAATAACCATACGTCTCAGCATATCACAATATGAATGCAAGCACAGTTAATTTATTAATTTATTTAAATGTGTTTATCTGGGGTAGATCACTGATCTAAAAAGACAAATTCTAAGCATTATAAGAGCAAATGTAGCACATATTATCAAATGACTGCTTAAATAATGTAAAAACCACATTGTTTACACATATATTAAATGTATGGGTTTAAGGTGACAGCCAAGGCAGGAGAAGGTTTTCAGTTTTAGGTGCTTAAATAACACTGACACTACCAGTAACAATACAACTAGCTTTTATTGGAAGCTAGTTAGCTTTCATTTGTATAAGACAACTGTGTTGTCTTTTTGGTGAAGTGTCCTAAATCTGAAAATATGCTTATTACCTCTTTGTAAGGGTAAAGGGGTTATCTTAAAATCAGTGGTAATATGAGACAGAGTATATTCTAGTTAAAAATGTAACTTCTACTTTTTTGTGTAAAATTGTGGTAGACCAAAACCAGTAGTTTGTTTCTTTTTAACTTTTGTCATATTAATGAGGTACTGAAGGGTAATTTGCTAATTAAGTTCATAGGCGATTACTAAGTTAATGACCCCAAGAGGCCTTTCTAAGCCTAGTTAAGCTTCCTAAAGGTGAGAATAGAACTCTGTACCTTGTGTATTTAAGGTAAACAGATTAACCAATATACTAACCACCAACAAGCTCTACTTATAATCAAGATCATATCACCCACATGGGACTCAAACCCACAATCCCTGGCTTAGGTGACTAATTCCTTATCTATTAGACCACAATGAAGCCAAGTACCAAGCCAGCAGAAGTAAGGAGTAGATTCTAGCCATTATCATGCTTGTTACAGAAGAGATGTCAGTTTGGGGAGAATTCCAGGAACATTACAACAATGAACTATCCTATAATGTCAACATACATAATGTTTTGGTTTTGCTAATGAAGAGAATCCTCAGAACAATTGCGCACCACTAAAAATAGTCTGTAGTAATTTCATAAAACAGCATGGAGGATATAGTCACTGTACTCATAATAAAAGAGTCTTGTTTCTGTTATATAGTAGTATGGATAAGAGCTTTAAAATAACATATTTCACTACTACAGACATCCATAGTAAGAGTCTTTATATAAATAATTATTCTAATTTGTACTGCTTGATACTGAATTACATTATTTCTTAAAGATATAACTATGAGGTTGGGCAACAGTCATCAGTGGTAGCTAGCAGCCACATAATGCCCTTTATAAAGACTTTTATTTAAATATGTTCACCCATCTAAGCACTCCTTTTTCCAGAGCTGTGACCATTTGTGCAAACCAGTTTCATGCTGCCTATCCTTATATGTAGCCTGCTGGCCTGCTGTCCATGGTGCTGATGTACCTGCCCTGCTGTCCATCGTGCTGATGTGTCCTGCTGGCCTGCTGTCCATGGTGCTGAAGTTGATCTTAGTTTCTCGGAAGAGGGATTCATTTACCACTAATGGCTTCCTCAATGCTGCTGGGCCCTCCCTGAAGCTATTTTTCATTTATATATCAGTGATGGCTACCTGCCAAATCAGGGCACACTCTTAGTTTTGGAGTTACACCACACCATACTGATGTCTTGAAATACATCCCATACAGCAGTATTATTCACAAAGGAGTATAAGCAGAAAACGTTTGAAATATAATGGATATGCATATAATCTTTTGCTGGACTGGATTTTCTGTTAAACACTGGAATTTCAAGTACCCTCCTTGTTATATTTTTATTTTTTTTATCACTCAGTAGGTATTTTACCTTGCACTTCACTACGTTGGTACTGTCACAGTAGCATAGCAACTAACTCAGATTGGATTATTAAAAATCAGCACTATTTGTACTTAAGAACATTTAAATGAACATAAATATGTGATAACATTCATTCATCAACAAAAGATAGTACATTTGTTACTGAAATTAATTAATTTTTAGTAAACTGACTACTGCAAATGAGCAAGCTTTGCAGCAAAAAGTTATATTAGTTTATGTATTTTGGTTTGTTTACTGGAGCACAGCTCTGATTCTAATAGACCATTTTCAGACCTAGCCTGGGTGATTGCACAATACAAACACAAACATTTAATATTGTAGAGCTTGCAACTTCTATGCTTAAGAAGATGATGGATGAGGACAAAACAGTGTATGTTGCCTACCTTGATCTGGCCAAGGCATTTGATACAATACCCAATTCAAGTACTGTAAACAAACTTATGAAATTAGACATAAAGCCCCATGTTACATGCTGGATTGCCAGCTGGCTCTAAAATAGGACCCAGAAAGTTAGGATAGTGGAGTCCATCTCAAAAAAGAGGCAGAACACTAACAGAGCTTCTCAAGATTCAGTGCTGGATCTCCTCCTTTTTGACATCTACTTCTCAGAAGTCAAGGCCAATGTCAAGCAGCCTCTGGCTGACCAAGTTTGCAGCTGGCTAAAAACAGGAAGCAGCCATAGAATTCCCCTAAGACACTAATATCCTCTGGAAGGGCTAATACAGACAAATAAATGGTGCAAAAGACATGGTTTAAAACTCAAAGCCAAGAAATGCATAACAGTACACTTTAGGAAGTTGGCTACCCCAGGAAAATACCTCATTGATAACATATCTGTAATAGTAAACCCATTAGTCGGGGATCTGGGAACATATGTTGACAGCAACCTGGCTTTTGACCAACATATGTCTAAGGTGATAAGGAAATCATTCTATATTGCTCAATTATAAGCAAGGGTATTGAGCCTACATCCTACAAAGTCATCATTCTGCTGTACTCATACAACTGGAACATCCACAGAAGTTTCTCACAAAAAGAATACATGATTTTAATAATATGCCTTATTTGAATCACCTTAATGCTCTATCCCTATACTCCATCACCAACAGACTGTTGAGAGGTGATCTATGTCTTACATACAGGGCATCCCAGGATGCCACTCTGATGGTCATCTTGCATACCCATGAAACAAACAGCATCAGAACTACCTGATCCAGGGAGTTAAACCTTGCTTGAGACACAAATAGAACATGTTCATGGAACAGGTATGTGTCTCACAGAATACCCCTTTTCTGGAATAGGTTTCCCATCCACGTGAAGCAAAGTTTTCCCCTGACCCTTTTTAAGTACAACCTGGACCAGTGGATAGGAAATCAGAAATTCTCCCATGATCTGTCACCCATGTCTCTAATGGAAAGCAGCATTCTTTAAATGTTTGTCCACTTATGTCCTAAAAATAACCTCTAGAGTACCAAATGTGTTGGATATAGCCGGGGTGCATGGTTAGGCTTACAAATGCCCTTGTGGTTATTGGCTTAGTATATACCTATGAACCTGTAAGAATTCCAGAGAATGACTGAGCAGAGATTCAAGATTTGAATTGCCTAAACATAGCAAGACCTTATTTAGTTTAATTTCCTGGCTGCCAAAAAATGTAATTACAAAAAAAAATGGAAGCAAAAATCTAAACCAACTAAATCTGACGTGCTGAATATTATGAAAGAGATAAAAGAAGTGGAAGTTGGATCTTTGGAGAAGGGAAAAAGCAAAGTATGTAGAAATAAATGGAATTTTTAGAAATGTTATTTATTTATTTATTTACTTACATTTGTTTACAAGGAATGTCCAGTGGGCTGAAGTGAACAAATTTTCAATGGAGGCCTGGAGAGAAAAGCTCCAACATAAGTACATACAATACGCATACAATGAAAGTATACCAAAAATTTAGAAATGACAAAAAATTACAATACAGCTACAGTATAAGCAATCAAGAATAAAATATATTTATAGTCAGACACAAGGAAAAAAATATTTTTAGTTATAGTTAATATCATATTTCATTGGATGACCACTGGCTGTTGGATTATGTTAGGGTTTGGGTGAGAAAATAGTATTGTTTGCAATGATGTAATACAATTCCTATAGTTAGTTCAACATATTAGTGAAAGATAAGGACATAAGAGGCATTTAATAGTATATTAATGTGCAGCAGTGAGTGTGATGGAGCACTAAGAGGGAGTGCCTCACAGCAAGAGGTTCTCCCGTTAGATTCTCAGCTGGAGCGCCTTCTGTGTGGAGTCTGCATGTCCTCCCCGTGGTTGAGTGGCATTAGAAAGACATGAGCGAATGGGCATGCCTTTGTTGAAGGTTGGGCATCGGACTGACACCTCGCCACTGTAAAAATCTACTGCTAATCATTAGCGTACCAGAGTTCCGCTGTGGTGACCCCTAACTGGGAAAAACCGAAAGAAGAACTAGTGTAAGGATACACTATACAGCAAAATAATGGGTATAGTTCCCCATACTAAAGGGGTGGCGTAAGCCACAAAACTATGGGCTAGGCTTGTAAATGCCCTCGGGCAGATAGCCTAGTATGAACCTATGAACCTATGAACCTATATTATATTAATATGCAGCAGTAAGTGTGATGGAGCACTAACAGGGAGTATTAGTGTAAGGATAGTATATTAATATGCAGCAGTAAGTGTGATGGAGGACTAAGAGGGAGTATTAGTGTAAGTACTGGTGTAAGGATAGTATATTAATATGCAGCATTGAGTGTGATGGAGGACTAAGAGGGAGTGTTATTATACATACAGTAGAGTGGAAAAGCTAGGGAGCTATAGTTAATTAGGTGGATGGAAATGTTACATATTTTATAGTAAACATATGGGTGGATTACATTGTGTAAGTAGATAGTTATGTAAAGGAATTCAAGTTATAGATGACTGAGAGAAGGTTTAGGAGCATTGCCACAAGATGGAGAGATGATGGGATAGAAACTTTTTGAAGGAGGAAGCATTGCTAACTGTTCTGATAGATGATAGGAGTGAGTTCCAGAGTTTGGTTATAGTCAAGGAGTAAAGCATTTGACCAGGTAGAAGGTTTTTTTGAATAAATGCAGAATAGTTTCAGGAGGAGGAGTGAGGTTTAAGGGTTTACATTTAAATTTAAGGGTTTTTAGATTTAATTTCCCTGCACAAAGGAGGTCCAACCACTGATTCAGGTAACTACAGGCCCCTAAGTCTGACTAGCTTCATATTTAATACCATGGAAAGAATTATCACGGACATGATAAATGAGAACATAGGTAACCTGCAAATGCTGAGGCCATCACAGTTTGGCTTTGTAAAATGAAATCATGCCTATTAAATCTGCTGGACTTTTTTGAGAGGGTCACCAAAGCACTGGATGAAGGCAAGACCTTACCTTGACCTGGCCAAGACTTATGATACCACACCACACTCAGGTATTATAGACAAGCTCACTAATAGGTTCATAGGTTCATAGGTTGGTACTAGGCTATCAGCTCTAGGGCCTATACAAGCCTAGCCATAACAATTCCCTGGCTATTTCTTCTCACACTATTTACTTTCCTGGACCCCTGTCTACCAGGGCGACTGACATGATCACCGGGGTGAATTTCCTTTCTCCCATCCAGTCATCAAGGTTCCTTTTGAAGAGGGCTAAAGAGGTACTCTGCTTGACATGTATGGGCAATCTATTCCAGAGTCTGCGGAGTCCCTGGGTCAGGAACCTATCCCTCCAGCATGTTTGTAAAATGAAATCATTTAGGTATAAACCCTTTTATCACCTGCTGGATAGCCAACAAGTTCAATGATTGGACTCAGAAGGTCAAAATAGGTGAGGCCACCTCCACCAAGAAGCCAGTTATTAGCAGACTCCCCCCCAGGCCTCAGTATTGGGCATGCTCTTTTTTGGTATCTATTTCTCTGAAATGTAAGCAAATGCTGAAGGTTTATAACTGAGTAAGTTTGCAAATGATTAGAAGCTGGGAGTTATCATCAACTCCCCTGCAGACACTAACATTCTTCAAGAAGGTCTATCTCTGAATAACAAATGGTGCCAAAGTCATGGTCTTAAACTCAGTGCTAAGAAATGCATAATTGTACCCTTTTGGAAGTCAACCATCGCAGCTAATTATCGTGTTAATAATACAAACCCAAGAGTCGACCCAGTGGTCAGGGGTACAGGTGCGCATATAGACAATAGCCTTACCTCGACCACCACATGGCCACAGTGGAGAGGAAATACTTTTATGTTGTGCAATTTATAAGTAAGGGCATGGTATCTAAGTCCAGAGAGGTCATTATCCCACTGTACTCCACCCTTATCAGACCAGTCATAGAGTACAATGTTTGCTTCTGTAGATAACTGACCAGGCATATGCAACAACTAGAATAACTTCAGAGGTTTCATACAAAAATAATACAAGGTATAACAAACCTGCCTTATGCTGAGTGCCTTAAAGCCCTTTCCCTCTACTCAGTCTCCTATAGATTGCTGAGGAGTCATCTATGCCTGGCTTACAAGGTATCCACAAACCCCACACACTTACGAATCTCCTGCATATTCGTAAGTCAAACAGTACCAGAAATACAAGGTCTAAGCATCTGAATTTTGTGTGTGACTAAAACAGAACATGCTAGAGAGACAGATATGTGTCCCAGAGACAGGACTTCCTATGGAACAAACTTCCCATCCTTGTGAAGCTGAGTTAATCTATTATCCAGTTTAAACACAAGCTAGAGCAGATGATGAGGAATAGAAAATTTACATTGTGCCTGGCACTCATGTCCCTTATGGACAGATGTAGCTTCAAAATGCCTGGCCCTCAATACATACATACATACATACATACATAAATGCATGCATACATACATAAATACATACATACATACATACATAAATACATACATAAATACATACATATATACATGCATAAATACATGCATACATACACACATACATACATACATACATAAATACGTACATACATGCATACATACATAAATACATACATAAATACGTACATAAATACATACATACATACATGCATGCATACATACAGACATACACACACACACACACACACACACACACACACACACACACACACACACACACACACACACATACATACGCACATACATACATAAATACATACATACATACATACATACAAATATTTTAAGCATGGGCATTAATGTCCTTCTCGCCTGCCAATATACCAAAGCAGTTGTTCCCATAATAAGTGTCCAGGCTGTTATTAAAAATATTTAAACTAGTACTTGCTTTAATTTAATTGGGTAGTCCGTTCCATACATCAGCTACTCTCTCAGAGAACCAATTAGTAAACTTCTCATTCCTACAGAATCTTTTTTTAATTTCTCCAAGTCTTTTCAGTTTCTAATACCATGATAGAAATGGACGCCATTCCTAAGTCAAAGTATAATCAAAGTTCATGAAAGCAGTATTATTTCAGTCTTTGATGTTAGCCAAAAGTGCTCTTTGCAACGCTGGTAATATGCCAGCAATGACTTCTGCAATTAGGTTAGGGAATTACATGTATCAGTAACATATATAAGTATGATTGTAAATTCTTTTTTATTAGACCCATTGCTCCTACTACAACTGGAACTGTCTGGGTAACTTTCTTCCATACTGCCTTGTTTCTGCCTGCAAATCCTGATATTTTATGACTTTGTGTCTCTTTCAGTGCATAATACACTGTAGTCACTGGGTGTAGTAATTTCAATAATCAATGTGGCTTTTGTCTTCTTTTCATGAACTACTATATCTGGTTTTCTTGCAACTATTTTTTGAACTGTTGGTAATGGGTGATCCCATGTGATGTTAACTTCATCATTTTCTATGATGTTTTGTGGCTCATGTTTCCAGTGTTTGTCAGCTACTTCAGTATCATAATGTTTGTACAATCCCCAGAGTAACAGTCTTGCCACATTATTATGCCTTTCAGTATACAGTCCTTCTGCCATTAATATGTCGCAACCAACAATGAGGTGTGCAACTGTTTCCAATTCTGCTTTACAAAACCTACATTTGTCTGTTTCTCCCACATGTTCAATGGACTTGGTAAACCAATGTGTATGTAGCCCACTATCTTGGGCCGCCAATATTAACCTTTCATCTCTTGGTTTTTATTTTTACCTCTCCTTAACCATTCCTCCATTTGATCCTGATCAACATGAGGTTGTTCCAAGAGTTTTCTGTACTTGCAACTATATTTATGGAGTTTCCACATTTCTTGCCTTCTCATCTGATCCTTCACCTTATATTCTTTCTTTTGTTAATGGCACATTCAGTTACTGCCTGATTTTTATCTACTCCTGATTTGATTTCCATTCCCACTTGATGCCGATATGCTTCTGCTAAACTAAGCAGGGAAGTCATCTTAGACTTATTCCCCTCATATTTTAAAACTTTCACTATGTTTGGGTCTTGTGAGGTCAGCAGATATGTATGCAGTCCCACGATTGTAGATCTATACAAGTAATCAATTTCGAGGAGGCCCATATCTCAGTCAGAATGGGAAATATATAATCTTGGTGTGCACTGATTTTTAGAAATCATTTGATGAGCATGAAGTATCCTTTTTGTTTTCCTATCCAACGTATCCAACACCTTTTGGGGCCAGTCAATCACTCCAAAACTGTATGTTAGGATGGGAATAGCTGGACTTTGTCCCTAGATGTCAACGCTCTTTTCAGTATTAATTTTAGTCTTCTAAAATATTTCTTACTAAGTTTTATTCACATTTTTTCATGTTTTATTGTTAATCCTTCAAAAATTCATAGCTTCATAGTTTCATAGTATAGTACTAGGCTATCTGCCCTGGGGCATTTGTAAGCCTAGCCATAGTGATGTGGCTTTTGCCACCCCATGAAATGGTACAAAAATGTACAGAATAAATTTAGAATACTGTGCCTCTGTCTAGTAGTGACACAATGAAGGTCCCCTTATATAATATAATTAGTTTACTGTGCCCCTGTCTAGCAGTGACACAGATGTGACCCCTGGGGTAAACTTACGATCTCCCATCCACTCATCAAGATTTCTCTTGAAGAGAGTCAGTGAGGGGCTCTGCTTAATACGAACTGGGATCTTGTTCCAAAAGCATGGGAAGCCTCTGGGTTATGAATCTATCCCTCCAGCATGTCCTATTCATACTTGTGCCGAGGTTTAAGTCTTTAGCTCTCGTGGTCCTGATGGATTTGGATTTTTTGAGGTGGAGCATGTCCATCAGATCCTGATTGGACATGGCCTTGTACGTCAGGCAGAGATCACCTCTGAGCAGGCGGTATGCTACTGAATAGAGCTGAAGTTTCTTTAGTCTGGCAGAATAAGACATATGTTGGAGACCCTTGATCCTCTTGGTGAGGTACTTTTGTGGTCTCTCCAGCTGTTGCAAATGCCGGGTGAGGTACATACCAAATGGGGCATTGTACTCAATCATGGGTCTGATGAGGGAGGAGTATGGGGGCACAATGACATCCTTGGATCTGGATGTGAATCCCTTCATGATGAAGTGTGCAAGGTAGAATGTTTTTCTAACCACTTTGGCAACGTGGGTGTCAAATGAGAGGTCGCTGTCGACTTGGGTCCCTAGGTCTCTGATTACTTTTTCCGTACTCAGTGGGTTGCTGTCTATGTGATAATTTGTGGGTACTTTGTTTTTCCCAAAGGGGATGACTATACATTTTTTGGCATTTAGTTTAAGGCCATGACTCCGGCACCAGTTGTCCGTTTCTGTGAGGCCTTTTTGTAGGATGTATGTGTCCGCTGGTGTATCGACTATGGTGCCTACTTTGCAGTCATCTGCGAACTTTGTCAGCCACAGCCCTCCCATGTTTGCTTTAACATCTGAGAAATAAATGCCGAACAAGAGGGGTCCCAGGACAGATCCCTGTGGGACACCACTTGTGACTGGCTTTGAGTCTGACATTGCTCCAGCGATTTTAACTTTATGGGTTCTGTCCTTTACCCAGTTTGCAACCCATCTAGTGACATAAGGGTTTACGTTTAAGCTGTTGAGCTTATCTATGATGCCTGAGTGGGGTATTGTGTCGAAGGCCTTGGCCAAGTCCAGGTAGGCTGTGTGGACTGCTTTGCCCTCATCAATGGCTCTAGTGACTATTTCGAAAAAGTCAACCAGGTTCAAAAGGCAGGATCTGCCCTTTACAAAGCCAAACTGGGTGGGGTCAAGTGTCTGTAGGTCCCCTATGTCTCTGTTTATGAGTTCCATAATGATTCATTCCATAGCTTTGCAGACCAAGCTGGTTAAGCTTATGGGGTGGTAGTTTCCAGGGTCTGTAGAGGCAACCCCTTTGTGGAGTGGGACCAGTGTTGCTGTACGCCAGTGTTCAGGAACATATCCAGAAGTAAGGCTAAGGTTAAATAGCATTTTTATGTGTGGGTTTAGCTCCTCTTGGAGTTCACGTAACACGCAACCTGGGATACCGTCAGGTCCCATTGATGCTGTGTTTTTAGCTTTGTTTAGGGCGGTTCTCACTTGGACATCTGAGATGACAGGGAGATTACATTCAGCTGGGATAAGTATTTCTTCTTTTGGGGGTGAGAGAGGGGAGAAATTTGCACTGAACCTGTCAGCCAGAATGTTGGCCATATCTGTGGGTTCAGTGTATTTTTTGTTGTTGTGAACCAACTCTGAGCATATCTGAGGGTTTCCGCCCAGGTTTCTAACATAGCTGAAGAAGGCTTTGTGGTTATCTTTAGTGTCCTTAGCGATTTTTCTCTCAAAGTTGGCCTTGGATGTTTTTATGAGAGAACGTAGTTTTCTGCTAATGTTGATCAGAGATGTCTTCCCTTTATGGGATTCTGCTCTGACGTGCAGTAGCTTCCTTCTTTTGTTATACAATTTGTTAATGGCTGAGGTCCACCAGACAGGATGCTTGCCTTTGGTGGAGAGGGACTTGGATTTATTTGGGATTGCATGATCCATGCATTCTTGGAGATGTCCATAGAAAGCATTTGTGAAGGATTCGGCATTGTGGGATGTGGTATTCACTGGCACAGTGGGCTTAAAGGATACCATCTCAGTCTTAAGAAGAGTGAAGTCTGCTTTTGAGAAGTTTTTCACTGTGGTCTTTTGTGCTGGGGGTGGAGGTGGGATATGTATATCCAGGGTGATTAGTTTGTGGTCAGATCTCACTAGTGAGGGGTATACTTCCGTTGTGGAGCATTTTGTCCCCATGTTTGTGATGATCAGGTCTAGTATATTATCTCCCTAGTGGGAGAGGTGACTAGTTGTTCCAGTGCATTTGAATTTATGAATTCCAGGAACCTTTGGGCTAGGGTATTAGGGCTAGAATAATGTACCCAATCTATGTTTGGGTAGTTGAAGTCTCCCAGTATGATGGTATTTTGTGATACATTCATATCCTCCAATGTCTTCAGGAAGGCTGAGTGGGGTTCTTGAGATTGGGAGGGTGGTCTGTAACATGCTACCAGTTGTATAGCAGTTTTGCCTATGGTTAGTTGCACCTGTATGGTCTCTGATGCTTCATGTGTTGCTACTAACCTGGAGGTGTGGGTGTCCTTGATGAATATGGACACTCGCCCTCCCTTTGTGGTTCGGCCCGGGTTTTGGGGCCGAAAAGCATGATACGAGGTATAGCCTGGTAGCGCTGGAGTGCTCTCAGGAGCCTTGAACCAGGTTTCAGTTACTGCACAGATGTCGATGTTCTCCATGCTGAGGAGTGCATCAAGTGCCTGCATCTTGAGATTTAGACTTCTGGCGTTGAGCAGCATTACCCTTAGTTTGTTTCCATTTTTGTTTTCTAAGGAGGTGGGTTTGTCTTTTGAGCCTTGCCTAAAAAAGGCACTATGGGGGTGGCAAGAGCCTGAGCCAATATCCGGAAGCCCAGTGGTGACAGGTGTAAGCCATCCCTTGCGAAGCAGCGTGGCTTGTCCAACATGTCATCCCAGGCAGACAGACACTGGATCCCCTTAGAATGACACCAGTACTTGAGCCAATTATTAAAGCTGATCATCTTGTCTTTGTATTGTGGTATCATTCTTGGTGAGGGCAAGATGCTGCTCAGGGTCAGAGTCATACCAGCCTGGGCTACATAATCAGAGAGCTCCTCTATGTCTCTTTTCATGTAGTCCAGGGAGGTACGTCTCACGTCATTCACACCAGCATGGACAATGACGGAGTCATATTTGTACTTGCTTTGGAGTGACTTGAGTGCGTGTGTTATGTGGCGGATCCTGGCTCCCGATAGACAGCTCACAGTCACCCTCTCCTTGTTCAGCCTGGTCAGCGGGACATCAGTGTGTCTGACTATAGAGTCACCTATTACTAGTGTATCAGGCATAGTGTTTGGCCTTAAGGGCTGTGATTGGTTGACACACTGATTTATTGAAGTATGTGTTGCATGTGTTTTGTTTTGAGGTGGTAGATTTTTGGATGTCTGCTTTGGGAGCCGCTGTTGTCTTGGTAAGTTTTTTATTAGAGCCTCCAAGTATGTCTTTGTGCTTTTATGTGTTTGGTTTGCAGTTGTGGTAGGTCTATGTGGGACTGGGATTGTTGTGTGTGTGGTTACCATCTCCTCCTGTCTGGTCATGCCAGCTCTGAGTTGAGAGAGTTCAGCCTCCAGTTTGGCTATATAGTTGCATCTCTCACATGTATTTGTGTTTGTTGGGAGGAGGAGAGGGTTGTCTGTGTACATGAGACAATTGTAGCATTGTCTCAGGATACCCAGATTGACCAGCTGAACTGGAGACGACGCCAGTAATCTACCACTCGACATGCTAGAACAGTATAAGGGAGTGCTGTACCTTTAAGGGAAGTGGATATTCACAGGGGTGGTAAGTAGATGTAGTGCTTTACTTAGAACGAGAGTGCTTACTTAGTAGAGAAGTATTGAGAACAAGTGCTAGGCTTATAATATAGTGAGTAGTCTGGTTATACTAAGAGTAGAGCTTCCTTAAGGGAAAATTTGAAGAGCAGACCTGGCAGAGCCAGAAGAAGTTTAACCTTATTTAACCAGCGCTGCGCTATGCACACAACCGCGCAAAGCCGTGCAAACGCGGATTTTAAACAGTGAACTACAAAAGAGCTAGAACTGGTCCAAAACAACCAATTACTACAGCTTCTTGTGCTGAGGTCACTTCCTACAGGGACAGGTAGGCTGCTCAAAGCTCCCCACTCCCACTGGTGAGCAAAGAAACTTCCCTCTATCCAAGTAAGGTAATGGACAACACAGGAACTACACCACAGCCCAGAATACAGCAATGCCTGTAAACTGGTCTAAACTAGTCGAGGAGAGGCGGGAAAACAAGGATTATGTTTTTGTTTTTTTTGTTTTTTTGATAGAAACACACAGAAAATGCAGAAGCAGTGATAAATCAGTTACACAGGCTAGCACACTTTAGTGGGCAGCCTCAACAGTTAAATTAAACAAACAAACAAACAAACAAACTTTCGATCAAATTCGACTAAAATGTAACTTTAAGTGCAGATTTTAAAATAATGCAGCAAACAGTTAAAAAACAGTTCAAGCTAGTTCAGGGTAAGCTACAGAAGCTATTCCAAAAATATTTATACACTCCCTCTTGCTCAAGTTGTTTCACATCACATTCTTGTTCCAAACTGATGTTTTCTTGGTGCTGCAGCTTTCCTGCTTTACAAGTTGCTTTTGCACATTTATCAAGACCAAATGACATTCTTAATAATTTGAAAAAGTTTTGACCACTTGCAGTTGTGCTTTCAGTTCCTCATCTGATGAACTATACAGTTTTAAATCATCTACAGAAAGAAGATGAAAAGTCTTTACACTTTATTGCTCTCTGGGAGCAAATTGTAGCCATGACCTAATCTGTTAACTAATGGGTTAAGGGCAAAACAAAATAGCAACAGTGATAGACAGTCATCATGGAATATTCCCCTTTGAATTTTTATTTCTGGAATAATAATTTGTCCTTTATCATGGCTTAACTGCAAAGTGGTTTGCCACTGTTTCATGGCTGCTGTGATGTAGTTTATCAATGCTGGGCGTATCTTACACATTTTTAAGCACTCTTTTATCCATGAATGTAGGATACTGTCAAATGTTGTTTTTTTTTTGTAGCCTATCCATGCCATACTTAGATTCTTCCCCTTTTTACAGTTCCCATTATTTTTTTTTTCCAATAATTCTTTTATTTTCAATAATATGAAACAATGCATACAGCAAGAATGAAAAAAAAAACATTGTAGTGAACATTAAAATGAGGCGTTGAATAATTACAGAATATAATAAGTATCCAAGCAATTTAACATAGATATAAGTGAGAAAGAGGGTAAAACATAAGAAAAGCATTGTCATTGATAAAACCAAACAAACTATTATATACAGTATTTACAACATAATGTGCTGCACTTCCACTACCATAATAAAGCTTGAAGTAATAGGAGCAAAAAGCAAAAAAGAAAAAAAATAAGGAAAAGATATTAAAAGAATTATCATTGGTTCTCCATAAGTTAACAAGGACAAGGGTATATGATGCTTTAGATGTACTCCTGAGGAATTATTCACTAAGAACTAAATCTAAAAGTTTCTTCCATAGTTTACTAAAATAGGCTCTTTTTTTGGACCTTTTATAATGAATTTATGTGCAGAAATATGTTTATGAGCCATTTCTTTGAATTTTCCCCAACTAAGTTTGGTGCGAACTAACCAATTGCTAGTGATGTATAGTTTAATAAGTGAACAGAGGATAATTAAAATGTGAAGTTGCATTTTTGATACTTTTGATGTAGGAATGTGAAGAATAGCTGTTTCCCACGAGAGTGTGGAGGTGTAATAGCCCATTTTTTCCAGAAGAACTTTCAGAGAACACCAGAGTTTGTAAGAATGCTTGCAATACCACATAATGTGAAGCAAGTCCGCTTTCGGACATGAACAACAGGTGCAGGAGGGAGATGTATTGGCATTAAATTTATTAAGAGTTACAGGAGTATAATAAGCATTGTTGTTGAGCATCATTTGTGTATATAGGAGTTTTTTGAAAAGAGAGAGCTCTAGAGTAGATTTTATAGCTGATAATTTTTGATCCTCTGTAATGGTAGGTCCGATGGTATTCCAGTAGTTGGAGAAAAGACAGTTTGAATCGTAAATCATGTTAGTCAATAACTTATAGGAGGATGATATTGTTTTTTTAATGCTTGAAATTGCAGAAATAACTTCAACTAGTTTGTTTAATTCCTGAGTATTGGGAGAAAAGTTAAGAAGTTGTGCCTGTATAGTTTCTCTTAGTTGTCTAAGAATAACTGTGTATTTTTTATTAGTACCCAAGATTAACCGTAACTCGGGTAAGGTTTTAGACCTATGTTTGAGAATATCCCATACATTGAGATCTTTGATGAGAGGGAATTTAGTAAGGTCAATCATTACATTGTTAATTTTAAGATTTGGGTTCTGATGTAACGGTTGTAGAAGAGGTAGAGATCTTTCCATATTGATATCTTTAATAAGATTTTGGAAAAGCCTGATTTTATGTTTCAGAGATTGAGCTAAATTACAGTTGTTCATAGAAGTAATAGATAGAAAGGGAATAGCCTGAGGGTTAATTTTGTTAGATATAACATGTTGATACCAAATTCTAACCCAGGCTGGATAATGCTTTGTGTTTTGATGTTAAGATTTGAGATAGACCAAACTCTGATTGAGCAGATAATTTTATAGTATAATTGGAAGTTTGGAAGACTTAGCCCCCCTTTTTCCTTAGGGTAGGTTAGTTTAGGGTAAGCAATCCTCACTGATTTAGGGAACCAAATGAAACCAGCAATTTCTTTGTTGATTTTGGAGAAAAAATTATTATAGACTAACACATCCAAAGCATTGAGTTGAAATAGAAGTCTAGGTAAGATATTCATTTTCACAATAGCTGCTTTGGACAGGAAAGCTAAATTCATATGCTTCCATCTTTGTAAATCTTGTTGTATGTTAGACCATGTTTTTAGTAAATTATTTTGAAGCATAGAGGCTTGATTATGTACAAAATGGATACCTAAATATTTAAGGCTATATGTTATTCGGAAGGAGGATTCAGGGAAATAAAAGGATTTATGGGAGTTAGGGTTTATTGGGAATATATGAGATTTTTTATTGTTTATTTGATAATCTGATGCGAAAGAGAATTTCTTTATGGCATCGAGAATTTTGGGTAAGTCTGTATTGGGTGACTGGAAATATAAATTGAGATCATCAGCAAACGCTGATAGTGCAACCTGTGTGTTTAGTATTTTAGGTATATTGTGATAAGTATTCTGAGTAATATAAAGAAAGAAAGGCTCAATAAAAATGTTAAAAAGGAAGGGTGAGAGTGGGCACCCTTGTCTTGTTCCATTAGTGATCAAAATTGGCTCAGATCTCTGTTTGTTAATGTAAAGGTAGGTTTGGGAGTTTGTATAAAGTGTTCTAATCATATCCGAAAAGGAATTAGGCACCCTGAAATGGGACAAGGTGGCAAACAGAAAATCCCAGTTAACTCTGTCGAAAGCTTTGGAGGCGTCTAAAGTTAGGGCGTATATTGGATTACTTCCTTTTTTGGTAAATTGTATAAGGGAATCCAGGGTTAACGTATTATCCCACGTGTGCCTGTTACTCATAAAACCAGCTTGGTCAGGGGAGATTAAGGACGGGAGAACTTTTTTTAATCTACTTGCTAATATAGCAGCAAAGATCTTGATGTCAACATTTATTAACGAGATTGGTCTGTAATTGTGAGGATCTGCTTTGTCTTGTTTATTTTTTAATAGTAAAATAGTTTTCGAGTTATTCCAATGTATATCAGTAATACCTTCTTTAATAATGTAGTTAAAGACTTTTAATAGTATGGAGGAGGTATTTGTGCAGAAAGCTTTGAAGAAGTTAGTAGTAAAGCCGTCAGGACCCGGGGCTTTGCCTAATTTTAAATTTTTTATGATGTCCTGGACTTCTTGAATGTCGAACGGGGCGGATAAAAGGGAGATTTGGTTAGTATTAAGAGAGGGGAATTTAATAGAATTAAGAAAAGACTCCATCTGAGGCTTTAGATTATCACTTTTTTGTCCGCTATAGATTTCTGAAAAAAGTTCAAAAAACAGGTGTATTATTTCAGTATCTGATTTGTATATTTTCCCTTGGTATTGAAGGGTAGAAATTCTAGGAGCACCATTATTATTTTTTAGTATTCTTGCTAAGGTTCTTGAGGGCATTTGTGCCCATTCAGAATATGTTGCAATGAATTTCTGTTCCTGAAAGGAATAATTCTGTGAATAAAGTTCATATAGATCTTTGCGCGTCGCATTGATCAGTTCTATAGTTTGTGGGTCAGGGGATAGTCTCTGACTTTTTTCCAGAGAGGAGAGTTTCAAGGATAAAGTATTTTCTTTTTTCATGTTGAGCTTTTTAAGAAAGGAAGCTTGGCTAATCAGAAAACCCCTCATTTCAGCCTTGCATGCCGCCCACTGTATGTCTGGGGGAATTTGGGACTCTGTGATATTCAAATCAAGATCTATTAACATGTTATTAATTTTTTTAATTATATCTTTATTATTTAGTAAATTATTGTTAAGTGTCCAGTTGGCAAAAGTAAAATCAGGTGTAGTGAACCTAATTATGAGAGAGATTTTGGCATGATCAGAGAAGCATCTGGGCTCGATATTAAAAGTATTTTTAAATTTGGATAAGGGGTCTGAGATTAAGAAAAAGTCAAGACGTGACCATGATTTGTGACAGTTGGAGTAAAAGGTATATAGATTTTCCTTAGTCGAAATATTACTAAAGGTAATAGTGTCTATAAGATTAAAATCAGATATAAGCTCCTCTAATGCTATAGAAGCTTGAAAGTTGTAAGAGGATGATTTGCTTGTGCGATCTAGACTGGGATCTATAACCGCATTCCAGTCCCCACCTACAATGAATAAGTGATTTGGAAATGAGTTCAGTATATTATAAATTTCTAAAATAAAAGTCTGTTGTTGTGAGCATGGACCATATAGATTTAAAAACATAACTGGTTTATCGGAGTCTGGTAGGGTAGTTGTAAAGTAACACCATCTGCCGTTTGTGTCAGATTTATATTCATTAATAGTTTCCTGGAATTGTTTCTTAATTATGATGGCCACACCCTTCGAATTTGTGCTGTCACCAGCGCTTATTATAGACCTAATCCATTTTCTATTTTTTACTTTTTCCCACTCAGAATTAGATAAGTGTGTTTCCTGTAGAAAACATACGCTAGCATGAGATTTAAAAACAAGGTGTAATAGTAATTTTCTTTTTGCAGTATTTTGTAAGCCATTTATATTCCAAGAGTCAATGGACCAGCTCATGGGTGTTAAAACCAAACAAGGTATAGGCACATGATATAATTAGTATAATTAAAATAATGTGTGAGTACATTACTTTTGTGTTGGGAAGAGTCTACCCTAGGTTTGCGAAATAAAAGACGGGAGATGGAGAACCACTTCTGCTCTTTAACAGCAAAACAGTTGAATGTAAAGGAAGATGCAGCATAATACTTCTTCTGAAATAACCCGGTGCCTACCCACCCGAACCTCTTAAGTGAAGAAGTATATAGACAAACCAAAAACAACATTAACAATTCTATACATATATACAAAGAAAATCTCATCCAAAAGATTATCAGACCAGATCTCACTTCGGTGCACATAGAGCCTCCGCTTGTAGAGAGTACACCAATTTTCATGTACAGTAAGCCTGACCTAAAGTATATAAATATATAATTGTAAGCCTGAACAGTTAAAAACACAGTGTATACAACAAAGAAGCTCTAAGGCTACCGTACATAACATATTTGTTACTAGAATCAGCAATTCTTGTGAGAATGTAATCACAACTGTAATACCGTAACATTGGCATATCTTTAAAATCTTGATAAACTTATCTAACAGAATAATGTGTTACTAGAGATAAAACCCAATTAAAAGAGGTTGTGACTGTTTAATTAATGAGCTGCACATTATAGATACTTATGAAGCATGTTGAATGAAGATAAGTTTACACTGAACATATTCCAATAATAACAGAACTATTTATAACCTAAAAGTCTTGTTATATATGTGTAACCCACCCTTCATCTATGTTAACCTTTTGCTAATTTTAAGCACTTCAGGTTAATATTTAAATGATCTTAGAAATCCGATTGTAACTACCCCTAACCTATTAGAATGAAACTATAATTTATTATAACAATCTACTATCAAACTATGTAATCTGAATGTACCCATGAGTATTTTAAACATGTCTTTCTTTAATACCCATTTCTGTGTTGATGGTTATAGATGTTTATAAAAGCTATTAGCTATAACTATTACAGTAAAACTATTACAGTAAAACGGTAAAAAAGTAAGACCCTAAAGGTATGTATGCAAAAATCTCCCACCCCATAAACAATATTGCTCATAGACAAAAATTCTACAAAAATGCCTTGCTCTATTTTAAGCACTGCTGCTTTCAGCAGAAAAAGTGTATATTTCCAGTCAATAACATCTGTTCTTTATAGGACACATAACATATACTAGAATACAAGCACTCAAATTAATGTTTTACACATATTTAGCAAACTTATATGTGCACCTTAATATAAGCTTCTGTTTTCACTCAGTTCACCTATTTTGGCATAATATGCCAGCACAGCCAGAGCTCGCAACTCATTACTACAGTCTTGGCTTGATTGTTGTATGTAAACAAACACAAATTAATACAGAGAAAAAGAAGAAAAAATAAGTATTAATATACTGAAAATATCACTTAGTTGGTTAAATTGCACTGGCCAGCTGCACTACATACAAAAAGTCACTTCCTGACTTCTAATACGTGAACATTAAGCAGTTTAGCGTTTATTGTAGTGTGTGTTTGTGCCTTTAATCTGCATAATTTTGTACATACTGGGGCAAGGGACTCTGCTTGTTAAAACTTCAGTAGCCCTAACAGCAAGAGCTGATCGCTAACCAAAACTATACAATGGAATATAAAAAAACAGTATGCAGAGTTTTTTTTTCCTTTTTTTTAACATAGAGCGCTGTAAGCGCGATCGATGGGGGAATAAATTCACTGGCGCGCATATTGTAGAGTCACAGCAAAGGATATCCCGCTGGGAACCTCGCGGCGAAGTTACGTTCCTTGTTGACACGTGGATCTACCTTTAAATGGAAAAAAGACTGTTTTAAGTAATTTAAACAGTCCTGGACCTGCTAAACATCTTTTTAAAACGCTGGATAACAAGCGACTGTATAGCTGAAGCCTCCGGTGAGTAGATTACACTTAAGAGAGGTACATCTGTAGAAACGCTCGTGCTGGAAGTTTGTGAATTTATGCTAGTTCAGGAATCTTGCTAAATACTTTTTGAAATGTCTCTCTTGCTTCAATTAGGGATGTTATAGTGTATTTAATATCGTTTTGGTAGAAAATCAGTGTGCTTGGAAAACGCATTTGAAACCTAATGTTTCTCTTGATAAGGTCTGAGCAGAACGGGGCTAATTTCTGTCTGCTTTCTTTAATGGAGACAGGTAAATCTTGTGTGAAGTTTATTTTATGCTTGTTCCACGTAAAGTTTTTATTTTTTTTTTGCTGCATAGAGGATCTGTTGAGTGGTTTGGAAGTTAAGTAATCTTGTGTAAACTTGGCGAGGGGCTGTAGGATCTTGTCTTTTATGCAATGCACGGTGTGCTCTCTCAATTATAATAGTGTTTCTTCCTTCTTCTGAATGTAAAAGTGATTCAAATATTTGTTTTGTTATAGTAAGCAGGCCTTGGCTGTCATAGCTTTCAGGGAGACCTCTTATTAAAATATTATTGCGTCTGCTCCTAGCTTCAAGATCTGTAAGTTTTGACTGCAGATCTGACAAGGAGGCTGTTTTGGCACGTAGTTCTTCTGATATAGACTGTATTTGGAACTCATTAGATTGTACTTTTTGTTCAAGTGTGTCTACCCTGTCCACAATTTGATTGATAGATTTTCCTATGGTTGAAAGTTGTTCCGAGAAACTTTGTATAGCTGAGTGGATGGGCTGAAGGGCCTGTTTAAGTTCTTCCATGTGAAAGCCGGGATCTTCTTTGTTACTTGTGTCACTTTTTGAGGATTCAGTATTTTGTTTATTTGTTCTCTGCCTTTTTGAGAGAGCCTCCTTTTCAGGAGAAAAAATTGCTGATGCTTTAGCTTTTATTGTTTGAGTATCCATTGTAATAGAGTCATTTGTTGTTTTAATCTGCCTAGCCATGAGAAGCCGGAGTTATTACAGACAGCAGTAGGCCTCCCTGAATCACTTTGGGAAGAGAAAAAGAAAAAAAGAAAAAACCACTGTGAGAGAGTCAGAGAGGATGAGAGTCTGTTTTGCGTTTTTCCCACTTCCAAGGTAATGCAAGTTCCACAAATATGAAGGTAAAGCAGCTCTTTTTGGAGTAAGTATATCTTAAGAAAAGTATTTGAGGTGAGGAGCTCTGTGCATAAGCTGTTCACTAGTCGACCACCATTTTGGAATTCCTACAGTTCCCATTATGCTTTATTTAACATCAAATGATCCTTTGTTTTATTTGACTTTCTTTTATTATCCTTTTGTTCTATTGCCATGAGCGAATTTTATTCTAAATTACTATAAACTCTGTTGGCATCAATTCCAGTGTATAGTTTATATGTTGTTGGAAGGCAAGTTATTGGTCTATAGTTTTAGGATAGCTTCCAGGTTCACTCTTAAGTAGTAGTATCATTTTTCCTGTTGTTAACCAGGGTGGTGTCTGTTCAGAGTACTCATATAAGTAGTTCTTACTTATGGCTAAGTCTTCATGTAAAGATGTTAATACTTTTAGCCAGAAGTTAGGTATTGCATCTGGGCCTGGAGTTTTCCAATTAGGAGCTTTTCTTAACTTTGTTTCAATCTCTCTATTACTTCATCACATTTTATATCCTGTGCATTTGAACTTTTATTATTTATTTTATTTCTTCTATCCATTTAGCATCTTTGTTATGTTCCACAGGATCTTCATAGATACTTCTCCAAAATGTACCTATTTCTTCTTTTTTTTTTTTTTTTGGTGTTTCAACTCCTTTTGCCTTGTTTTTCAATTCTCTGCAAAACTTTTTGGGCTCATCAATAAACTGTTTATTTTGTACTTTTCCTTTACATTTATGTGCACATCTTCTAAGCTTTTCTGCCTATGCTGATATGCTTAGTTAATTATTTGTGATAGCGCATGCACGATAGATCCTTATCTGTTCTGTTACTGTACATTGTTTTATCACATCTATCTTGCTGAGTATTTTTGTCAATCTGTTCCCTCTTCTATGCTTTTCTAACAGTGACACTTCTTGTATTAATTGCTTTATAGTTTTTTTATTCAATACTTCCACAATGGTATTTGATTTCTCCCCTTCCTTTCCCTTACTGCCCTGTGTTTTTGTGATAAGACTTTATCTGTTATTTATTTAGCTGCACAGTAATATATCCTATTTACTTCTGTTAAATCACATGAATCTCTGTGGACAGTCCTAATTACTGTGTTCATTTGTTTTATCAAACTTCTAACTTTTTGGATTTTATTGACTTTCTGTGGGCTATTTCTTTCATTGATCTTAATATGCCTGACCATTTCTATTAAATCATAGGATCATAGGAGGTTACTAGGCAATCGATCCAGAGATAATTTCAAGCCTAGCCTTTTCATCCCAATGTAATACCACAGATACTCTAGTCAATACTCAGAACTGTATTTAGTAATGACTGCCCCTGTCCAGGAGGGTTGTGGGTGCTATCCCTGTTATGAATTTACTGTGCCCCATCCAATCACCCAGGTTCTTTTTGAAAAGTGTCATAGAGGTGCTGTTTCATATGAATGGGTAGCCTACTCCAAAGATGCTACTGTCGCTGGGAGTCAAATCTGTCCCTCCAGCATGTCCTATTCAAGTTGCAGACCATATTTAGGTCCCTGGAATGGGTAGCTCTAGTCCCGTTTCATTTATAGATGTGCAGCAAATTCATTAGGTTTGGGTCAGAGATTGCTCTGTAAGCCAGGTATAAGTCTCCCCTAAGAAGTCTATATGCTATAGAGTATAGTGACAGGGAGTTTAGTGAGGCACATGCTGAAGGCTCTTGATCTTCTCTGTTAGAAACCTCTGAGGTCTCTTATCATTTTAAGGCAAATTCAAAACCTTAGCAGATATATCATAGACAATCCCGATATCAACGCAAATGACATTCAGACCTGTAAAACCTAATGGAACCTCCTGTCCGCAAGCAAAAAAATGCTATCTAATTCCTACAAACTTATTCTATCAATCAAAAAGCAAAAATAAGTTATTTATTCTAGTTACTGGAAAGAAATCGATCCTTCAGTTACAAACAATCATATATCTCAAGCGATCCAGCTTACCTCCAAACTTATTCCCCTTAAAAAACATAAATATATACAGATCATGATACTTCATAATGCCTATCTTACTCCAATCATTCTAAATAAAATATACCCAACCACCTCTGCATTCTGCTCCTACTGTGATAATCACAAGGTTGATTTACTCCACATCTTCTGGATCTACAAGTGCACCTGCAAGCTAGGGTGCTCACTTAGAGTCCAACTTGAAAAAAATGAATTATGAAGAATCAACCATATCTTGGAAGCTAGCTCTCCTACACATTATGCCCACTGGCCTGAATAAACTTCAAGCACGTATATTAATAACATTAGTTTCATTACTTAAATACTACATTACATTGGAAGGCTAGCGCATCACTCACCTGGGAGGGTTTCAAACAAGTAGCTACCAAACACCTGCTAGCTCACAAATATTTAACCTACACTCAGAAATCCCACACCCACTTTACAGAATTTTGGAAATTCCTTTTTGAACATATTCTAATTTGAAGTTGGTATATATAATTAACGATGGACATTTGGCATATGTGTAAATAGCTTTCACTATTTTACTTTTATGTTTTATTATTCAGCAATGTATCAACTGGTCATTTGTTACCTGTCAATTATCAATGTTATGTTCAATGTATCTGTTTTCATAAAAAGAAAGAAATAAAAGATCTTACACACACAAAAAAGAAACCCCTGAGGTCTCTTCAATTGCTGCATGTGCTTTGTATGGTACATGCCAGTGGGGCGTTATGCTCAATTATGGGCCTGCTTAGTGATGAGTATAGTGGGGTTATAACCTCCTTTGCTCTAAAGGCTATGCCTTTGATAATCAAATGTTCTACGTAGAAACCTTCCTTACTACAGTAGACACCTGGTGGTCAATTTAAGGTTGCAGTCTACTTGTGATCTCAGGTCCTTTACCACTTCATAGGTACATAGGGTGTTGTTGTTAATTTGATAATGTGAAAGGATATTGTTTTTGCCAAAGAGAATGATGATGCATTTCTTTACATTTAGTTTAAGACTGTGACTAAGACACCAGCCATTGGATCTTCGTTAAGACCCTCCTGAAGTATACTGACATCATTTGGGTATTTGATAATTGCACCCAGTTTGCAGTCGTCCACAGACTTGGTCAGCTACAGCCCCTTAGTTTTGGCCTGAAATTCTGAGAAGTATACATCAAACAAATAAATTTCCAGGAAGACATGCGTAGAACCACAAAGTTTATTAATGATCAACGTTAAACATAAACCTCCACAAGGTTTATAAAATCAAACGCTTTTCGTCCACAACACCAAGTATGTAGACTTCTTCAGACAAATTCACAGAATATAGAAGAAACCATGTAGCTCATGTTTAAATGCAGTTACACTTAATCCAAGCCAATCAAAAATAGGATAGGCTGTGACCAAAAGGAAACGCTACCAGGTTAATTAATGAAGTAACTCCCCTAATACATTAAACAAGTATGGGTGTAAAAAAGTATTCCTTATATATACACTCTATAAACTTAGCTATTGTCTAAAGTACTAAATATTAAAACCATTGTTTTATGCATGTTAAAACCATACTAATACTAATCACTTTAATAACAATGTTACAAAATGAATCAAATGATTTATAAAATGATTTATAAAAAATGATTTTATAAAAAATGTTTCCTAATGCAACAAACTTCTAAGTTTTAAAATACATGCCAAAGAGGTAATCTCGTTCAAACCAGGTAGGTTGTACGAGTTTAACCTCAATTGCCAAATTAATTCATGTTTCTCTAATAACAGCTGGTGGGGACCCCCTTTTAACTCTACCTTAACTTGATCAATAACTCTAAATAAAAAACAATGAGTGGGGTTTTCATCACAGTGTTTAGCTAGTGCATTATTCTTGTTTTTCCTTCTAATATTGTAAATGTGCTGATAAATCCTTTCTTTTAACTTCCTATCGGTCTTCCCCACATAAAATGCAGGGCACAATTGACATAAAGCTAAGTAGACCACAGACTTGGATTTACAATTAAACCTACCTCTTATTCTAAATTCACTACCGCCTATATTAAAATTGGCTCCTGCTGAAATAAATTTGCAATAATTGCATGATTCGCATTTAAATGTACCATTAGTTCTATGTAGAGTACTAAACTCAGCTTCAGTAATGTTCTTAAGGTTTCTACCTTTCCTAACAATCACAGTTGCTCTTTCATCCAACTTCCCAATAAGTTCCCTCTCAGTGAGCAATATATTCTAATTTCTGCACAGAATATCTCTCACATATCTAGCCTCTAGACTGTACATTGTGCTAAAACTTCTTCCACACTGTTTGGCACTTGTGTTTACATCAGTCAAAGAATGACCTTCCATTCTATTCTGTTCAACTGCATTATTTAAAGGTGTTTCATCTTCTTGGCTCAAATGTCTGAGGTCGGGTGTGTACCCGCCAGAAAGGATAGGTCTAAACAGTCCTATTCTCCTTTTGTCTTTCACCTCATTTATTAATTACCAAACCTAACGGGTAACAACGACTACTAAACATCCCTTTCAAGTTCTCACATTCATCTACAAAGCTTACATCATCGGTTACCATTCCAGCCGCTGTAACCAGTTGACCTTTCAACACTGATCTTTTTTGGTGTAAAGGATGACAACTAGTAAAGTGAAGCACGGTATTAGAATATGTGGCCTTTCGGTGGATACGAGCTACGTACCTCTTGTTGATGGAATCCTTTCTTAAATCGACATCTAAATATATGATAGTATCCACATGATAGACACAGGTAAATTTTAAGAAAGGTGTGCTACCGTTTAAATATTCTGTGAAGCCATGAACATCATTCTCTGAGTCCTTAAACATAATAAAGGCGCCATCAAGGAATCTGGTATAAAACTTCACTTTCTCTTTAAACCTGGTGTTTGCCATTATAGTACAATGTTCCCATTCAGCCATCACTAAATTGGCATAGCTCCCTCCACACGGAGAACCCATGGCCACTCCTACAACTTGTTTGTAAATGACACCATCAAACATTATGTAATTGTTGTTCAAGATGATATCCATCAACTCTTGAAACAACCTTACTTCCTTTCCATTTGCACCATGTTGTGTTAACCTGTCCACTACTCAATCAACACCCACCTCACGTGGAATCGAAAAATAAATGTCCACAGCATCTATGGTGATAAACATAATGTTTTCTTGATAACCAAAATTCTCAATTGCATTGAGAAAAGCCCATGAGTCTTTACATATTTGTGGTTCCTTGGCTACATATTTCTTCAAAATACAATCAACATATTTTGCACATGCGTATGTTATAGAAGACCTAGCATTGACCAATGCTCTCATTGGGGGATCATTTACATTTTTGTGAAGTTTAGGTACACCAAATAAAGATGGTATTTTGGGGTTCAAAATAAATAAATAATTAAACCTATCTAAATCAATCAGCCCCTCTATAAAAAATCATTAATAAAGGAGTTGATTTTTCTATATGCCCCATTCAACTCGTTTATACTTGATAGTTCATATGGACCACCGTTAAGCACTAATTCCATCCTGGAAATATAGTCAGAAGTGTCCATTATCACCAGTCCACCTCCTTTGTCAGGCTTCAATAGAAGGATTGGTAAAAACTTTAGTGCATTTAAAGCTCTAATTTCCATATAGGACAAGTTACCAGTTGTCTGCCCCTTGCAACCTTTGTAAAGGTTTCTAATGTCCAACTCACACATGTGTTCAAATAAACCCAAAATAGGGTACATGGATGGGTTGAAAGTACTTGGTACCTTTAATTGGTTATTTGGTTGGCTGTTACCACCAAAGAGAAGGGCCAAGTTCAATTTCCATGTAAAAAGTTTAAGGTCTACCAAAGTCTCAGCCAGTTTAAAATGATCTGATGGGACAAAGGTTAAACGTCTGCAAAATATATCGCAAAGCTCAGGTTCAATGTCAAAACTGGAAAAGTTGTACATTTTAAAATCCCCTGATGAGTTCAACAGGATGGTTGGGTTGACTTCTACCTGCTGGAGTTGTTCATGTCCCTCTATGGCCCCCTTCCCCCTCGTGTTGTACTTCCACTGGTGGTTCTGGCCATTGTTGGAAAAAGTTTGTTCATTGTACACATTGTCCTAGTGATAGACACTGTTTCTATTGTGGGCTTGTTGCTCACCATTCACCCCATGACCTTCACTGGGGCAATCACTCCTTTGACGGTTCAACAATGGTTCCCTCTGGAATCTTACTGACACGGTACTCTCATGACCATTACCAGTGTTTTCCCCAGTCGATGTTGCTGGTGGACTGAAAAAACTCCTTCCTTGTGAGGGTGGTGGGGTAGGATAAGTTACCTTATTTTTATAATCGTTGATATCCCTCCTGAGTTTTTTCAGTTTTATTTCACTATTTTCATCAAATAGTTTTCTATAGATGAGAAAATCCATTTATACTCAAATTGGTATCTTGGAAAATCAACATGGGACCTAACCTCCTGGTTTAAGGTCTTAATGTCAGCTGTAAGACTATCAATGGCTAAAGTGTAATGTTTACTCATGGTTTCCATCTATTTGAAACCATGCCTATTAAACATAGAAACTAGGGGAAGACCGATAGGAAGTTAAAAGAAAGGATTTATGAGCACATTTACAATATTAGAAGGAAAACAAGAATAATGCACTAGCTAAACACTGCAACGAAAACCCCACTCATTGCTTTTTATTTAGAGTTATTGATCAAGTTAAGGTAGAGTTAAAAGGGGGTCCCCACCAACTGTTATTAGAGAAATGTGAATTAATTTGGCAATTGAGGTTAAACTCGTACAACCTACCTGGTTTGAATGAGATTACCTCTTTGGCATGTATTTTAAAACTTAGAAGTTTGTTGCGTTAGGAAATATTTTTTATAAAATCATTTTTTATAAATCATTTTATAAGTCATTTGATTAATTTTGTAACATTGTTATTAAAGTGATTAGTATTGGTATGGTTTTAGCATGCATTTTTAAACAATGGTTTTAATATTTAGTACTTTAGACAATAGCTAAGTTTATAGAGTGTATATATAAGGAATACTTTTTTACACCCATACTTGTTTAATGTATTAGGGGAGTTACTTCATTAATTAACCTGGTAGCATGTACGTTTTGGTCACAGCCTATCCTATTTTTGATTGGCTTGGATTAAGTGTAACTGTATTTAAACATGAGCTACATGGTTTCCACTATATTCTGTGAATTTGTCTGAGGAGTCTACATACTTGGTGTTGTGGACGAAAAGCATTTGATTTTATAAACCTTGTGGAGGTTTATGTTTAACGTTGATCATTAATAAACTTTGTGGTTTTACGCATGTCTTCCTGGAGCCTTATTTGTTTTTCAGTGGTCTGTGTTTTTGAAATCAGAGTAGTCGTGCAAACAGTAGGAGGCCCAGCAGTGACATTTGTGGCACTGCACTGGTGACAAGTCTGCTGGTTGATGTTGAGTCACCCACTTTGATAGTGTGACCAGTTTGTGATCCAGTTGGCAATCCATCTTACAACAAGGGTATTTACATTCAGTTTGCTAAGTTTATCAGTAATGTCTGAGTGTGGGATTGTGTTGAAGGCTTTGGACAGTAGAAGTATGCATAAATAAAGCAATTCTCCTCTTAGATAATTTTCTTCTAAACTGAAGGCACATTCTTTGTTTCATTTCCTGTGGGCATTCTACAGAAAGTTCCAGAGCATCTTTCTGTGCCACATTCTCTTCAGTTTCATCTTGTGTCATCCATTGCTCTTTCATATGGGAATTCAGTGGCCTATCACTCCACAACATTGACTGCGTCAGAGTTGCCAAAGTTTTCTGTTCCTTCCCTTGATGTGCAACTCCAACTGAACTTTTGTACTGGTTTCCTGTGAAAGGCTCCAAAGTATCTTCATATAATAACTGATCAGATGTTTCCTGCTCCACTGGTTTCTCCTAAATTTGGGGATCCATTGCTCTATCCTGCTGTGATGTTATCTGAGTTAGATTTTTACACTAAATCCATCACTTTGCAGTTAATTCGTATCCTCAGTTTCTATTTCTTTAACTTCTCCATTACTAATCCTAATATCTTCTGTATAGATTATCTGATGATTCTTTACTACTTTTTGATAACCCCAAACATTCCCAGAGGTAGTTGTTGCTAAATGCCATGTATACCTGAATTAGATCTCCTCCTAAATATCTATATGAAACAATGTACAAGTTCACATATTTTAGTCTGTCATAATAACTTAAATTTTCACATCCATGGATACCCTTGGTATATTTTGGCTATACTGTTTCCAGTTTACTCATGCTTGTTTTCTTATAAGGTTTTTATATTGTTATTCCATACTCAAGTTTGGGCGTAATTTACTTACAAAAAATGACTTCATCATTTCTGATTTCCTAGACTTTATAAATCTTTTTATATAAACTACAGTTTTATAAATATCATTAACTAATTGGTTGGTATGATTAGAGAAACTCAAAGCTGGATCTGCCCATATACCTCAGTCCTAAAATGAAGCTACAGTTTCAGTCACTGAAAGCTTTATTAAACATTCATCTTTCAATTTATGTCTTCCAAATCTCATATGCTTGGTGTTTGATGTATTTATCTGCATATTATTCTCCTGTGTCCAAATGGTCAATTTAGTCAAGTTCTTTTGCAGACAGACCCTATCTGTAGCACATGTAATCAGTTTGCCCAATTTCAGATCATTTGTATATAGACTTTAGAACACCTCAGATGGAAAAGATAAGTTTGACAGATAAAATCTAAATGAGTATGGATCTAGGACAGAGCCCTGTGGGACACATTGACCGCAACCAAGAATTTCACCTGTCCAGTTGCTGTATGATACTTGCCATGTCCTGTTTGTAAGCCATGCAACTATCCATCTTATCAAGAGTAGATCAATACCTAGTTGTACTAATTTATTGATCAGTGTTTTGTGTATGACCTGTCAAATGCTGACGTTAAATCTATATAAACTACATCACAGCATACTTTTTCATTCATAGCTGTTATTATATTGTTATAGAACATCATGTTACAGGTGGTAATAGATCTAGTTTCAACATATGCATGCTGATATATGGTTTCAAGTCTCAGCCTTTCCAATTCTGACAATAACTTATCCAATATCACCTTCTCCATTATTTTTCCACAGCATGAAAGTAGACTTAAGGGTCTGTATGACTCTGGTTTGTCCTACTCTGCTATTCCTTAAAGAAAGGATTAATAAGCACATGTTTCCAATCTTGAGGAATCTCCCCATATTTATACAACCCGGTAAACAATAGATATTATTTGTATCCGGTTTGCATAGTACTTTTTCAGTATAATATAATTTTATTCCAGTATCTGAGGTTACCTGGATGTCACTACGACAACTTATCACCACCTTTCTGGAGCCAAACTGCTTTACATAAGATTTTGTAAATTCATCAACAATCTGTTGTGTGTGAGAATACATTTTAGAATCTACAAACTTTATTAGTTTGTATGTGTTTAGTCCTTCCATATCTTAGATATCTATAAAATGGTTTCCTATTATGTTCAATATCTTTATATACATTTTCTTGATTTTTTTTCTAGATCTTGTCTCGCACTGTACTTAATTTGTTTGTCCAGCTTGTTTCTTTCAATTTTCAAAGTTGTATTTCAAACGTTTTTCCATTCCTCATCTTTTTGTCTCTCACCTTAATCAGGTATCTTGGTTTTATGGAAATATATCCCTATGATGCTATAAGCATAGATCTTGATGTTAAACATTGTTTTGATTTTTTCCTCATTCCTCATAGTTTTTCCACTGAACCAGGGGTGTAGCCAGGATTTTCAAATTTGTGCTCATATCTCCCAGACTGCTGACCCCTCAACAAGCCACACCCACATTAACACTGCTGAACAAGCCACGCCCCTTCACATTGCTGATCTCTGAACAGATCACTGGCAAGTCTATGCCAGGGTAGCACTTACTTGCATGAAGAAGCAGCATGAACACTTCATTCCAAAGGTACTTCCTTAAGTCAAAAAACAAAATACCTTTCTATTTACACTAGGGGAGATCAATCAGTCCCCCCCCCCAAGATTACTCTTCTTCTTCCCCTTGCAGCTCCTAACCCTTGTAGTGGCTCATTATAGCTCCAGTAGTGCTGCTGACTAAAGGACTGGCAGGCTCTAGGCAGCACATGATCCACAGTGTTGTTGTCTGTAGGTACAACATATAGTGCTCTCCCTAGGTAACACCCAAGCTACAAGCCACAACTACCTCCTTCCACCCGCATGGGTCACATGACAATGGCTATTCACCCCTATGGCCTACACTCATTATAAGCCTTTTGGAATAGTAAACCTTACATTCCCAACAACAAATACATTTTAGCTGGGTCCGGTCATACTGCCACTGACAATAAATGAAGATGTGTACCCATGGGAGTCAATCAAGCAAAAACTAAAGCTGTTGAAAGGTACATCTTTACTACCCTCTCAAGCCTTTGCTGAATTGACATTGGTTAAAACAAGAAAATTACCATAGGCCCCAGAACCAGTGGGACTGTACATGCTCTAAGGTACTATTTTGGAGTTTTTTTCTAGTCTCATGATCCAGTGATAGTCTGAACAAAATGATTGGAAAGAAATGAAAAGAAATTCAAGGAAGAAATAAGTTTTGCCCAACGCTTAATGTTAAGAGCTAACACGATACCACCCAATATGCTGAGAAGACAACAGCTTCTAAAGACAAAAAGCATATCTGCAAATGCAGGCTGCCTCCATACCCTCCCACAAAATGAAAACATAGTTACTTTATGTATAGCTCTATGATGTTACATGCTGAAAGAATAAATGAAGACACTCAGGTTTGATTGTGAAAAATGTTAAAGAAATATTTACCACACCATTCTCAGCCCCCTTGTAATCTATTGTAAATGATCTTGTGTGTACATATCTGAGTAGTGCTGGTTTCTGACTATGCTGGGTACATGGCATTAGCTGGGGATGGGGTCCCTCTACTAAGCCTGTTTCAAACTTCCACTGTACAGAATAATTTACTGTCAAGCTCTATGCATATTTAAATATTTACATAGACACATCTTCCCCCCTCAGAAGTAAATACAACACTATATTCCAAAATAAAGCCCTATGGACAGCATAATAAAAGAAAAAAATACTCACTGCATGCAAAAATAAATGTAACTCTCAAAAAGCCCAAAACATTATTGCTAAACTAAACAAGGAACTCAGGACTGTGATTAAATCAACCAAAGCATAATATGAGGGAAAAATATAAACCCAGGTAAAAGATAACCACAACTTCAAAGGTAACACGACAGTGTGCTGAACAAATTGTAAGTGGAACCACCTAAAAGGAGTTGGAGGATATAACAAACCTGCTGGCTGGTAAATTTAATCCAAATTTCACCCCTTCTTCCCCTCAGTACTTCTCAGGAGATACCCTCGACCATAACTCTTCTGGCTATCATTAGCAAACAAGTCTTCAATGCACTCTCCAAGGCAAAGAATACTACCTCAATGGGCCTGGATAATATCCTGGGATACCTCTTGGAAAGCATGAAATATGATCTATCAAACACTCCAAAATCACTTTTCAGCATTAGCCACCTAACTGGTTTCATGCTTAGTGAATGGAGGACTGCAACAGTCAGTCCTCAGCACAAGGTTTGGCCTTCAACTGACCTGGATAACTACTGACCATAAGTCTGACTAGTCTTGTATGGAAGGCCATGGAAATAATTATCATGGATATTTTAAATAAAGACACAAAGAACCTGTTTTCTTATTTACTTCTACAATGATTACAGATATTGAAATAAAATAACACAAACACTGACAGCCATTTGCTAAACAAACAATACAGTCTCAAAATGAAAACAGACTTAGCATGAGCAGTAAACTTCTCTGCCCTTGAAACTCACATTCATTGAAACAACATGAAAACCCACATTAAAAGAAATACATCTATCCAGTGGAGGATTGTTTACCTTTCAGCCGTTTTCAATATATAGGGCCATGCACATGTGTTCTTTGATTCACCTTCCTGATTTATTAAATTACATTCCTTGTATAATACAGCACCATTTGTTAGAATGGTGTTTTACATTTGTAGTTAGGAACATTCTTCTACTAAGTAATGGAACAAAATATATGAGCCAATAATGACAAACTACCCACTTCAGAAAATTTCAGCCATAAAAGGCCTCTAAAACTTTTGTCATTACAATCCACCAATATTACTCAATAAGCACAATCTATACAGAAGTAAAAAAATCATGCGAATAATTCTGCATTAAAGAGATCTGTAACTAATAAAGAGGTTGCTACTGGCAAACAACTTCACATTTCGGTATTTCATCTACAAATTCAGTGCCTGTTGCCATGAAGTATACATTGCCTATGCATCATTAAAAAAAATGGTAAGGTGGTAATATTGCAATAGGGAATGACTGACACCTACCTATATATTTATATTTCACACCTAATTGTTGCACAGTGGTTTCAGACTTTAACACAATATCAGCATTCAAACTTTGTTTTTCCGTATATACATCTAACTTAATACAATACTCTGCTTTTGTGTCATATTGGACTGAATGACAATTGTTATAAAAAAAACTATGTACAATGCATGGAAATGAAAAACTTTTACTATGGGTTGTTTTCTTTTACAAGTGCACTTAAGTCCTTGTCTACAATGTAAGAATTTAATAATGAAACAAAAAAACAAGCAGAAATGTAGGGATCTAACTACAATTGCATCTCCCAACAGATTACTACACAGCCCCCCCCATTCTGTACTCTCCCACTGCTCAAAACACCCCAAACTCTTTCTCCAACACTACATATTTCTACAAACTAATACTCAAACTGCAAAAAAAAAAAAAGGCATGACTACTTAATGACACTTTCCTAATTCCTCCAAAACTGTCTTCTACCAAGATGTGTTTTTATGGCATATGACAAAATTATTGCTAACAATCTTCTATTACTCAACATAAATTTTCTGTAGTTACGGTTTTAAAAATCAGTTCTCACTGCGATCCAGTCTTTGTTTCCCAAAACAGGTAATTATGCACAATAAAGATTACTACAACTCGTCATAGTAACAATCAATGACATACCTCTAATTTTTCACTGAAATCTTCTGCGTATGGAACAAACCTACTGTCAGTGTCACACTTGTAAAACCAGGTACACTGTCTCACTTCAGATGGCTCTTCCTCCCAATAAACAGCATGTCTCATTCGATCATACAAATAAATATCATAACGTCCTCTGTCTGTACTCACTACCACATTTTCTGGATCAGTTTGGACAGAATTGAATGAATAAAGTATTTACACTAACAGCATGATGATATAGACACATAAAACACACGCACAGGCACACACACACAATTTACTTACCTTCTCTCTCAACAGAACAACTATTTTAAATTGCGTGCAAGATAAAAAGTTATTTAAAAAAAAATTACGCGCGAGAGTGCTAAATAGTTTTAATGCGCGTTAGCATGCGTGTGACATGTGAATGGTTTCCTTAAAGGAGAAGACACCACTTACGCTGTTTCACCTGGATCCTAGTGCTTGCCTTCTGCTACCCCACCACACAAACACTGTACTGAAGTGTGTACAGTGTGTACGCCTCCCGACGTCCCTGCACTGAACACCTCACTCCAGTTAGTTTTACACAGTGACTGTTTTGTTTCCATATAATCTGTAATTAATATTCTATGTATTTTTTTAGATTTCAGTTTGGCAGAGTTATTGAGCAACGGATTAATCTTTATAACCCCATGATAACTGCTTTTTTGTTGTTGTTTTGCAATCTGAAGCAATTGTTGTTCCTGAGCATACATTGTGAATAATTTTCTTAGTAGTTTTGTTGAATTAATATTATTCTAGTCTGTTTCTGGTAAATTTAAGTCCCCAGCCACTAGTATTCTTCCTCCTGTGTTTCATGCAAGAAATGTTTGAATTCCTGTAGGTCATCAGCACTTGACTTTTGGTGGTCTATACACTCCAACAATTGTGATATGTTTCAGGGATGTCTTTATTGTCACAGTTACACAGTCTATAGTACTGGTGTTATCACTGAACATGTAATATTCACAAGTCTCGTAACTTTTTAATTACTATCATAACACCGCCACCTGATTTTTTTTGTTAAAATGTTTGTTACAGTAAAGACATTTAGACCCTGACAGAGCTGATTTCCAGATATTTTTTCTTTAACCACATTTCACAAACAATAACAACATCAATCTTGTAGGAATGTAGCAAATTCTCCTGTAAAAAACTGTATTATTAATGTGCCTAGCATTAACAACCATCAGAGTTGCATCAAAGTTTGCTATCTGTGAAATGTTACATTTTCAACCTGGCAAAAATCCTGCCATGTGTTTGTCAAATATTGCAAAATATCTGCTGCAAAAATTCTCTTCCCTGGTCTTCACAAATGCACGCCATCCCGTCTGAACACGTGTGCCCAAAAATAGGTTCAGATATTTTATACATTTGCATTTTTTAAAACAGGACACATTTTTCATGTAGGTATTTGCCAAAAAAATCTTTTAATTCGTGGCAACCTGACTCTCCTTTCCATATGTGATTTGTGAAAAATCTGTCCTAACACCTGTATAACATATGCTACCTAAGAGGGCTCTAACTTCCCTACTAACAGTCAAAGAGTTCTTGTGGTTGAGATCATTAGTATTGGCATGAATAAAAGCAGATCCATACATCCTTACATTAAGGATGTCTTGCATCCTGTATCTTTGCTTCTTGCAAATATAACACTATTCAATGTTCATAATCTTCTCTGCAAATATCAAAGTATCAGTTCCTCTAATAATTGAATCTCCATTTACAAGAATATCTTTTTTGACCATATCTGAACAATCTTCATCTTCTAATTCAGTAATATCTGCTCCATCAATTGCTACAAAGGAGTGATTTTCAACACCATTAGTGTTATTAATCCCACTGTTTTCATAGTGAATTAAATTTGCAAGCATACAACTTTCATCAGTTGGCTTTGTACAGCCACAGCTTCAGCCATGATGTCAACATCTGTCTTTCTCTTCTTATTTTCTTGCAGTAATGTTCTTCAATCCTTCCATGTTCAGTTTTGGTTTCTTCCTTTTCACCTGTCTCTTGCCCTTTTTCTGTCTTCTCTTTTAAAAAAAAATGCTGCCATTTTCTGTAAACTGAAGGTTTTCTGATAAAAAATGTTATCACTCCCTGTAATCTGTGTGTTACATAATAACCACTGTTCTTCTCATTCTCTTTACAGACATTTATCAGTTTCTTTTTCTAACTTTTTATTTGTTGTCACCTTCTTACGTTCTTTCTTTTTTTATTTCCTTCCAAATGCTCTGAATTCTCAGATTGCTGAATACTTGTATCCAAAATTCCAAAGTTGTCAGAGGCATTGTCTTGTTTTATAGGGGGTTGAATGATCTTTGCAGACAATAGACACACCCTTTCCTCAATGTGTTCTATTTGCTCTTTGCCTAACATTATCTCACCAGTCTATTCATTAATAAATGTAACAACAGTTCTTAAAGCCATGCCAATTGCACAAGTGAAATCATCATCAGTAAGTCTAGATTTACTTCTAATAATGGTAAGCAAATAATCCAACTTGTGACATGAGGAACACAGATCACCAGTATTATCAGGTGTTACCTGTGATAATAGGAAGTACTGCCACCCATGCAAGGAGAAGTGGGGCAGTGGATGTGTAACACATGCCAGCACAGCTAGCTAGAATTTTGTAAATAATAATATGTCATTTGTATATCAAACTGATTTGTATAGATGCTTGTACTGAAAATGTATTTGTGAAGTTTGCTTGTATTAAAAATGTATCAACAGTGTGCCGTGCTGGAAAGAAAATAAATGTACATGTATTATTGTAACTGATTTAAATGTATATGTTTTAATGGGTCCCCTACAGAATTTTGAAGCTGAAAACTTCGAATTTTATATGATCAAAGATCATATGATTGAAGTTTTAAAACTTCAAAATCATGAACGGAGATCGGCATGCAGCGCAGAACAGGAGATTTTCCTTTTCCTCACTGTAGTGCAATCTCTGAGTTAGTATATTTAAGTAGTAGGGGTGTGGGGGGTGCTTGCCCCCCCTGCAAAAACATGCTTTGTGATGTGTTTACTGCTTTTTGGGGGGTTCTTAATTTCGAGATTCCAAGATCTTGATGTTCTAGATTCAATATTCTGAACCTCAGAATTTTGGTATTTCGAAATTAAGAAGTTAATCCATTTTAACAGAGGATACTGGAAGAGAAGAGGTTAATCACAATGCAGCTGCAGCAAACTTTGAAAATAGTAAGAAATAAAAAAATACTGGGCCTAGGCCATAAAGATGCTATCTCACAGTTTTAAATGAAGCCAGAGATGAAATGTCTGTATGAAGTATGGTTTATTAGCTCTCTAGGAGGAGTAATAGTGTTAAAGTGGTTCTATGACTTCCAGGAGCAGCAGCAGATCTGAGCAAAGCTCATTTGTGTGTATGGTAACAATTAGGTGATAAATCCTGATAGCTTCTAACAATGGGGGTGCATGGGAACCAGAAGTAAAATGACAAGATGTATGTGGTGCCATTCTGTACAGAAATAATGTTTTAATATTAGAGGAGACTGAATTCTCAGGAGCAATCTATTCTTGGAACCTGACAAAGGAGGAAGACAACTCACCTATTTCATTTTGCCTTGTGCTAGCAGATAGTAATTCTCTAAATCGGTTAGGAAGATATTATGACAATAGTTAAGTATTGTTTTCCTGTAACTGTATGACTCTTTCCCGCTGTGTTATTTTTAATATTTCCTGTGTCTGAAACTCTGGTGTTTACTGTAAATAGATATTTAGTATTTTCTTTTTCTTTTATTATGTATTATTAAATATATTTAAACTTTTCATTGTGGCTAGTCCTTTTGAAAAAATATTTAAGCTTTCATAGTGTTTGCATATATTTACTTGGTGATAACTATGGCCACTCCTGAAAGCCTTGCTGTTTGGTCAACATTACTAATTGTATTAATATTAACTTCCCTCAGCATAATAGGATACCCTTTTAAGAGCCTTATAGGATGTAATTTAAACACACAGCACAGCAGAACTGGAAGCCAATAAAGAATGCACCCTTTGTCACGTGCACTCACTCGAGGCACTCCTTAAAATGGAGAACATCGGCATCTGTGCAGTGACAGACACCTGGTTCAAAGCTCCAGAGAGCACCCCTGCATTACCAGGCTATAATTCATACCACACCTTTTGGCCACCAAACCCGGACCAAAACACTAAAGGTGGAGTAGTGTCCATATTCATTAAGGATATCCACACTTCCAAGCTAGTTGCTCAGCATAATGCATCCAAGCTTATCCAAGTTCAATTAACTCTGGGCAAAACTGTAATACAGATTGTAGCTTGCTACACACCCCCCACCATGCCCTGGGATTCCCACTCCTCTTTTCTTGATACACTGGAAAATATTAAGGTACAACCCAACACCCTAATAATGAGTAATTTCAACTACCCTACTATTAACTGGGAAAACTACTCGTGTACCAACTTTTTTGCTCAACGTTTTCTGGAAATCATCAATTCCAATGCCTTGGATCAACTTATCCACACCCCCACCAGAGGCAGCAATATCCTAGACCTGGTCATCACCAACATGGGTGACTTGTGTTTCACACCAGAGGTCAGCTCCTCATTGGTCAGATCCGACCACAAGCTAATCAACCTAGACAACTACATCCCGCTCCCAACCCCCATTAGGAAAACAACTGTAAAAAATTTCTCCAAAGCCAACTTCACACTTCACGACACCCATGTAGATGGACAATAGAGGTATGACTGCTGAATCCTACACAAATGCACTTTATAAGCACTTAACATGAGTGCAGGGATCGTGCTATCCCTAACAGAACCAAGCTGCTATCCTCCAAAAAAGGAAGCCAATCTGGAGGCCTTCTGCCATAAACAAACTTACAACAGAAGAAAGAAACTGTTGCAAAAAAGAGTAAAATCCCACAATTGGAGGAACTCCCTGGTCAGCCTTAGTAAGAAGCTGTGATCCCTCATAAAATCCTCCAAAGCTAGTTATGAAAACAAAATCGCCACTGATTCTAAAGAGAACCACAAAACATTCTATAGCTATGTCAAGAATCTCAATGGCAACACTCAGATCTGCTCTGAGTTACAGCACAATGACACTAAATATACAGAACCAACTGATATTGCCAACATCCTAGCAGATAGGTTCAGTTCTAACTTTACCCACCCTCTCACCCCCTAAAGGGCTCATCTTTATAACGGAAGAATGCAAAGTTCCTGTAATCATGGCTGCACAGGTAAAAACCTCACTCTCCAAAGCCAAGAACACAGCATATATGGGACCTGACAACATCCCAGGCTGCCTCCTACATGAACTACTGAATGAACTGGCACCCCACCTAAGTACCATGTTAAGTCATAGCCTCACCTCAGGTTTTGTGCCCATTGAATGGTGCACTGTGACAGTTATCCCACTCCACAAAGGGGGGCGGGGCCACAACAGACCCCGGGAACTACCGCCTCATTAGCCTGATGAGCCTGGTCTGCAAGACCATCATGGAACTCATAAACAAAGACATTGGAGATCTCCAAACTCTGGACCTCAACACAGTTCGGGTTTGTAAAAGGCAGATCATGTCTCCTAAACCTGATAAACTTCTTTGAAGTAGTCACCAAAGCCATAGATGAGGGTAAGGTGGTTCACACAGCCTATCTAGATATCACCAAGGCATTCAACACCATCTCCCACTCTGAAATTATAGATAAACTCACTAAACTAGGTATAAATCCCTATGTCACAAGATGGGTTGCCAACTGGCTTACTGACAGAACCCACACTGTGAAAGCAGCAGACTCCAAATCAGACTTCAGACCAGTGACAAGTGGAGTACCACAGGGTTCAGTTCTGGGTCCTCTCCTGTTTGGTATCCACTTCTCTGAAGTACAGGCTAACACAGAAGATCTTTGGCTAACTAAATTTGCAGATGACTGCAAAGTAGGAGCCATAATTGAAACTCCTAACGATGTGGACATCCTACAAAAGGGCCTCACTGAGACAGATACCTGGTGTCAAAGCCATGGTCTCAAGCTCAATGCCAAAAAGTGCATTGTCATCCCCTTTGGTAAAAACTCTGTACCCATGAACTACCACATAGGCGGTAGTCTACTTAACACCGAAGGTGTGATAAGAGACCTTGGGACACAGGTGGACAGTAGTCTCTCCTTTGATAATCACATTGCCACAGTGGTCAGAAAATCCTTCTATGTGGCACACCTCATCACAAAAGGTTTCTCATCCAGAAAAAAAGAGGTCATTGTTCCCCTGTACTCATCACTCATTAGACCCATTATAGAGTACAATGCCCCTTTTGGTATGTATCTCGCAAGACAGCTACAACAACTGGAAAGGCTGCAAAAATACCTCACAAAGAGGATTACTGGCCTCAAACAGATGCCTTATGCAGACCGTCTCAAAAAACTCCAGCTTTACTCCATCGCATATTGCCTACTCAGAGGTGATCTCTGCCTAACATACAAAGCTATGTCAAACCCAGAGTTGTTGGACATGCTCCACTTAAAGAAATCCCAATCCCTCTGAGCTACATGCTCTAGGGACCTAAACTTTGTCACCACAATAAACAGAACATGCTAGAGAGATAGATTCCTGTACCAGAGACTTCCCATACTCTGGAACAGACCACCTATCTATGTCAAACAGAGCTCCTCATTAGCACTCTTCAAGAAAACTTTTGATGATTGGATGGGTAATAGGAAATTCACCCCGGGGATCACTTCTGTGGTTCTTCTTGACAGGGGCACAGGAAAATAATTGTCTTGGGTGGCAAAAGCCATGGTACCTTTTTGGCTAGGCTTGTACAGGCACTAGGGCCAATAGCCTAGTACCTACCTATGAACCTATGAACCTATAAGTATCACAAACTATACCAGTGGTTGTAGAACCATGTTTTTAATACAAAACAGATTAAATGCTTTCATTTCACAACCTGAAACTTCATCAGAATAAAGTTAATTTACCACTCTCCACTTTAAATAGTCTATATAACACATTCATTGGTTAAAACAAACCCAAAAGACAAAACTTCATTTGTTTACAGGAAAGTACACCATGTTTAAAACTGACACATAAAAAATCACTTTTTACATATAAAATCAATAACATGTGAATCTTCTATATATATATATATATATATATATATATATATATATATATATATATATATGTATATGTATATATAATGATGTATTTATTAACATACCAAAGCTCTCATTTTTAATGCAGGTAATATAGAGACATGGTCATTCAACCCGGGACTAACACATGCATCAAAGTTCAATTGCCATACCAGTTCCCGGTATTTAGGTTTTGATTACCAATCCCCTCCTTTATCAAAAGATTTAACCTGTCCAATTACCCAGAACTTATAATTTGCTTCATAGCATACATTAGTATGTCTAAATAAAGCATTGGTTTCTTTTTTCTTACTGATATTGTAAAGATGTTCATATATTCTTTGCTTTCAAAGTTTTCCCAGTATAATATGCATAACATGAGATGCAATAAGCCATGTATATCACACCCTTTAAATAACAGTTATAGTAACCATCTGTAGGAACAAATCTGTTCCTTATAGTAACTGACTGGTCACAGTAATAACTACCTTATAGTCTGGGCAGGAGGGGGCACAGTGGGTAAATCTGTGCCAGCCCAGCTGTGTGTGTGTGTGTGTGTGTGTGTGTGTGTGTGTGTGTGTGTGTGTGTGTGTGTGTGTGTGTGGGTGTGTGTGGGTGTGTGTGTATGTGTGTGTGTGAAAATTAAATCTCAAAGAGTGAGTGTGTTAGTTACTTGCAGCAGGGACACAAAGCACTGGTTTCACAGAGAAGATGCTGGAAAACTTGGCTTGGGCATTCAACTGAGGACCTAACCCTACAGCTGTGCCACAGGTAGTCCTGTTTGGGTCCTGAAGGGAGATAGATAGAGACACACAGACCTCAGGATGAATGTGTGCCCTGTGTGCTCTTAAATGAAATTGTGCTTGATGCAGAGAGTTGCATCTGGAAATACTGAGTGTATCCATTTGTATTCCAAGTGAACGTCCCTATTCAATGTCAGTGGTGAGGATTCAGGCTCCTTGATTACTGGTCCAGAGTGGGGATGCCACATAACCTTTAAATATACATAGCATTTATCACACTGTGCAAGATATTTGTGCTTTAGCAGATCATTAATGGCATACTCACTTAAGGAATCCATATTCAGTTGCAAATGAATAAAAACTTCTGAAATAAAAGAATGTTCAAAACCAGTTACCACAGAATTCAAAGAGAACTTAAATCAGCTTCTATGAGAAAAATTACACAAATAATATACAAATAAATTAAGTACAGTAAATTTGTTGCTCAGATCATAAAACTTCTGAAAGTTACATAAAAGCTAGAGTTCCTTTACATCCCATGCAACTGCATGCATTAGCTTCTGCTGATTATCTCTTATATTCGCACTTCTTTTTAACAGTAAAGATCAATAAATCACAAACCAACATAGGATTGTTTAGATAAGCTCTGAATTGTCCTCTCTGCAGTCTGTGTGACTTTATAACTGACTAGGCCCCTTGGGATGGCTAGAGCTTGCCTGTCTAAAACCTATCCCCTTTCTGACAACCAACTGTGAAAATTAAAGGTAAAAGAACAAAATATAACTCAAAGTAAATCTTCATGTCAACAAACCATCTCTTCCTTCCTACAAACAGTGTGTTAAGAAATAAAATACAAATTCAAACAAAAGTTCTCTTGCCAGGCAGTTCCACAGTCAATCATAAACCAAGACGGGATTGTTTAGTTAAGCTTTGGACACAGGATATTATTATTCTTTCTTGAAAACTTGGTTAGGCTTAGAAAGGCCCTGGGGTTGTTAGCCTAGTAAAAATCTATGAATCTATGGCTCTAAGGGAAAGCAGGAATTGAGGAATTTATGTAATTTTGGACTGAATGACAGTTGTCATAAAGGAAGAAAATATAAATGTAATATAAAATGTATGTAAATTAAATATATTTTTCTTTTCAATTCAAGTTTATGTGCCTATGTCTTAAGTGATTTATTTATTTTATTTATATTTGTTTACTGAGGTAGTACTAATTAATGTTGACTGAACAAATGATAAGTTAATAAAGGTGTTAAAAAAAGAATTCTGGAAAATAATGGAAGTACAAAGTCTCAAAATAAGGACAATCAAGCAGATTTTTTTAAATATTACTGAAATGTACTTAAAATGTTAACAGAAGTGTTTTCTGAACAATAATTAGTATGAAATTCTTGATACTGGGCATTACCAATTGATTGCAATCCTTAGTAATTTTACAGAAAATCAGAACTTTTACGAGGAGCAAGACAAAAATATAAGGCAAAATCAGGTACATTCTACAAATCACAGACAGCTGAAAGGTATAACTGAATTTTAGAAAGGGCTTTCTCTACTATTAATTGGTTAAAATGTCAGTCTAGTTAAGGTAATGAAGGTAATTACTTAATTTTCATTATTTCTGAGGCCGCACGCCTGAGTTTTGATAGAAATTTTTGCAGTGGCTTATCCTAATAATGCTCCTTTGAGAACTATTACTGGAGAAGAAGCATTCTTTGAAACTTGCTATTTTATTTGTTACAATTCTTTAGTTATCTTACCCAGAGACCTAATACCATCAAGGGCTCAAACATTCTCGGAGTCCTACTCTGCTCTCAAGATCATCCTTTTCAATTTCTAAACTCTGAAGAGGAAAGTTAGCTACTTTTATGCCACCAACAGACAGGGTGTGGAATGAGTGTGTTTAATATTAGAGAGGAAACAAAGTTGCTGATACTATCAAAATGTAGGTTATATCCTAAATTTCTCCCATAATGGACTATTTTGGTTTGTATGTACTATGAAACATCAAATTACACAAATTTCAAACAGCTAAATGTCGATCCCAAAAAACTGAATGCCAAAACACTCCCCGGGATTCACTAATCCTCCGTGTAAGACTAAATAAGTCTTACACGGAAATTGCAGCCTAAGAGGAAGACGTCAGCATGCCATGCATATTCATGAGGGCACACTGACTCAACTCTAAGGCTAACACGGAGCGTGCACGAGTGCAGGGGGCATGTCGGACTGCTGAGCAGTCCAAATATCCACGCCCCTGCAAGTCCCTAAATCTGCAAATGTCAACTGACATGAGCGAGTCCGTTTAAATGTGTATATAGCCAACACTACACTCCCTCACAGTCTAAACCCCTGTACAATTATAAAATGTCAATCTTTTTTTTATTATTCCCGATATAGCTGCCCATATTTGCATGTGTTTGCACGGGTTTGCCCATTGCTTAGCTACAGTTAGCAGTTTAGACATCGAAGAGGATAATAAACTACTTATATTCAAATTAAGCCAAATAGCAATAGCGTAGTGGTTGAGCCTTCGCACAAAGAGGAGGCAATCCCGGTTTGAGTCCCACCACTCCCCTTTCTATTTTCTGTAGGAAATCTGTGCATAAAACTAATTCCTGACATTTACCTTTTAAATTCTAGTAAAAAGCATTGAAATGGCCTATGTAGTAGTGAACGATATTTTATATATATATAAGAAGGTGAAATGGTCATGCATACTGATGAATGCATAAGTAACGTATCTTAAGCAATGTGAAGCAGTGCTAAGCAAAGTTTACCAGTATTAAGCACATTTAAGTATAATTGCTCATAGCTTAGCATTGCTTTAACTAGCGCAATGGCTTTGCGCGTAGCTGCGCATCGCGCCAACTAGCACAAACAAAACATGTTTACGCATAGCTGTGCACCTCGCTAATTAGCGCAACGTTGGGCAATGTAGAGCAACGTCGAGCAATGTAGAGCAACGCTGGGCAAAGTTGAGCAAAGTCGGCTAAACACAGCCACACCTCCTAGCCGGTCAGGCCAGTAGTAAAATAAAAAGCAATGACAGGCCTCAAACCCAGGATACTGTGCACCATAATCACAGTACTGAACCACTAAGGCATGACAGCTTTTGATATTAATGCACTGTCAACACACACATGCATATTAATGAAAGTTTACTCAGTGCTAAGCAGGTGTGCTTTCAGCTGAGAATTTTCAAAACTGGCCAATCACAAATAAGTGTGGGAAATGAGGCATATTTAAGCTCCATAGGTGAGAATACTTGCCATAACTGGTTGTAGCTCCCATCTGCAGGCAGCATGGCTGGTGCTGGAGAGGGCTCTCGCTTTCGAGCACAACGATGGGGCATTGAGGAGTCAAAAGTGATGGTTTGGCTCCTCATCCATAATCATGATGCCAGACTCCTGCAGGGCCAGTTCCTGGGCACTGAATACAAAGCGGAAGCCCAGAACCATCTCGCACATGATCTCACCAGTGCCACAGGCGTCCCTCGGACTGGTGAGCAGGTCAGACACCACTACGCAGACCTGAAGAGATGCAAGCAGGACCAACTGAATCAGTGGATACAGGAGGCCCGTGGGATTCAAAATGCCCCACTACTGAGTATGTAGCCATAGAATGAAGTATGTAAGAATTGCTATTGTAGTCGATATTATGGATAGGTATATGTCTCAATATCACTTCATTTACTTCACAGCTGCAGGTGTCCGTGCTGCAAATCAGCAAGCCTATGCAGATAGGCTGCTAAGGCTGTGCCACCAGGCAGGTTAGCAACTATTCTGCATGTATTGTTATATAAAATAAGTGAGAGAGCCTGAAAAAAAGAGTTGTAGCCCAATAATAAAGGTATAATAAGTCTTGAATAACCTCTCTGCATGTACTATTATGTAAAATAAGTGAGAGAGCCTGAAAAAGAGTGTTGTAACCCATTAATAAAGGTATAATAAGTCCTGAATAATTTCTCTGCATGTATTGTTATATAAAATAAGTGAGAGAGCCTGAAAAAGAGTGTTGTAACCCATTAATAAAGGTATAATACATCTTGAATAAGTCGTCTGCATGCACTGTAATATCAAATAAATGAGAGAGCCTCTAGAAAAGTGTGTAATGTAATTAATAAAGGTATAATTCCTGGAGTGTGTCCGTGTCACTTTCTTTGAAATGTTGTTGTACTCTTGCATTATAGAAATAGTACTGTTGTATTAAGCGCTGTCAACCCACACTTGGGTAGGCCCATAGAAAGTGGATGAAGGGAGTGCCAGTAGCTGTTAAGCATATATACAGTCCTCAACTGTTGGTTCATGGCTGGCATGCATAGGTAAATCTGGAACATGAGTAGCTTGTTACTGTGTTTCCCAGAAATGTCAGTGTGCTGCTAGAAATGTAGGAGGCTGTTAAATATAACTGATAATGTCACCTGAACACATCCAGATATGTAGATATATAAATATAAATAAAATATATAAATATGTAGCAGTAACATCTGCATCCTGGACAGTTTGTATGTCAGATACAGGTCAGGTATATAAGGAACTAGCAAAACCCAGTTCACAATTTAACGGACATTGCCTAGTGTAATAATACATGTAGGGGATATATACCTGCAGTCAATAGGAATGTAGTGTAAACTATAAGTACATATAAGTTGTTAATGGAGGTATCTTTTTACACCCTACTGTATGTGCATAAGCAATACAATTCCACACCTCAATGGGTATGTCTAATCTCAAAACATTTGTTGGGACATATGTCCTATTGGTTTATAAATATCTGCATTTACTTTGATGCATGTGCCCTGTTCAAATACCACAGTCTTGGTGGCCTGTTGCCACCAATCAATCCTGCATGCTGTTGGAATGTCCACTGTTGTTCTATATATGCATGTGTTATGCTTGCTGTTCAACTGTTGGAACTCTGGTGTGTTGGGTTAATGGGAATACTACTGCATGCTGTTACAACTAATTTGGAATGCTGTTGGCTGTTACCAACCCATATTGTCATTAAATCCTCCTAAACATAGAACGTATGGGAAGGCCGGTCCCAGCGGACCCACCTGTCCCACCTCAGCTGGCAATGGCCCCTGGCACCAGCAGGTCCGGTGCCCAGCCCTGGGACCTCCTCCTCCATTGGCCCTGTGCCTCCTTTGGGTGGAAGCGCTGCAGGGAATGGGGCTCACCCCCCCCGCAAGCATGGCCAGAGGAGGGCCACCTATCACCCTCCGAACGGTCTGGGCTGTGGTGCGTAGGGAGATTGAGCGTTCAGTCACTGATCCTCTACGCCAGCTTGAGGCACATGTGGCATGACTCACGGGTGAGCCTGCCCCTCCTATGCAACCCCCAGCACAGCCACCCTCTGGGCTGTGAAGGTGCAGTGGTGACTGCCCATGGGTGGGGATCTCAGTTCCACTGTTGCCATCTGTGGGCTCATGGGCATGCGATTTCCAAACATCCTTCCCCGTCAATGGTGTTCACCCACCACATGTGTCATATTCCTCCCTTGTATGCATCTTGTTTGTCTTGTCTGTTTACCTCCCCAACCTACCTCCCCAAATATACCTACTTCCCCTACCCCACATTCCACTCTTATCTGAAAAAAAAAAAAGGGCAATCTGCTCCCAAAAAAAAAATTACGCCCCATACATAGCTGCCCATTTTGCACACATGTCCACTGGACACATAGACTGATATTTAATTGGCAGTACAACATACTTTGTTGTCCTCACCCCTCTCTCAGGGGTGGAAGGTTTCAAATTTCCCTCCAAATTTCTAGCATATGCGCAACTGTTGCTGTTAAAGAAATGGGCAGCTATGGACCTTTCCTACACCTGTCCTGCACATCCTGAGCTGTTTTCCCTACTGTCTTTCCCTCTTTGTGCCCCTTTTTCACCACTTTCCTATCTCCCCATTTTCTTTTCTTTCAAAGAAATAAGTGCGGGGGGTTAGCGGGAGTAAGCACCTTTAAGCAGTAGTTAGCGGGTTTGCACAAGTGTGCACTTGTGTGTGCTTAGCTAAGTATTGCTAAGCTTCGCACAAACCCGCGCAAACCCGCTTACAACTGCTTAAAAGTGCCTTAGTCACCCTGCATATGAGGGCCCTTGTTCTGCTCAGCAGCAAAATAAAACATCACTGTCAGTCTCGAACCCCGGACATTGGACACACTAGACTGCATGAAGTACTACTAAGCCACAGTAGATATAGTATCATAGCAGGACAATCCCCACCCAAACATACAAAATACCTGTGTGTTCAGGGTCCAGCAAGGATGTAGGTAGGCATACTCAGTACTGGAATTATCCAGTTTTCATGAGCATCCTGTGCTAATGTCAACAATAAAAAAGCACAAACTGTGCAAAAGTGAGTACATTAATATTCACAGTATAGCAGTTCACAAACAGTTCATGTGCCAAATCAATACATCTCAATAACTACGTATGTATAACTACGTATGTATGGCAGCTAATTGTATAAGTAGAAAAGAAACTACATACTCCCATGTATCTTGTGTTAGCATTTGTAGGGGTGAGCACAATTCTACACTAACAACTGTGTACTGGAAGTGGCAACATTTAGGTCTGAGTACAACATTCAAATCACTGGCTACACCCCTAGCTTCAGATATAAGAAGTATACCAACCTTCTGACTTACACAATGGTGTCCACAGCAAACAAGCATGGGCCCCACTTTGGAAAGCTGAAAGGGCTACGCCTACCTGACTTAGCAATTTATAGCATCGGGTTGCTATGACAGTGAGTACTGCAATTACCACACAGTAGGCTGCATGCAATTACAAAATGGTGGCCAGCAATTGGTGCAGGGGCCATTACATGCACATAGGTTCATAGGTTCATAGGTTCATAGGTTCATACTAGGCTATCTGCCCTGGGGCATTTATAAGCCTAGACCGAGTGTGTTTGGCTTTCGCCACCCTTTGAGTTGAGTTTGATGTGCCCTTTTTAAGGTTAGTTTACTGTGCCTCTGTCTAGTAGTGACACAGAAGTAATTCCCGGGGTAAACCTACGAACTCCCATCCACTCATCAAGATTCCTCTTGAAGAGAGTCAGTGAGGTGCTCTGCCTAACATGGACTGGGATTCTATTCCAGAGCAAAGGGAGCCTCTGGGTTATGAATCTGTCCCTCCAGCATGTTCTATTTATTTCTGTGCTGAGGTTCAAGTCCCTTGAGCGCGTGGTTCTAAGGGATTTAGATTTTCTGAGGTGGAGCATGTCCATTAATTCTGGGTTGGACATAGCTTTGTATGTCAGGCATAGATCGCCTCGAAGTAGGCGGTATGCAACTGAGTAGAGCTGGCGTTTTTTTAACCGGGCAGCATATGGGATCTGTTTGAGTCCCTTGATCCTCTTTGTGAGGTACTTTTGGGGTCTTTCTAGTTGCTGCAGGTGTCAGGTAAGGTACATCCCAAAAGGGGCATTGTATTCTATGATGGGCCTGATGAGGGATGAATAAAGGGGCACTATTACCTCACTTGATCTAGATGTGAATCCTTTCGTGATAAGGTGGGCTATGTAGAAGGTCTTTCTAACCACTTTGGCAATGTGGTTGTCAAAGGAGAGATTGCTATCAACTTGGGTCCCCAGGTCCCTAATTACTTCTTCCATACTTAATGGGTTACCACCTATGTGGTAATTTCTGGGCACTTTGTTTTTGCCAAAGGGTATGACTATACACTTTTTGTATTTAGCTTTAGGCCATGGCTCTGGCACCAGTTATCCATCTCTGTGAGACCTTTTTGGAGGATGTTCATGTCAGCTGGAGAGTCAATCATGGTGCCCAGTTTGCAGTCATCTGTGAACTTGGTCAGCCATAGTCCTCCTGTGTTGGCCTGTACCTCAGAGAAGTATATGCCGAACAAGAGAGGTCCCAGGACAGAGCCTTGTGGGACACCACTTGTAACCGGTTTAGAGTCTGTCATGGCTCCGGCAATTCTGACTGTGGGTTCTGTCTTTGAGCCAGTTAGCAACCCATCTTGTGACATAGGGGTTTATATTTAAGCTGGATAGCTTATCTATGATGCCAGAGTGGGGTATTGTGTCAAATGCCTTTGCGAGGTCCAGATAGGCTGTGTGGACTACCTTCCCTTCATCTATGGCCTTGGTGACTGTTTTGAAAAAGTTGACTAGGTTCAAGAGGCAGGATCTGCCCTTGACAAAGCCAAATTGGGTAGGATCTAGTGTCTGTAGGTCCCCAATGTCTTTATTTGTGAGATCCATGATGATCCTCTCCATGGCCTTGCAGATAAGGCTAGTTAGGCTTATGGGGTGATAGTTACCAGAGTCCGTTGAGGCATCACCTTTGTGGAGTGGGACCACTGTTGCTGTACGCCATTCTTTGGGTACATATCCTGTAGTGAGGCTGAGATTGTACAGCAGTTTTACGTGAGGGTTTAGTTCTTCTTGGAGTTCATGTAGGATGCAACCCGGGACATCGTCTGGTCCCATTAAAGCAGTGTTTTTTGCTTTGGAGAGGGTGGCTTTCACCTGAGCATCTGAGATGTTAGGGAGGCTGCACTCTGCTGGGATAGCTCTTTTTGGGGGGAAGGGGGGAGAAGTTTGCACTAAACCTGTCTGCCAGGATGTTGGCAATGTCTGTGGGTTCAGTGTATTTTTTTGTCGTTTAGAATCAACTTTGAGCATATCTGGGAGTTGCATCCCAGGTTCCTAACATAGCTAAAGAAAGCCTTGTGATTGTCTTTAGTGTCCTGTGCAATTTTTTCTCTCGAAGCTGGCCTTGGAGGATTTTATGAGGGATCGTAATTTTTTGCTAGTACTGATCAGAGATGCCTTCCCTTTTAGGGAATTTGCTCTATCATGTAGTAGCTTCCTCCTTCTGTTGTACAATTTATTTATGGCTGGGGTCCACCAGACTGGACGCCTGCCTTTGGACGATTGGGTCTTGGTTTTGTTTGGGATAGCATGATCCATGCATTCCTGGCGGTGTCCATAGAATGCATTTATAGAGGATTCTGTGGTTTGAGCCGTAGTTTCCACTGGCCTGAGAGCCTTGAAGGATTCCACCTTGGTTTTGAGAAGTGTGAAGTTTGCTTTTGAGAAGTTTTTCACTGTGTTTTTTTGGGCTGGGGGTGGGGTCGGGTTTTGGATATCCAGTGAAATGAATTAATGGTCTGATCTTACCAATGAGGGGTATACTTCTAGTGTGGAGCATAGGGTCCCCATGTTGGTGATGATCAGGTCAAGTATGTTTTCCCCTCTTGTGGGAGTTGTGACTAGTTGTTCCATGGCATTTGAGTTTATAAATTCCAGGAACCTTTGGGCTAGGGTGTTGGGGCTTGAGTAATGCTCCCAGTCTATGTTTGGGTAGTTGAAGTCACCCAATATAATGGTGTTTGGAGAGATCTTCATGTTCTCCAATGTTTTCAGGAAAGCCGAGTGGGATTCCTGATTTTGAGATGGTGGTCTGTAGCATGCTATAAACTGAAAGGCAGTTTTGCCCACTGTTAGTTGCACATGGATGGTTTCTGATGCTTCGTGCAATGCCACTAACCTGGAGGTGTGGGTGTCCTTGATAAATATGGATACTCCCCCTCCTTTTATGGTTCGGTCTGAGTTTTGGGGCCGAAAAGCATGATATGAGGTATAACCTGATAGTGCTGGGGTGCTCTCTGGAGCCTTGAACCAGGTTTCTGTCACTGCACAGATATCGATGTTCTCCATACTGAGGAGAGCTTTGAGTGCGTGCATTTTGAGGTTTAGACTTCTGGCATTTAGCAGCATTACCCTTAGTTCCTTGTTCTTTGTGTTTTCTATGGAGGTGGGTTTGTCTTTTGAGCCTTGCCTAAAAAAGGCACTATGGGGGTGGCAAGAGCCTTTGCCAGTATCCAAAAGCCCAGGGGTGACAGGTGCAAGCCGTCCCTAGCGAAACAATGTGGCTTGTCGAGCATGTCATCCCAGGCTGACAGGCACTGGATCCCCTTTGAATGACACCAAAATTTTAGCCAATTGTTAAAATCGATCATTTTGTCTTTATACTGCGGCATCATTCTAGATGAGGGTAAGATGCTGCTCAAGGTCAGGGTCATACCGGCCTGGGCTACATGATCGGAGAGCTCCTCTATGTCTCTTTTCATGTAGTCGAGGGAGGTACGTCTCAGGTCATTCACACCAGCATGTACTATGACAGAGTCATATTTGTACTTGCTTTGGAGTGACCTAAGTGCTTGCGTTATGTGGCGGATCCTAGCGCCCGACAGGCAGCTCACTGTGACTTCTCCTTGTTCAGCCTGGTGAGCGGGACGTCAGTGTGTCTGACTATAGAATCACCTATTACAAGCGTATCAGGTGTGTTATTCAGCCTTAAGGGCTGTGACTGTTTGGCACACTGACTTTGTGAGCTATGTGTTGCACATGTTTTGCTGTGGGGTAGCGTTTGCTTGGATGTCTGCTTTGGAGGCCTCTGCTGCTTAGGTAGATTTTTATTTAGAGCCTCCGAGTATGTTTTTGTGTGTTTATGTGTTTGGTTTGCTGTTGTGGTAGGACTATGTGAGACTGGATTAGTGTTGTGTGAGGTTATCTTCTCCTCCTGACTGGTTACGCCAATTCTGAGGTGAGAGAGCTCAGCCTCCAGTTTGGCTATATGGTTTCATCTCTCACATATGTTTGAACCTGTTTGGAGGAGGAGAGGGTTGTCCGTGTACATGAGGCAGTTGTAACATTGCCTCAAGATTCCCAGATTCACCAGCTGGACTGGAGATGAAACCATTAACTGACCTTTGGACATGCTAGAGTAGTAAAGGGAACTCTTTTTTCATTTAATTACAAAGGACCAATAGGGGACAAGGTAATTGTGGAGAGTATATGAGGATGTAGTGCTTTTAGTTTATTAGTGCAAGATTGTAAGATTGCTAATTTGGGCAAGTGCAGGGTCTTAGATTGAGAATAGGGTGTTTAATTTGAGAGACAGAGCAGTTCTAAGGGAAAAAGTGAAGAGCAGATTTTGTGGAGCCGGGAATAGTTTAAACCCGATTAAGTGGCACTGCCCAATGCTGCGCTATGTGCACAATCGGGCAAAGCCGCGCTAAAGCTGGTTTTAATGCAAGGAACTTCAAAGAGCTAGAAATGCCCCAAAACGGCCAATTACTACAAGATTATTTTGCTGAGGTCACTCCTTCAGGGACAGATAGGCTGCTCAAGGCTCCCCACTCCCACTGGTGAGCATAGAAACTTCCCTCTATCCAAGTAAGGAAATGGGCAACACAGGAACTATCCAAAAGTCCAGAATACAGCAAAGCCTGTATAAGGGACTATTCTAGTTCAGGAAAGGCGGGAAACAAGGATATTTTTTTTTGTTTTTTAGGAAAACAACAGGAGAATTACAGTATATTCAATGCACAGGCTAGCGCACTTGAGTGGGCAGCCTCAACAGTTAAATACAACAAACAAACTTTTAAACTAAGTGCAGGTAATAAAAAACACAAAAACAAGCTTATAACAGTTAAATCAGCAGTGTAAACTCACTTTTCGGTGAGAAAGGACAGTCGCACAGGTAGTAACAGAAAAAATATACTTATATCTTGAAAGCAGTCACTCTTTTTGTTTCTCTGCTGCTAGCACCACTCTGCAGGACCACGAGGAGCTGTTGCTGAGTAGGATAAGTGAAAAAACGCGCCAAAGCAGGTTTTTATGCAGGGAACTTCAAAGAGCTAGAAATGGCCCAAAACGGCCAATTACTACAAGATTATTTTGCTGAGGTCACTCCTTCAGGGACAGATAGGCTGCTCAAGGCTCCCCACTCCCACTGGTGAGCATAGAAACTTCCCTCTATCCAAGTAAGGAAATGGGCAACACAAGAACTATCCAAAAGTCCAGAATACAGCAAAGCCTGTATAAGGGACTATTCTAGTTTAGGAAAGGCGGGAAACAAGGATATATATATATATATTTTTTTCCGGAAAACAACAGGAGAATTACAGTATATTCAATGCACAGGCTAGCACACTTGAGTGGGCAGCTTCAACAGTTAAATACAACAAACAAACTTTTAAACTAAGTGCAGGTAATAAAAAACACAAAAACAAGCTTATACCTATAAAAGCAGGCTGTACTTGCTGTCCACACATGCAATCATTTCATTGCAGCTACGGAGAGAGAGAGAGAGAGAGAGAGAGAGAGAGAGACACACACACACACAGACAGACAGACATCGACATCTACATCAACAGCAACAGAAAAAAAAAAAGATATAAAAAAAAAAAATAAGATATTAAAAAAAAAAAATACAGAACACACGGAACTGACAAATACAAACACATACAAAAGAAAGGTATGTAACAGATATGTATTTACTGGCATGTAGTAGATGTTTTTGAAGAGTACTCTACATACTTTGAATCATTAATATGTGGCAGCAGTACGTATCTATGCACAGATGCCCTGCATAACTACTGCTATGGAGAAATCAGTGTGTAGCTGTGTGCAGTGGGATATGACTGTGACATATGTAGCTCAGCATTAAATGTCAAACATCTGATCCATGTTATCTGTGTTCTGTACAGTAGTGTGTACAATGTCTGTTTGGGGGAGTAGCGCATACAGCTATATAAACATGGATGTGACAGAGTAACAAATGCATGATAGTCATATTAACGTGTAGCTTAGCATTGGCAACAGCTGTACCAGGCTAGTATGCTAATCTAGCATTTGCAGCTATATATACACCCTCTAATATTACTGTGTGCTCACATGTGACACCTGTTCATGTTGCAGCAGGGTCCAACAGGTCAGCCGTGAGGTCCACGACTTACAACAGTGTGGACCTTGTGTGTGTATGGCACACACATATGGAGAGATCTGTCTGTGTCAGATATATTAGCATCTGAACATGCACATAGAGCAAGGGACATACTGCAACTGTTTGTGAAGGGTGGACATATATATGTTGGTGAAGGTTGTTATGTGCATATTTCTATGTAGGTTGTGGTGTGTGGCAAACAAGACAGCATACAGTGCTGGTATATGACATGTGGTGGTTAAACGCTGTGGGTATGATTTGTCAGGTTTGCAGTGTTGCAGCCAGTGAGGCCTGCTAAAGCTACATGGGCTGAGAACACCTTCAATGCATTCCGCACAACACTGTGCAATATTATTACATAACTGTATACCTCACAACCTTTGCATAATTGATATTCCCACCATGAAAGGTGGACTGTATATGTGCCTATATGTATATCTATATGTACACCAATGGATGTTTATATGTATGTGTATATATATATATATATATATATATATATATATATATATATAGAGAGAGAGAGAGAGAGAGACAGGGTCATATTTACTGCGACAGATGCCTGTTGACAAAGCCATGGACTCAAGCTCAGTGTTGAAACTGCATTGGCATCCCTTCTGGCAAAAACTCCGTACCCATGAACTACCACATAGGTGGTAGTCTACTTAACACTGAAAGTGTGATAAGAGACCATGGGACACAGGTGGACAGTAGTCTCCCCTTTGATAATCACAGTGCCACACTAGTCATGTAATCTGTCTACGTGGCACACGTCATCATAAAAAGGCGTGTCATCCAGGGAAATATAGGTCAGTGTTCCCCTCTACTCATCACACATAAAACCCATTATAGAGTACAATGCCCCATGTGGTATGTACCTCACAAGACATCTACAGCAACTAGAAAGGCCACAGACATACCTCACAAAGGGTAATACCAGCCTCAAACAGATGCCCTATGCAGACCGTCTCACAAAACCACAGCTAGACTGTGTTGCATACCGCCTACCCAGAGGTGACCTCTGCCTAACATACAAAGCTATGTCAAACCCAGAGCAGCTGGACATGTTCCACGTAAACAGATCACAATCCCTACGAGCTACACACTCTAGGGACCTAAACCTTGTCACCTCAATAGACAGAACATGCTGGAGGGATAGATTCCTATCTCAGAGACATCCCATACTGTGGAACAAACCACCTATCAATAGCAAACCAAGCTCCTCATTAGCAGTTGTCATGAATAATCCTGATGATTGGATGGGAGATAGGAAATAAACACCGGGAATCACTTCTGTGGCTCTGCTGGACAGGGGCACGTGAAATTAAATTACATGTGTGTCAAAGGCCAGGGTAGTGTATGGCTAGGCTTCTATATGCCCTAGGGCCAATAGCCTATTACCTACCTATGAACCAATACACACCCACATGTACTTGTTGCAATAATTGCTATGTGAAGTTGACTGAGTGTGATGGTGAATGTGTTGGGGAATGTGTCAAAGTTCTGTATATGTGTGATAGCTTAGTGGGAAACTGTTTCTGTTATACTATTTTGTGTCCTAGCTCTGATCCCAGCAAAAGATGTGTATGCTATTGCTAGGCAGAAAAAGCAGTATGGCATATGGTCTGACATAGTCCCTTGGTGTGAACTGGGGTGTGCCATTGTAGGCTAAAGCAGTACATGTATGCTTATTGATTGGTACTGCTGGTGAATCCAAATCCCGTATGAACTGTAGTACTACCTGAAGCTGTAGGCCTAAACAGCACAGTATGGTGTATGTCCACATTGCTTGGAAACACTGTTATGTGTGTTCCCTCTAGTCCTCACAGATTACAAACCTCAGGCATAATGTTTTGTAAGTACTGACACACAGTACTGCATGGTACACAGGTAAAGCTCATCTGGGTTGCCATACCTTTGTGTCTTGTATGTATGTCTGACGTGTGTGTGGGTATGCCTGTAACATGCCCTCGGTCATATATGTGTTACAGGATATAAGTGCATATCTAGCAACATGTATAGTCTAGTACAGCAGTATGCAACCCATACTAACAAATGTGCACATATGTTAGGTAGGGGTTTGCCACCAACAACTAGTGTGGTATACTGGTAATACTGTAACTGGACTTTACAATCATTGCAATGGATGACATATTTCTTTATGCATTAGCTTGATATATACCTCCTGTGGCTAGGTGGTGCATTGTGTTGCATACAGTGTGACATGTACTGTTGTATAGACTTACATACTGGTTTCTCTTTGTTGCTGTGCAGAACATGGTTTGATATATACAGCATGCCAGGCACTGTCAGGCAGTTGTGGTTTGAGCACTGATATGTGGTATTGAAACTGTGTATCCTCTGACAGCCAATAGGTTGCTATATATGGCAGTTCAGTGATATCTGTACTTTAGAATGTTAAGTGTGCCACATGACTTGCTCACACATATTGTTTCATTGTCTTCCAGGGTCATGGCCCACCATCGCAATCCTACATATAGCCCCGCAGAGGATGAGCAAAAAACAACCAGCTTGGTTCAGCACTATGCCCTGCTGTTCTCAAGAACCAGCCAGGACCTGCATGAGTGTACTGCACTGTGGCAAGATGTCCGTCAGGTAAATGACATAGGCATGCATAACCGGACATATGAGCAGGTACGCCATCACTGCAGTGATTTACTTAGACATGTCTGGCAGCATGCATCTGATGTCCGTAGACAACAGCTTGCCACAGGTGGTGGGGTAGCCATCCATCCCCCCTCACCAGAGTGGAGGAGCTGCTCCTCAGCCTGGTGGCTCCTGGCCAACAACAACAACAGCAAACATGTATCATCATGGAGGCCGGAGCCACCCAGCAAGATGACATGGAGTGTGCAGGTAACATGGCATATCTGTAGACTACTGTTACCTCTATTGGTAGATCATGCATATGTGAGATGTGTACTGTGTAGTTAGAAGATTTAGAGCCTAGTGTTGTGCAATACTGATAATTTGGAACATAATCTGTAGGCTTGTGACTGTCAACCATTGTACTATTGTAATATTGCAAACACACAGTAGCAATGCCACAGTTGTTGCCACTGACAAACTGTCTGATATCCTTGTAGGTCCCTCTGGTGTGACAGGAAGGCAGCAGACCCATGCTGGTGAGTATTCTACATGTAATATTGCATAATTTATGTGCATGTCATAGATGAGGTGTAGGACATGTACACATAACACACCTACGCATAATGCATGCTGTGCATGTTTGCTGTGAGACTATGCACATCCCAGTAACATGAGCAGCTGCCTCAAACACATGCAATACACAGAGCATCCCACACAATTGTGGCAAAACTGTAGTGGACATTGGATAGGCAGAGTCGATACACATGCACACAACATACACAACATTGTCATACACAGTACACATTAATATGCTACACATGGCATATTCAGACACCCACTGTAAGGTCACACTCCAGTATCCCAAGTGTCATCCACACAGCACACATAATGTACCTAAGGGGTAGAGGCCTATCATGGGGCTGTGTGACACTCTGCAACACACAGCACATTCATGTTAGGCAATGCTCCCTATTGGGCACTTTACAAACCCATGTAACAACTGGCTGTGAATTGGTGAATGTAGCCATGGTACTGCAGTTCAACTTCAGGTACAGCATGCTAGGTGCTGGTCTGGCACACATTAGTAGCCTTGAGTGACCACATGATGCTGCATGATGATGGCTCGTAGTACTACACCCCATCCAGTTACAGTAACCACAGTACTATACATAGCATTCATTGCTATGCACCTCAATGTTGTGTGTGTGCAAACATATGCACACACACAACATTGAGGTGCATAGCAATGTTGTGTGTGTGCAAACATATGCACCTATACACAATATGCATAGCAATCACCATTTGTACAAAGTGACACATATATGTCTTGTAATGCTATGGAGTGTATAGGTTACATGACACACATTGGGTATGTGTGATGTTTAATGTTGCAGTTGTGTTGTAGCATGCCATGTCATGGCTGGCACTGGCATGTACACAATATGTCCTACACTCACGATAACCACTGTACAATGGCTATGTTGAGCAATGGTATTCCATCAGGTATACATGCACCACTCATCCTGTGTGTATACATAGCATGCATGTGCTAAACCTGTGTCCACAATTATCTGCTAAAGACACAGATGCTCTAATCAGAAATGGATATCTATGTGACACACAGATACACATCCAGCCATGGTATGTATACCTGTGAGTGATGGTGCACAGGACATTGCAGAGCTTTCAATACTTGCACAGCAATGTTCTGTCCATGTACACATTGCGTTCCAGGGTGAGGCCAGTCACTGAACATCAACACACATGAATCAGAGCCATGTATACTGTTATTAGCAAGGGCTGTCTACACTCGCACTGCATGCTGTTGAGCAACACACGTCCTGCATGCTGACACGTGATATGACTGTTTGGCTTGTGATACTGTACCCCACCATCAACCGCTATTGAGTATGTTCTGGATTGCTGGTGGTGTGTGTGTGTGTGTGTGTGTGTGTGTGTGTGTGTGTGTGTGTGTGTGTGTGTGTGTGTGTGTGTGTGTGTCTGTGTGTGTGTGTGTGCATGTGTGCATGTGTGCATGTGTTCATGTGTGCATGTGTGCATTTGTGCATGTGTTCATGTGTGCATGTGTGCATGTGTTCATGTGTTCATGTGTGCATGTGTTCATGTGTGCATGTGTGCATGTGTTCATGTGTTCATGTGTGCATGTGTGCATGTGTGCATGTGTTCATGTGTGCATGTGTTCATGAGTTCATGTGTGCATGTGTTCATGTGTTCATGTGTGCATGTGTTCATGTGTGCATGTGTGCATGTGTGCATATGTTCATGTGTGCATGTGTTCATGTGTGCATGTGTGCATGTGTTCATGTGTGCATGTGTGCATGTGTTCATGTGTGCATGTGTTCATGTGTGCATGTGTGCATGTGTGCATGCGTTCATGTGTGCATGTGTGCATGTGTTCCGACATCAAGTATAGGTCGTAAAGTGTGTTTCCTGTCTTCCTCTCACAGGTGCTGTGGTTGGGCTGGTTCAATGCAGCAGGGAACCTGATGTCACTGAGCAAAATAGTGATAATGAGGATAGGTGTGTTGAGGCACAGGCATGTTTGCTAGGGTCTGGCGTTGGGCCACCAATCGACAGAACACAAGTGTCCACCCCATCCATGCACACAGTCATACTGCCAATACATCCATCACCAATGCCCTTAGCTGAGGGACAGTGTACAGTCGGCATTGGCCAGGACAGTGTGGTATCTATGGCACATGCATTCCGACACAGCAGCCATACCCAGATTTCTGGAACGGTACCACATAGGGAGATGTCCAGGGGTTCTCGTCGGAGCACTGCTGCTCATCATGCCCCTGGCAGACGTGCCACAGTTCTTACAACCTCACGCATGTTCCAGGCTGTCATGGAGGCAAAGGCACGTATGGAACGGTACACCAGACAGGGACTAAGGGCACAGAGGGCACATAACACCGCTGTAATTGACAGTATCTGTGACCTAGCAGGTGTCATCCATAATTACACTGAGGTCACTGATAGACATTGGGGTGAGACATTAGATGTCCTCCGCAATGTCATGTCCATGTGTCAGGACAGTGCGGGATGGTTGAGATGTCAACGTGGACATATGCCAGCAACATCAGCAGCTGGCAGTCGCCGCAGATGTCCCTCAAGTCACAGCCACTCCCGTAATGCCAGTACCAGCCCCAGCAATGTTGGGAGTGGGCTGTCCATAGACCGTCCTAGAAGACCACGTGCACGTGGCTCTGGACAGTCTCAGCAGGGACCTAGGTCCAGTGTACATCTGTCCACCTCTGAGGATAGTACCCAGTCTGGCTTAGTACCTGATACTGTCAGTAGCACACCTGCCAGGCACAGGTACCATGTCCTTGGCCAGAGACAGTGATCTGTAAAGCCTGGCAGGTACAGTCTGTGGCTGTCCCACATATCCCCGTATATGGCAGCCACATGGTGGAACTGTGTGCATGCAGACATGCACACACATAAACCAGACATCTAGGGCTAACACATACCCGCACACATTACGTCAACATTGGCCCATAGCAGTACACTTGGCACTCACACACACACACACACACACACACACACACACACACACACACACACACACACACACACACACACACACACATGTCAATTGTATGGCTCAATGTAGGCCTCTGGCAAACCAACAACACACCCTGTGCATATGATGAAACCTGTGCCACCTCCTGTCATCTGTAACATTGATGCAGGAACAGGCTACCATGGTGCTGATGCACAGGATGACTTTACACCAGTATAGCAATGTTAGCATGTTGTCAGCAGTAGAGTGTAATGATATCCTTGAAGGTATAGCTGAGCAGGCATGATGCATTAAAGCTATGATTGTCAATGTAGTATTGTTTACACCAGTGTTAGTTCTAATAGTGTATTGTCCGTGCACGTGCCACTTGGCTGATGTGTGTAGTATTGGCAGCATGTGTTAGAGAGTGGACAGTATGTGTGGGATGTGTGTAGCACAGATTTGCAGGTGTATATTTGTGAACATGGTGGAGGTGCACTATCTGCATGTACATGCATAGTGAACACATGGGCAGAGTGACATGCCCTGTGTTACACAGTAACACTCCATAGTTTCTATTGGTGGCCAGTATGCATTGTACTACACACATTTTGGAACTTGAGTACACGTGTGTATGACATGGTTTGACACTGTGCTGTGGGTGATACTGTTACTATCTGTCATTGTTTTGCATTCTGGTAGTATACATAACCTCAACAGCCTGACCATAAACAATCGTTAGATGATGTCTTGACAACTGACACACAGATGTAGGACACACAGTAACATTTGGATCCTTCAGGTACTATACTATGCCAGTAACCAGTGGTATTCACCTGCACCCATTCCTGAGACCACTCCTGTTTGGCATATAGCTCTCTTATGTACAAGCAATCACAGTAGGGATATGTCCGTCCACGTCTGGAAATGCATAGTGTGGCCTATAATGCATTCTCCAGATGACACACACATCCTCCACAAGGGTATCATACAGACAGATACCTGTTGTCAAACCCATGCTGTAAAGCTATAAGCCAACCAAAGCATAGTCATCCACCTTTACGAAACATAGTATCCCCACAGTACCACATAGGTAGTAGCCACCAACATGTTGAACAGGTACCGATGTGTACATGCAGAAAAGTGTTAAGTCATCTCTCCTTTGGTAATCACATTTCCAAAGGTATTTTGAAATCCCACGCTGGATCACATATGCAATAAGGGGTCTGCATGCATATCCGCAAAGGTTGTTGTACACCTATAATTAATAGCCATCATTGACAGACTTTGCTGTGTTTGAACAGTTCTGAAATATACCTCAGCCATAAACCCTCACTCACACAATTCAATAGAAACCATAATGAGTGTGTGTGACACGGATGACCTAGGCCAGGGATCACTGCGGTGGCTGGCCTTGTCACAAGCATACAGATGTGACCTAAGGTCTGGAAAGCTGCAGCACACTCTGGCAAAGATGACAGATGTGTTCATGGAGAAAGCAAGGTTCCCACCTATGAAATAATTGAGGTCACATGTACGTATATGTATTTGCCACACAGCTACCTGACGTGCAATGCACATACTGTTGTCATACTGATATGTCATACAGTAGTAAAAGCAAAACCCACAACACATTGACCAACAGTGTCACACACATAGAGCACACACACTCACTAAGTGCAGGATTCTAACCCCTACCTAACTACTTTATGATAATAAAGCAGAACACATTAACACAGCATGCTATACACATTACTGGACGTTTCCCTTTCCACAGGTATATTTGTAGGATGGTGACATCATCAGACTTGACAAAGATAAGTATACCACTTTTAAGGTGTTTTACTACTCTCCAAAAATGGTTGCTTTTCTCTAAGGAAATCACACATAAACACACACACAGTTGTCAAGTGCAGGATTTAAACCCCTACCTAACTACTTCATGATACTTGAGTATGCGTTAACACGATGCGCTATACACATTAGTAGGAGGTCTCTTTTCCACAGGTATATTTGTAGGATGGTGACATCATCAGACTTGACAAAGATAAGTATACCACTTTTAAGGTGTTCTAATACTCTCCAAAAAGGTTGCTCATCTCCAAGAAGATTACACACAAACAGTTGTCAAGTGCAGGATTTAAACCCCTACCTAACTACTTCATGACACTGGAGGAGTACGCATTAACACGACATGCTATACACATTACTGGGAGGTTTCTTTTCCACAGGTATATTTGTAGGATGGTGACATCATCAGACTTGACAAAGATAAGTATACCACTTTTAAGGTGTTCTACTGCTCTCCAAAAAGGTTACTCTTCTCAAAGGAGATTACACACAAACACACAGTTGTCAAGTACAGGCTTCAAACCCCTACCTAACTACTTCATGATACTAGAGGAGTACGCATTAACACGACACGCTATATATATTACTGGGAGTTCTCTTTTCCACAGGTATATTTGAAGGATGGTGACATCATCAGATGACAAAGATTAGTATACCACTTTTAAGGTATTTTACTATTCCCCAAAAAGGTTGGTCTTCTCCAAGGAGATCACACACACACACACACACACACTTGTCAAATGCAGGATTCAAATCCCTACCTAACTACTTTACAATACTACAGGAGTACGTATTTACACAACGTGCTATACACATTACTGAGTTTGTCTTTCCACACGTATATTTGTAGGATGGTGACATCATCAGACTAGACAAAGTGGGTTACATTAGGTGACATTAGGTGGGCTACATAGAAGGAATGTCTAAACACTTTGGCCATGTGATGATCAAAGGAGAGTTTACTATCTACCTGTGTCCCCAGGGTCATAATGACTTTCTCCTTACATACTGGATTACCACCTATGTGGCAATTTGTGTGAACTTTGTTTTATCCAAAGGGGATGACTATGCATTCTTTGGCATTCTGCTTGAGGGCATTGTTTTGACACCAGGTTTCTGTCTCTGTAAGACCCTTCTGGAGGATGTCTGTGTCAGCCGTAGAGTCGATTATGGACCACAGTTAGCAGTCATCTGCAAACCTGTTCAGCCATACTCCTCCCGTGCTTGCCTGTACCTCTGAGCAGTATCTACTGAACAGGTGGGGTCCCAGGACCAAGACCTGTGTGATGCCATTTGTGACTGGTTTAGAGTCGGACATGGCACCCGCAACCCTGTACATGTGTGTTTGATCTGTGAGCCACTTGGCCACCCATCCTGTGACATAGCTGTTAATGTTCAAGCTGGTAAGCTTGTCCATGATGACAGAGTGGGGAATGGTGTAGAAAGTCCTTAGTGAGGTCCAGGTGGGCTGTGTGTACTACTTTCACCTCCATCTATGTCCTTGGTAACTGTTTCAAATAAGTCAACTAGGTTTAGGAGGCAGGATCTGCCTTTAACAAGGCCAAGTAGGGTAGTGTCCAGTGTCCGGAGGTCCCCAATGTCTCTGTTTATGGGTTCCATGATAATTTGCTCCATAGCTTTGCAGACCAGGCTGAGTAGACCTATAGGGCAATGGTTTCCAGGTTCTGTTGTGGCACCTCCTTTGTGGAGCTGGATGACTGTTGGTGTATGCCATTCATTGGGTACATAGCCTGTGGTACAATTGATTCTGGACAGTGAATGTAGGTGAGGGTGTAGTTCCTTTTGGGGCTGGTGTAAGATGCAGCCTGGGACACCACCTAGTCCCATTGATGCTGTGTTCTTAGCTTTGGAGAGGGCTGTCTTTACCTGCATGTCCATGTAGTCTGGGGCTCTGCATTCTTCTGGGATGGACACAGGCCCTTTTGGGGGTGATGGGGGGAGTTTGCACTGAACTTGTCCCCCAGGATGTGGGCAATGTAAGTTGGTTCAGTGTATTTCTTGCCATTTTTCAGTAGCTGACAGCATATTTGGAAGTTGCCACCTACATGTTTGGTATAGCTAACAAAGGCTTTGTGGTTGTTATTCTTACATTCCTTGGCAATTTGTTTTTAGAAACTGGCCTTGGATTATTTTATCAGCGATCATTGTTTCTTCCTAATAATGATCAGTGATGCCTTTCCTTTTGTGAAGTTTGCTCTATCATGTGTTCGTTTCCTCCTGCTGTTGCCTAGCTTATTTATGGGTGACGACCACCAGATTGGTTTCTTATTTTTGGAGGAGTGCATCTTGGTTTTATTTGGGATGTCGCAATCCATGCATCCCTGTAGATGCTTATAGGATGCACTTGTAAATGATTCGGCAGATTGTATAGCATTATCCTATAGCAAGGGGGCTTTGGAACTTTCCACTTTGGTCTTGGGAAGTGTGCAGTTTGCTTTTGAAAATGTCTTCACAGTGGTTTCATTGACTGGGGGGGGGGGTGGATGTCCAGTGTGATTACTTTATGATCTGATATAACCAGCAAGGGGTTTATCTCTGTTATGGTACACTGGTACCCCATGTTGGTGATGATCAGGTCCAGTATGTTGTCATCTCTAGTGGGCATGGTGACCAGCTGTTCCAGGGTGTTAGAGTTTTTAAACTCTAGGAAACATTGGGCAAAGGACGTTGTACACGAGTAATTCTCCCACTCAATGTTTGGGTAGTTGTAATCTCCTCATATAATGGTGTTTGATAGGACCTTTATATTTTCCACTGTTCTCAGGAATACTGAGTGAGGTTCCTGAGACAAGGTAGGTGATCTGTAGCAGGCTACAATCTGATAAGCAGCTTTGCCCAATGTTAGTTGTACTTGCATGGTCTCCAAGGCCTCATGCTGTGCCACTAACCTGAAGGTGTGGGTATCCATAAGGTAAATGGATACACCCCTTCCTTTTGTATTTCACTTGTGGTTTTGGGTCTGAAGATCAGAGAGAATGTGAATGTTTTACGTGGAGCATGTCCAACAGCTCTGTGTTTGACATAGCTTTGTATGTTAGGCAGAGAACACCTCTGAGTAGGCGATATGCAAGGGAGTACAGCTGGAGCATTTTGAGATGGTCTGTGTATGGCATGTATTTCAGGCTGCTAATGCTCTTTGTGAGGTATTGCTGCAGGCTTTACAGTTGTTGTAGTTGTCTTGTGAGGTACATAGCAAAAGGGACGTTGTACTCTATTATGGGTCTAGTGAGTGATGAGTAGAGGGGAACAATGTCCTCTTCTATTCTGCATGAGACACCTTTTGTGATGAGGTGTGCCACATAAGAGGATTTCCTGACTACTGTGGGGATGTGATTATCACAGTTATGTCCACTGTCCACCTGTGACCCAAGGTCTCGTGTCACACTTTCAGTGTTAAGTATACTACCGCCTATGTTGTAGTTCATGGCTACAGAGTTTTTAGCAAAGGGGATGACAGTGCACTTTTTGGCATTGAGCTTGAGCCCATGGCTTTGACAACAGCCATCTGTCTCAGTGAGGCCCTTTTGTAGGATGTCCATATCTTTAGTGTTTACAATTATGGTTCCTAGTTTGCAGTCATCTGGAAACTTCAGTAGCCACGGACCTTCCATGTTAAAGTTTACTTCAGGGAAGTAGATACTAAACAGGACAAGACCCAGGACTGGATCCTGTGGTACTGCACTTGTCACTGGTCCAAAGTCATACATGGAGTCTGCTACTTTCACAGTGTGTGTTCTGACAGTAAGCCTGTTGGGAACCCATCTTGTTACATAGCAATTTATACCTTCTTTAGTGGGTTTATCTATATTTACAGAGTGTGGGGTGGTGTTGTAAGCCATGGCAGGATCTACATAGGCTGTGCGAACCACCTTACCCTTGTCTACGGTTCTGGTGACTGCTTCAATGTCATCTATCAGGTTTAGGAGACATGATCTGCATTTTACAAACCCAACATGGTTGTGGTCCAGGGTTTGGGGATTACAAATGTATTTTTTTATATGTTGTATGATGATGCATTCCATGGCCTTGAAGGGCAGGCTCATCAGGCTAATGGGGTGCTAGTTCCTGGGGTCCGTGGTGTCTCCACCCTTGTGTAGTGGGATAACCATCACTGTGCACCATTCAGCAGGCACAAAGCCTGAGGTGTGGCTATGACTGAACATGGTGCATCGGTGTGGTGCCTGTTCGTTCTGTGGTTTGTGTAGAACACAGCCTGGGAAGTTATCTGGTCCCATGGCTGCTGTGATACTGGTTTTGGAGAGTGTTTTTTTACCTGTGCAGCCGTGATAACAGAAACTTTGCAGTCTTCCATTATAGAGATGTGCTCTTTCATGGGTGAGAGGGGGGTAAAGTTAACACTGATCCAATCTGCCAGGATGTTGGCAATATCAGTTGGGTCTGTATATTTAGTGCCATTGAGCTGTAACTCAGAACAGATCTGAGTGTTGCCATGACATGGACCTGTCTGTTGTGCAGAGATCTCCTGAGTAGACAGTATGCAACAGAGTACAAATTGGGTTAAATTCAGTCTTGTTGCATGGGGCAACTGTTTGAGGCCAGTAATCCTCTTGCTGAGATACTTCAGTGGTCTTTCCAGCTGCTGAAGTTGCCTAGTCAGATTCATCTCAAGTGTGTTGTAGTTCTCTGTTTTGGGTCTGATGACTGATGAGTAGAGGGAATCTCCTTTGACCTACATGCACAGACCTTGGCAGGTTGTGTGAACACATAGCATGATTTTCTGACCACTTTGTGAATGTGTTTCTGGAAGTAAAGATGACTATCCACATTTGTCCATAGATCCCTTATTATCACCTCCATATTTAGCCTGTGTGTGTGAGCATGCCCAGAATGACCTTTCAGTATGTTGTTGTTTGACATTTGCTTCGTTTATTTAAGTGCATGCCCAGTATGACCTTTCAGTGTGATGCTGAATGAAATCCACTACATTTGTTGACGTGTGTGAGCACGCCCGGTATAGACATTTATACTATATGTGTGTGGAAAATCAAGTTGTATTTTTACAGCAGGGCTCACCTTTGTGTCATAAATCAGCAGGGATCATGCTGTGCCTGCAGGGCTTCCATGAGACACTTTGCATAGACTTATCAACATTTCTACATACAGGGGGGACAGCTATTCTTTGTACATTTCTACCTGGGGGCACACCTGATTGTTACTGTGGGTGTACATAGGATGAGGGGTTCACCTAACACTTATACACATTTGCTAGGCCTGCACTGCTACGTAAGGTACTCCATTTCAGTCTGTACTGTTGCCTATCATACTGGCTTGAGGCATACTACTGTACTACAGATCTTTGTGTCCACTATCACGTATATTAGATTGCGACTTCATAGCCTACCCAACCCACATCACACCACCTGGCCTGCTGTTGTCTGTCTGCATAGGCCTGTGGGGGAGGTTACCCATGTGCCTCTTTAGGTGCATGCTACAGCATTTCTTTGTGTTTGCATTACTGTACAATTGTCCTGCTGTGTCTGTGCTACTGAAATGCTATCATGGCTTAGTGGTTCAGTACTGTGACTATAGTGCACTGTCTTGTGGGTTCAAGCCCTATCACTACTTTTTATTTTCATGCTAGACAGACCAGACTGCTTAAGGAACAGTAAAGCAGATATGAGCATGTTTACCTGACTTTGCTCAACTTTGCCCGACTTTGCCCAACCTTGCCCAACATTGCTCAACGTTGCCCAACGTTGCGCTAGTTGGCACGGGCAATTTTGTTTACATATACTAATTAGTGGTAAAAGCTGCCTAGCACTGCTTTATATTGCTTAAAACATGGCAATCATGCTCCAGGTGGTGCTGCAGGGCTGCCTATGTTGGACGCACATAGTACACTCCCTATACATGTTTGAAAACAGGTAGTGTCAAGTTAGGCATCCCTTTTATTTTATGTGCTAGTCAGAGAGAGGTATCATTTCCATGGTTCCTACTGAGCCAGTGTATGTGCTATGCGTTGCCTCTTTGCCAAGGCCAAGGCATACTGGGCATGCCTCCTTCTGCCTACTGGGGCAGGCTCAGGTTGTTCCTCCTCTGATTCACGCTGTGCCTCTGCAGGCCTTGGCAATGGTGGGGGGCTGTTTGGCTCTGCCCTATGCTGTTCCTGCTGCAGCTGTTTTTGCAGGATCATAATGTGTAGCATGGCACATACCATGACAATCTGGATACATGTAGTTGGTGAGTACTGCAAGGCTCCACCAGATGGGTCCAGGCACCGGAACCATGACTTGAGCATCCCAAACACACGCTCGATTACATTTCATGTTTGTGCGTGTGCCTCATTATGGAATTCTTGTTCAGGTGTGTGTGCATTTCTGATGGGTGTCATCAGCCACGGCTCCAGTGCGTATCCAGCATCCCCCATTAGGTGACCGTCAGGGATGTCCCCATTGGCAAATGTCTGGTACAGCTGTGTCAGATGCCAGATATGGGAATCATGGTAGCTTCCAGGGCAGCCAGCACACACATTCAGTATTATGCCCTGGGCATCGCACATGACCTGGCAGTTGATGGAGTGGAAGTCCTTGAGGTTGATGTAGGCCCTACCCCGCTCACCAGCTGGTGCTTTGATGTGTATGTGCGTGCAGTCAATTGCACCCACTACCGCAGGGTATTCCGCTATTTGCTGGAAGAGATGCATATTGCTGGCCAATGCCTCACGGGAATTGGGGAAATATACATGATCACCGACATGTGCTAACATGGCATTCAGGAACAGGTGCAGTACCTTGGATGCTGATGCCTGTGAAATCCCCATCATATCACCAGTTGGTCTCTGTAAGGTACCTGTTGCTAGTATTCTTAGGCCAACACATACCTTGGTTTCCACTGGGATGGGTTCCCCTCTGTTGGTTCTGTGTGTGATTCGTGGCCTGCACAGCTCAACAATTTGCTGCAGGAGGTCTCTGTCCACTCTATAGTGCTCCACTATCTCCAGCTCATGTAGCCCCTGGTAGGTTACCCTGGGTCTATACACTCTTCTCCGTCTCCTCACTGTGGGATGCTCAGCAGCATTCACAATGGCACCACCCTCAGCATCTTGCACATGTTGCCTTATAATAGCAATGGCAGCCACTAACATTTTTTGTCTCAGTTAAGCTTTTTAAGTTTTCACTTCTCTTTGTATACTGCAGTGTTGCAGTGTTTCTGAGAAAAACATGGGGAAATTTTGTTTGCAGAGTTTTAAGTGCTGGGCTGGGGTGGGCTAGTGTACTGCCTGTGTAATTGGCTGATTCTGATTTATTTCACCTGGCAGCTTTGCTAGTTTTCCTTGGTTAACTTCCTACTACTTCTTTTCCTTCCTTTTCCCTTTCTGTTTCCACAGGGGGCAGCGATGCGCAAACTAGCGCAAGCACGCACACATGAGTGCACACGCGTGCACACAGGCTTAGGCAGGTGCACATCCACGCACACAGGCTTAGACAGCCTTACACAGGCTTACAAGGGTGCACACACACACACACACACACACACACACACACACACACACACACACACACAGGCTTAGATGGGTTTACAGGCACGCACACACGTGCACACAGTGTAAGCACCTTTGCAAGAAACTTTAGTGATATCCACGGCGTACACCTTCGGTTTCTGGGTTTCAGTTAAGACAACTGTAGACACGCCTCTTCCAGTCCTGAGTAACTCACAGCAAACACATGCCACTCTGCTCCAATAAGCTTGCAGTCTTTCATACATACCCCCTCATGATGTCACCAATCTTCTACTCTACTACTCCCCTAATCCTACACTTACACTCTAGGGACATGGCTCACATGGCAGGGAAAATTGGGATTCACTATCCTTATCCTCATTTGCATAGGATTGCCTACTAATGCTTGGTTACATCTCTCAAACTGAGCTTCCCCCCTTAGCAACCACTACTTAGTAGCCATGTTGTCTTCAGCCTGCCATTCACCTGCATGGCAGAAGAATATTTTTAATAAGAATGCCTATTTTTGGCTTTTTTTTTTATTTTCTGGTTTTTAGAGTGCCACACGTTTGTGCGGCGCTGCGCTATGCTTAAACATCGGAGATCGGCGAAAAAAATTGATTTTTATTAATTTGAAACAGATAAAAATGCAAATGGCCTTATATTTGGCCATTGGCATGCTTCCTCAACTGGATGTATCCTTTATTTGGAGCTGTCATAGCTCCGTTTTGCTATTTCCAGAACGGTACTCCGTTACCAATGGAGTACATTTCTGCAAATAACTCTACTCTTACTCAGACAGGTTAGTGTTTCCTGGACCACAAATTTACCTCATTTGCATAGCTTTCAGCAGCAAATGAGGTAATTTGCATAACATAACACTGTCTGTGCAAGAGTAGTTTTAGGAGCTCTCATGCACGCCCCTGCCAGCTATTGCTGAATTGCTCGGCAGACATATTGCCTGTCTGGAGTCTTACTCTACTCTTAGACTCTGTGCAAGCCTTCATGAATCCGGCCCACTGAAAAATAAACTCCTCTACAAGCACTCAGTGTCCATTGCATGGAATAGGCTCCCACCTAACCTTCGCAGCATGACTAGTTCCAGCTGCTTCAAAAGTAAAGTCAAGCCTTACCTCCTTAACTCAAGATCCTGCTCCTGCAAGCATCCTCCTTAAATTTCCATGTCCACTCTTTTTTTTATTTTCCACATCTCTTCTACAACTTAGAACTTATTAGCTAATCTGTTGATTAATTTCAGTACTAATAATAGGATACCATGGGAAAGCTAGATCAACATTGTTACTACTTTCAGCTATTGTTTATATTAATGTAGCATTTTTAATGTCAAATACTTGCTCTTTTAGTTTCTGTATTTTTGCCTAGTGTATAAAATTTTTTGTTTGGTAATACTGAAGCTTTTCTCTATTTATTTGTATATTGCTTAACTATGTAATCTTTGCGTTTGTTGTAACACTGGAGTTTTTCTCCTTGGGTCTCCACTGAAAATGGGCCATTGGCTCAGACGGACTAACCCGGTTATCAAGTATAAAATAAATAAATATAAATAAAAACAAAAACATGTGTTTGTCCCCTGCTAATTATATATACCATCTCTGAGATCACTCTACAGTAAGGAAAGGGCAAATTCCCTTATCCCCACTGGTCACAGTCATGCACTGACTTAATGATACCCTCACTTCTGCCTGTGTTAAAAGACATTCAGCATTATGAATGTTTCATTATATGGAGTGTTTCAGGGGGTTTTAATAATGCACACTTGGGTCTGGGTTATTACTACAGAGCAAAGTTAGTTGGACTTTCTAGTATCCCATTTCTTTGGTTTACACATGGGAACGTGTTTTCTATTGTAAGGCCAACTTTAGTTCTAATAAAAGGATGAATACAGTAGTTAAAAATATGAATATAGTAGTCATCTATCTTATTTGGAAAGAGTAAAGGTGAGTAGCATCTGACACTGGATGGATACTTAGAGTGGTCACATGTAAGGTTAGTTAATAATTTTGACTTGGGGAAGGCTTATACTGATCAGGTGGGTTAGAGGTACAGTTAAAGTGGTATAAAAGCAGTAACATGGTGTGTGAGTAGGAATGTGGGTAAGTTAGAGAGTGTAACAAAGCTGAGCATAGTGAGGCTGATGGGAACAGGGATTCCCCTGTCAAGGAAATTCTTCCAAAAACAATCTCCTGTTTGCTTCCGCTAATAAAAATAGACAGGAACATCTCAGTACTATATTCTAAATGCACATATGAGCCAGGTTTTGGCTGCCAAGCTGAACGTATCTATGAGACCAGTTAGGCTGCTTAGATGAATGTACCTGTGAGTGAAGATAAGCTGCCTTTTAACAGTACCTTCTCAACTAGCTGAGGATGGAATGGATCACAGTAGCTCTCTTATAGGTTCATAGGAAGGCACTAGGCTATCGGCCCAAGGGCCTACACAAGCCTAGCCAACAAGGTTCCATGGCTTACGCCACCCAAGAAAGTTATTTTCCTGTGCCACTGTTGAGCAGAGACACAGAAGTGATCCCCGGGGTGTATTTCCTATTTCCCATCCACTCATCAAGATTTTTCTTGAAGAGTGCTAATGAAGAACTTTGCTTGACATAGATGGGTAGCTTGTTCCAGAGTATATGAAGTCTCTGGGACAGGAATCTATCCCTCCAGGGTGTCCTGTTTATTGTGGTGACAAGGTTTAGGTCCCTAGAGCATGTAGCTTGGAGGGATTGGGATTTCTTTAGGTGTAGCATGTCCAAGAGCTCTGGGTTTGACATAGCTTTATATGTTAGGCAGAGATCACATCGGAGTAGGAGATATGCTACGGAGTAAAGCTGGAGTTTTTTGAGGTGGTCAGTGTAGGGCATTTGTTTGAGGCCAGTAATCCTCTTTGTGAGGTACTTCTGTGGCCTTTCCAGCTGCGGCAGATGTCTTGTGAGGTACATTCCAAAAGGGGCGTTGTACTCTATAATGGGTCTAATGAATGTCAAGTAGAGGGGAACAATGACCTCTTTTTTTCCTGGATGAGAACCCTTTTATGATGAGGTGTGCCACGTAGAAGGACTTCCTGACTACTGTGGCGATGTGACTATCAAAGGAGATACTACTGTCCACCTGGGTCCCAAGGTCTCTTATCACGCATTCAGTGTTAAGTAGATTGCTGCCTATGTGGTAGTTCATGGGTACAGAGTTTTTACCAAAGGGGATGACACTGCACCTTTTGGCATTGAGCTTGAGGCCATGGCTCTGACAACAGGCATCTGTCTCAGTGAGGCCCTTCTGTAGGATGTCCACATCATTTGGGGACTTGACTATGGCTCCTAGCTTGCAGTCATCTGCGAACTTCATTAGCCAGAGGCCTTCTGTGTTAGCCTGTACTTCAGAGAAGTAGATACCAAACAGGAGAGGTCCCAGGATGGAACCCTGTGGTACTCCACTTGTCACTGCTTTGAGGTCAGATTTGGAGTCTGCAACTTTTATAGTGTGGGTTCTGTCAGTGAGCCAGTTGGCAACCCATCTTGTGACATAGGGATTTATACCTAGTTTAGTGAGTTTAGCTATAATTCCAGAATGGAGGATGGTGTTGAAAGCCTTGGCAAAGTCAAGATAGGCTGTGTGAACCATCATACCCTCATCCACGGCTTTGGTGACTGCCTCAAAGAAGTCGATCAGGTTCAGGAGGCATGATCTGCCTTTCACAAACCCAAACTGGGTGGGATCCAGAGTTTGGAGGTTACCAATGTCTTTGTTTATGAGTTCCATGATGATACGTTCTATGGCCTTGCAGACCAGGCTCGTCAGGCTAATAGGTCGATATTTCTGGGATCAGTGGTGGCTCCCCCTTTGTGGAGTGGGATAACTGTTGCTGTGCACCATTCAGTGGGCACAAAGCCTGATGTGAGACTATTATTGAACATGAGGCTTAAGTGGGGAGCCAGTTCATTCTGAAGTTCGTGTAAAATGCAGCCTGGGATGTTGTCCGGTCCCACGGATGCTGTGTTTTTGGCTTTAGAGAGTGCAGCTTTTACCTGCATAGTTGTGATTACAGGGACTCTGCAATCTTCCTGTATAGATATGGGCCCTTTAGGGGGTGAGAGGGGGGTAAAGTTAGTACTGAACCTATCTGCCAGGATGTTGGCAATATCAGTTGGTTCTGTAATTTTTGTGCCTTTGTGCTGTAACTCAGAGCAGATTTGGGTGTTGCCATCTAGATTCTTGACATAGCTATAGAATCCTTTGTGGTTGTCCTTGGATTTAGTGGTGATTTGGTTTTCATAGCTAGCTTTGGAGGATCTTATAAGGGATCTCAGCTTCTTACTGAGGCTGACCTGGGAGCTCCTCCACTCATGGGATTTTACTCTCTTTTGCAACAGTTTCTTCCTTCTGTTGTACAGTTTGTTTATGACAGGGGACCACCAGATTGGCTTCCTTTTTTTGGAGGATAGCATCTTGGTTCTGTTTGAGATAGCACAATCCATGCACTCGTGTAAGTGCTTATATAGAGTGCATTTGTGTAGGATTCAGCAGTTGTATCTGTATTGTACATCTGCATGGGTGTCATGAAGTTCACCACTTCTGTCTTAAGAAGCATGAAGTTGGCTTTGGAGAAATTTTTTATTGTGGTTTCCTTAATGGGGGGGTGGGGGCGGGATGTGGATATCAAGGGTGATAAGCTTATGGTCGTATCGGACCAACGAGGAGTTGACTTCAGGTGTGGAACACTGGTCACTCATGCTGGGAATGACTAGGTCTAGGATACTGTTGCCCCTGGTGGGGGTGTGGATAAGTTGATCTAGGGCAATTCTAAAAAGCGTTGAGCTAAGGAGTTGGTACATGAGTAGTTTTCCCAGTTAATGGTGGGGTAGTTGAAGTCGCCCATTATTAGGGTGTTTGGTTGAACCCTAATATTTTCCAGTACATCAAGAAAAGAGGAGTTGGAATCCTGGGGCATGGTGGGGGATCTGTAGCAAGCTACAATTTGGATTGCAGTTTTGCCCAGAGTTAGTTGCACTTGGATAACCTCGGATGCATTATGCTGAGCAACTAGCCTGGAGGTGTGGATATCCTTAATGAATATGGACACACCTCTGTCTTTGGTGTTTCGGTCCAGGTTACATGGCCAAAAAGTGTGGTATGAGTTATAGCCTGGTAGTGCAGGGGTGTTTTCTGGAGCCTTGAACCAGGTCTCAGTCACTGCACAGATATCAATGTTCTCCATTTTAAGGAGTGTCTCGAGTGAGTGCATTTTGAGAGTTAGACTTCTAGTATTGAGTATCATTACCCTCAGTTTTTGCTTGCCTGTTCCTGTTATGGTGGTGAATTTGTTACTTGAACCCTGCCTCAAAAAGGCATTATAGGGCCAGCAAGAGCCTTAGCCAGTATCCGGAATCCCAGGGGCGACAGGTGCAGGCCATCTGTGGCAAAGCATCGTGGTCTGTCGACCATGTCATCCCAAGCAGACAGATACTGGATCCCCTTAGAATGACACCAGAAGCTTAGCCAATTGTTGAAGTCAATAATTTTGTCCTTTTACTGCGGTATCATTCTAGGTGATGGCAGAATGCTACTCAGGGCTAGGGTCATACCTGCCTGGGCTACAAGATCAGAGAGCTCTTCCATGTCTCTTTTCATGTAGCCCAGGGAGGTACATCTCAGGTCATTCACATCAACATGGACAATGACAGAGTCATATTTGTACTTGTTGTGGAGTGACCTGAGTGCATGGGTTATGTGGCGGATCCTGGCACCCGATAGGCAACTGATAGTAACCTTCTCCTTATTTAGCCTGGTGAGTGGGACATCAGTGTGCCTGACTATAGAGTCACCTATGACTAGTGTGTTGGGCACGTTGTTTTGCCTTATTGGCTGTCGTTGAGTGGCACACTGAGTCTGTGGGCTATGTGTCATTTGGGTTGTGTTGGGGGATGGAGGTTGTTTGCATTTCTGCTTTGGAGGTCTCTGTTGCTTAGACAGATTATTATTGAGAGCCTCCACAAATGTTTTTGTGTTACTATGTGTGGATTTTGGTGGTGTAGATTTAGTGAGACTATAAGTGTGGTGTGCGGTGCAAGTGTTTACCTTCTCCTCATGACTGTCAAGTTCAGTCTTGGTTGGAGAAAGTTTTACCTCCAGTTTGGTTAGATAAGTGCATCTCTCACAGGTTGTAGTGTTGGATGGTAGGAGGAGAGGGTTGTCTGTGTACATGAGGCAATTTCTACATTGCCTCAAGATGCCCAGATTCATCAGATAGATAGGAGAGAACACTGGGAGCTGACCCTTGGACATGCCTGAATAAAAAAACTATTTTCCTCTAGATAAGTGAGGAAAGTGAGTACAAGAGCTGTTTTTCTCTAAGCAAGTGAGAAAAGAAAGTACAAAAACTGTTTTCCTCTAGGTAATGAGGAAGATTGAGTGCTACAATAATTAGTAGCTTATTTAGTACTTACAAGTTCTGAACAAGTGCTAAGCATGAATAAGCAAATTTAAGTGCTAAAACTGTATCTGTACTAGACGAGTTACAGGACAGAAACAAGTGCAAATGCAGGCTTTCAAATCAGAAAGTTGAGAGAGATGGAAGAGATTGCCTAAATGGCCAATAACTACAATTTCTGGGCCAGAACCACTCCTTATGTGGTAGACAAGTTACCTAGTGCTTACCACTCCCACTGATAAGCTAGAAGGCTTCCCTCCAACACAGAAAGGCTTGTGGGGCTCAGAAGCTTACATACAGTCCTGGATACAGCAAATCTGTATCTGACACACTAGTTACAGGAAAGGTAGGAAACAAGCTTACAGTTTTTTTCTTTTTTTTTATTACAGAAAAGTAGCAAAAACTATAGTAAAAACAATTCACATGCAGTGCAAGCTAGAACACTTGAGTATGTAGCAATATTACACCAAACACAGTTTAAAAAATGCAATTAAATTAAAAAGGACTAAAAGCCAGTGCAGAAAGAGTTTATTAGGTAGAATGTGGTAAAGAGATGGGGCTGGGGGAGTGTCCCAGATCAAATCTACAGTGGGGTGGGCAACTGCAAAAGCCACCAAATTTAAACTACAAACCAAAAATAGGGAGGGTGGGTAGGACAAAACAGTTCAACTTAATCAAGGAGGCAGGCTTACCGAGAAAGCTTTGAAAGAGAACCACCGACCACTCTTGTAAATTACTGTGTGCCCAGTTTATACAACTGAAAGACTCAGCAGTTGGAAAGACTCAGCTTTCTTATAGTTAAAGCTAGAAGCGCTATATGGTGAGATGGCCTTTGAGAGAACTTCAGTAAGGGCAACATGTTGCCTCCCTATACTAAAAGAGACAGCCACAGAGTTTCTGTTAAGATAAAGAAAAAAACTGTAGAACTGTGATGTTTGGCTTGAGAAACAACCATGAGTAGAATAAAGAGGTATTATTAAAAAAGGTAAATATAAAGCTTGGAAGAGATAAAAGGGAGTGAGCTGAGAAAGGGTGGGATGACTGTGTACATGGAGCGATGCCGGTCTGATAAATAATCATTATGGCCTTTGGGAAGGTACTGCAAGATAAAGAAGTTAAGGACAGAAGTTAACAAACACATGCTTAGCACAACACAGTTTATTCAGTTTTATCTGTCATGGATATACTTGCTAAAGGAAAATACCAGTACATTTTATCATTTCGAGCATTCCAGTTTCAGATAAAACACACTTCAAAGAGAATAAATAATTTTATTGTCTTCACTAGTTCATAAAGTGCCTTACATTTCCAGCAATCATTAAATATTTTGATTCAAGCAACTATCCTAAACAATATGTAGGCCTTTTTCTGTTATTCCACAGGCATATAAACGGTATTCTTTTAAAGCACTTCAGTGAGATTAGCTCAGAAGCGGCATATCCACATCATGACAGTAATTAACTAAGTCACACAGTGTCTTTGTTTAGCCTTTTAAGATGGCGTCATGCCTGTATCTTCTCTTTACTGCTTTGAAAGCATGTATTTTGAATGCTACCCACAGAAAATTAATGCGAGTAGCTGTTCACTGTCAGCATTGTAACAATGGCATGATAAGAAATATTTAGCAACAAAATTATATGCTGATCAGCTCCTGTGCATGAAGAGAGGTGAAGAAAAGGCAGAGTTAGCTCACGGATAGTTCTGTTCACATCACATTAACATTAACAGCATGCAAAATGCTTAAATTCCTATATAACACATGAATACTGAGTTCCAATATGAAGATTGTAGGCAACAGTATAACATAGCAACTGTTTCTAGAACAAAAACTGCATAATAATCCCGTAGTGACATCTGTCTAGAATTTTGTAAAATGTTCTGATTTTTGCATCATATTTTTGGTCTGTTTTTCATAAAATGCATAATTTTCTGGCAACTCATTGAGGACTGGAATGACTAAGTAATGACAGGCATTTGAGTTTCAGTCTTCATATCCTCTAGAAAATGTACACTAATGCAAAATATTTTATTCTAGCGATGTTCTACGTTTATAACAGCAATATTCTAAATCTGTCTCCAGTTTTGGGCCCTCCCCCATTGTTTCTTGCTTTGGGGTGGGTTTGACATAATGGTTAAGGTCTTCATCTTATAAACACAATATACAGCCACAGGGGGTTGATTCTGACCACGTTATTGGCTAGGCTTAAAATGGCTCTTCAGGACAGTTAACCTCGTATTCACCTATGAACCTAAGAGGTTGAGAGGTATGTGATAGCATTCTCCATGAGACATTCAATAAAGGATGGGTACATTGCAAGAGGGCACTACTGCCTAATTTCACATGTTATACTGAGGATTGAAGAGGGAAAAGCCAAAGATGTCATGATTCCCCCACCCAGCTTAATCTCTATGTTGGTTTGAAAATCATGAGGGCATTGGCATGAATTTTCTACCACAGCAGTCAGCTAACTAATGTCTAACTTGAACCACTTAAAATAGAGAAAAAAACATCATAAGGCACACAGACAGAGAAATCAGAGGTTAACAAACAATCATAATTACACAGGTTAGTCACTGTAGGTCACTGATTGAAGTAGCCATGAAGAGGTACTTTTCTCCAAAGCAGAGTAAAGTTGAAGCTCACACTCAGATGAGGATAACATCATCTTCAAACAAAAGAAATACCAGACATGGGTTCCCAAATGAGGCAACTTCCTAACTATGTATGCACCTTGATATTTCACAAGTCAGTATCACTAAAAGATATAAAGTGTACCCTTGAGAGAGAGCCCAGCATCTATTTTGAGTGAATCTGACTTACTGCCAAGAATGCAGTCACAGTTCTCAGTGTACTCCAACAGGAGACTGACAGCACACAGAAACAGGACCATCATTCTATATCCTTACAAAAATTCCAAGAGGATGTGCCATAACATCTAGTTCCAAACTATCTCCAAGTTCCTAAAACAAGTGAAGATTCTATTACCTAACTAGTATGACTCCTCACACAGCTGAGAAAGCTTAAGGGCTAGTCTTCTGTTTAACAAGGTAGGATGCAATCAGTGACTGACAGTTAGTCCATCCCGGCTGCATTCCGTTGTAGATTTTTCCAGGGAGGCTGAGAAGAGTGATCTCCATAGCTGTAATGAAGCTTCTAGTCCCTTTTCTTGAAAATGACGAGTGTTATCTCAGTCTGTCAATATGAAGATAACATCCCTGCCTTCCATGCAGCACTGAAGAGGTGCGTTAACCACAGTCTCTTATAAGAAAACAGAGAAACTAGCAGTCTTAAAATTTGTTGATGAACTCAGTCACAATAATTTCCAAAAATCATGAAACCCAGGTAGTGTTCCAAAGCAATAAGCCACAGTCTCCTATCTTACTCTCAGAGGGGCACTGATGCTCAGAGGTTACATCTCCATGGTCATACCTTGAAACTAATATAGCAATGAGAAGGAGGCACTGCAGAAGCAGAACAGAGTGATAGGTGCTTGGCCACTAGACAGAGCAAGGAAACAGGAACAGAGAAGGGTGACTCACAGCACAGCTGTGTAATATTAATTTGCAATGCCAGTTTTCTGGAAAGTGGGATGGAAGTCTTGCTTGTAGTGATGTGTGAACACTACTGGTATATCAGAACTATCAGACAGTGGCAAGAAGGAGTGCGCATTTATTTTATTTGTTTGCTTACTTGTTTATTTATAATTTGGTAACCAGGTTGACCAGCTGGGCTGTGATCCATTCTAAGTGAAGGCTCAAAGATAAAAGTCGCGTACATAGATACATACAAAATAACACAATAAAGGAGTACTATAGATACATACAAAATGCTCACCAGTGGGAGTGGGGAGCCTTGAGCAGCCTACCTGTCCTTGGGGGAAGTGACCTCAGCACAAGAAGCTGTAGTAATTGGTTGTTTGGGACCATTTCCAGCTCTTTTGTAGTTCACTGTTTAAAATCCGCGTTTGCGGCTTTGCTGGTCGCATAAGCATGGCGCTGGTTAAACAAGGTTAAACTTTTTCTGGCTCCGCCAAGTCTGTTCTTCAAATTTTCCCTTAAGGAAGCTCTACTCTTAGTATAACCAGACTACTCACTGTATTATAAGCCTAGCACTTGTTCTCAATACTTCTCTACTAAGTAAGCACTCTTGTACTAAGTAAAGCACTACATCTACTTACTACCCTGTGAATACCCACTTCCCTTAAAGGTATACCACTCCTTTATACTATTCTAGCATGTCGAGTGGTAGATTACTGGCGTCTCCAGTTCAGCTGGTCAATCTGGGCATCTTGAGACAATGCTACAATTGTCTCATGTACACAGACAACCCTCTCCTCCTCCCAACAAACACAAATACATGTGAGAGATGCAACTATATAGCCAAACTGGAGGCTGAACTCTCTCAACTCAGGGCTGGCATGACCAGACAGGAGGAGATGGCAACCACACACACAACAATCCCAGTCCCACATAGACCTACCACAACTGCAAACCAAACACATAAAAACACAAAGACATACTCGGAGGCTCTAATAAAAAACTTACCAAAACAACAGAGGCTCCCAAAGCAGACATCCAAAAATCCACCACCTCAAAACAAAACACATGCAACACATACTCCAATAAATCAGTGTGTCGACCAATCACAGCCCTTAAGGCCAAACACCTTGCCTGATACACTAGTAATAGGTGACTCCATAGTCAGACACACTGATGTCCCACTGACCAGGCTGAACAAGGAGAAGGTGACTGTGAGCTGTCTATTGGGAGCTAGGATCTGCCACATAACACACACACTCAGGTCACTCCAAAGCAAGTACAAATATGACTCCGTCATTGTCCATGCTGGTGTGAATGACTTGAGATGTACCTCCCTGGACTACATGAAAAGAGACATAGAGGAGCTCTCCGATTATGTAGCCCAGGCTGGTATGACCCTGACCCTGAGCAGCATCTTGCCCTCACCAAGAATGATACCACAATACAAAGACAAGATGATCAGCTTTAACAATTGGCTCAAGTACTGGTATCATTCTAAGGGGATCCAATGTCTGTCTGCCTGGGATGATATGTTGGACAAGCCACGTTGCTTCGCAAGGGATGGCTTACACCTGTCACCACTGGGCTTCCGGATATTGGCTAAGGCACTTGCCACCCCCATAGTGCCTTTTTTAGGCAAGGCTCAAAAGACAAACCCACCTCCTTAGAAAACAAAAATGGAAAAAAACTAAGAGTAATGCTGCTCAACGCCAGAAGTCTAAATCTCAAGATGCAGGCACTTGATGCACTCCTCAGCATGGAGAACATCGACGTCTGTGCAGTAACTGAAACCTGGTTCAAGGCTCCTGAGAGCACCCCAGTGCTACCAGGCTATACCTCGTATCATGCTTTTCGGCCCCAAAACCCGGGCGAACCACAAAGGAGGGGAGTGTCCATATTCATAAAGGACACCCACACCTCCAGGTTAGTAGCAACACATGAAGCATCAGAGACCATACAGGTGCAACTAACCATAGGCAAAACTGCTATACAACTGGTAGCATGTTACAGACCACCCTCCCAATCTCAAGAACCCCACTCAGCCTTCCTGAAGACATTGGAGGATATGAATGTATCACAAAATACCATCATACTGGGAGACTTCAACTACCCAAACATAGATTGGGTACATTATTCTAGCCCTAATACCCTAGCCCAAAGGTTCCTGGAATTCATAAATTCAAATGCACTGGAACAACTAGTCACCTCTCCTACTAGGGGAGATAATATACTAGACCTGATCATCACAAACATGGGGACAAAATGCTCCATACCAGAAGTATACCCCTCACTAGTGAGATCTGACCACAAACTAATCACCCTGGATATACATATCCCACCTCCACCCCCAGCACAAAGACCACAGTGAAAAATTTCTCAAAAGCAGACTTCACTCTTCTTAAGACTGAGATGGTATCCTTTAAGCCCACTGTGCCAGTGGATACCACATCCCACAATGCTGAATCCTTCACAAATGCTTTCTATGGACATCTCCAAGAATGCATGGATCATGCAATCCCAAACAAATCCAAGTCCCTCTCCACCAAATGTAAGCGTCCTGTCTGGTGGACCTCAGCCATAAACAAATTGTATAACAAAAGAAGGAAGCTACTGCACGTCAGAGTGAAATCCCATGAAGGGAAGACATCTCTGATTAACATTAGCAGAAAACTACGTTCTCTCATAAAAACATCCAAGGCAAACTTTGAGAGAAAAATCGCTAAGGACACTAAAGATAACCACAAAGCCTTCTTCAGCTATGTTAGAAACCTGGGCGGAAACCCTCAGATATGCTCAGAGTTGGTTCACAACAACAAAAAATACACCGAACCCACAGATATTGCTAACATTCTGGCTGACAGGTTCAGTGCAAATTTCTCGCCTCCTTCACCCCCAAAAGAAGAAATACTTATCCCAGCTGAATGTAATCTCCCTGTCATCTCAGATGTCCAAGTGAGAACTGCCCTAAACAAAGCAAAAAACACAGCATCAATGGGACCTAATGGTATCCTGGGGTGCGTGTTATGTGAACTCCAAGAGGAGCTAAACCCACACATAAAAATGCTATTTAACCTTAGCCTTACTTCGGGATATGTACCTGAACACTGGCGTACAGCAACAGTGGTCCCACTCCACAAGGGGGGTGCCTCTACAGACCCTGGAAACTACCGCCCCATAAGCTTGACTAGCCTGGTCTGCAAAGCTATGGAAAGAATCATTATGGAACTCATAAACGGAGACATAGGGGACCTACAGACGCTTGACCCCACCCAGTTCAGCTTTGTAAAGGGCAGATCCTGCCTTTTAAACCTGGCTGACTTTTTCGAAACAGTCACTAGAGCCATTGATGAGGGCAAAGCAGTCCATACAGCATACCTGGACTTGGCTAAGGCCTTCAACACAATACCCCACTCAGGCATCATAGATAAGCTAAACAGCTTAAAAGTAAACCCTTATGTCACTAGATGGGTTGCAAACTGGCTAAAGGACAGAACCCATAAAGTTAAAATCACTGGAGCAATGTCAGACTCAAAGCCAGTCACAAGTGGTGTCCCACAGTGATCTGTCCTGGGACCCCTCTTGTTCAGCATTTATTTCTCAGATGTTAAAGCAAACATGGGAGGGCTGTGGCTGACAAAGTTCGCAGATGACTGCAAACTAGGCCATAGTCGATACACCAGCAGATACACACATCCTACAAAAGGCCTCACTGAAACGGACAACTGGTGCCGTAGTCACGCCTTAAACTAAATGCCAAAAATGTATAGTCATCCCTTTGGAAAAACAAAGTACCCACAAATTATCACATAGACAGCAACCCACTGAGTATGGAAAAAGTAATCAGAGACCTAGGGACCCAAGTAGACAGCGACCTCTCATTTGACACCCACGTTGCCAAAGTGGTTAGAAAAACATTCTACCTTGCACACCTCATCATGAAGGGTTTCACATCCAGATCCAAGGATGTCATTGTACCCCTATATTCCTCCCTCATCAGACCCATGATTGAGTACAATGCCCCATTTGGTATGTACCTTACCTGGCACTTGCAACAGCTGGAGAGACCACAAAAGTACCTCACCAAAAGGATCAAGGGTCTCCAACATATGTCTTATTCTGCCAGACTAAAGAAACTTCAGCTCTATTCAGTAGCATACCGCCTGCTCAGAGGTGATCTCTGCCTGACGTACAAGGCCATGTCCAATCAGGATCTGATGGACATGCTCCACCTCAAAAAATCCAAATCCATCAGGACCACGAGAGCTAAAGACTTAAACCTCGGCACAAGTATGAATAGGACATGCTGGAGGGATAGATTCATAACCCAGAGGCTTCCCATGCTTTGGAACAGGATCCCAGTTCGTATTAGGCAGAGCCCCTCACTGACTCTCTTCAAGAGAAATCTGGATGAGTGGATGGGAGATAGTAAGTTTACCCCAGGGGTCACATCTGTGTCACTGCTAGACAGGGGCACAGTAAACTAATTCTATTATATAAGGGGACCTTCACTGTGTCACTACTAGACAGAGGCACAGTATTCCAGATTTATTCTGCACATTTTTGTACCATTTCATGGGGTGGCAAAAGCCACATCACTATGGCTAGGCTTACAAATGCCCCAGGGCAGATAGCCTAGTACTATACTATGAAACTATGAAACTATGAAACACAATAAAGGAGTACTATAGATACATACAAAATAACACAATAAAGGAGTACTATAGATACATATATAATAACACAATAAAGGAGTACTATAGATAGATACATAATAACACAATAAAGGAGTTCTATAGATAGATACATAATAACACAATAAAGGAGTACTTTAGATACATACATAATAACACAATAAAGGAGTATTATAGATACATACATAATAACACAATAAAGAAGTACTATAGATACATACATAATAACACAATAAAGGAGTACTATAGATACATACGTAATAACACAATAATGTAGTGCTATAGATAGATAAATAATAACACAATAAAGGAGTACTATAGATAGATACATAATAACACAATAAAGGAGTACTATAGATACATACATAATAACACAATAAAGGAGTACTATAGATACATACATAATAACACAATAAAGGAGTGCTATTGATAGATACATAATAACACAATAAAGGAGTACTATAGATACATACATAATAACACAATAAAGGAGTACTATAGATACATACATAATAACACAATAAAGGAGTACTATAGATATATACATAATAACGCAATAAAGGAGTGCTATAGATAGATACATAACACAATAAAGGAGTATTATAGATACATACAAAATAACACAATAAAGGAGTACTATAGATACATACATAATAACACAATAATGGAGTACTATAGATACATACAAAATAACACAATAAAGGAGTACTATAGATACATACATAATAACACAATAAAGGAGTACTATAGATACATACATAATAACACAATAAAGGAGTGCTATTGATAGATAAATAATAACACAATAAAGGAGTACTATAGATACATACATAATAACACAATAAAGGAGTACTATAGATACATACATAATAACACAATAAAGGAGTACTATAGATATATACATAATAACACAATAAAGGAGTGCTATAGATAGATACATAATAACACAATAAAGGAGTATTATAGATACATACAAAATAACACAATAAAGGAGTACTATAGATACATACATAATAACACAATAATGGAGTACTATAGATACATACAAAATAACACAATAAAGGAGTACTATAGATACATACATAATAACACAATAAAGGAGTACTATAGATAGATACATAATAACACAGTAAAGGAGTGCTATAGATAGATACATAATAACGCAATAAAGGAGTACTATAGATACATACATAATAACACAATAAAGGAGTGCTCTAGATAGATACATACTAACACAATAAAGGAGTGCTATAGATAGATACATAATAACACAATAAAGGAGTACTACGGATGCATACATAATAACACAATAAAGGAGTGCTATAGATACATGCATAATACAATAAAGGAGTGCTATTGATAGATACATAATAACACATTAAAGGAGTGCTATAGATAGATACATAATAACACAATAAAGGAGTACTATAGCTAGATACATAATAACACAATAAAGGAATACTATAGATACATACATAATAACACAATAAAGGAGTACTATAGATACATACATAATAACACAATAAAGGAGTGCTATAGATAGATACATAATAACACAATAAAGGAGTGCTATAGATAGATACATAATAACACAATAAAGGAGTACTAATAAGGGCTGCACAATATCAGTTGGGAGAACAAACAAGTTATGTGGCCTGAGTCATGCAGAAGTGACAGGATGAATGACTGATGGAAACTCCCTCCAAAATAAACTGCTTGATCTGTGAAGATCAAACAACACCTCCATGAAACTAAACATGAGGCACTGTACTGTACCCCCATGTGGAGGAATTTGCATTGCACACCTCTTCTGCTTACATATACTAATGAGTGCCATTCATTATGTTGAGGAACACATAAGCAATAGGCAGCCAATCTCATTAAATGTGAGGTTGATCGAGTATCACATCTGGAACCTAAACAGTGTTACCACAGATGATGGGTGGCAATACAATATTTAGAGTTAGGACTGTTCATCTTCCACTGTGATAGTCTGATCTCAGATCTGGTGTATACATAAGTAGCAGAGGATATCAGGGCACAGTTCTCCACAGGGAACCCCTGCTGGTTGTCAACTTAAAAAACATAACAATTGAGGTGTGAGTCTCACAACAAGCTATCTAACAATACATTTCATGAATATCGGACGTCTTAGCAACTGGAAGTCACTGAGGTAGAGTTAATGAGCTAAATGTGAAAATTACAGACCAGCCCCTTAGTAAATCCACTGTCACCCAAACATCTAGAAAGGTGAAAAACCATGGTAGGGGGAATACAGTACATTCAATTATTATGATGTCCTGGATCAAATATATTATAAGCAGACATGGTCAGGGTATACCAGTCAATTCTCTCTAATTTTGCAGAATATCGCTGATTTTGCCTCATAGTTTTGCCCCGTACCACATAAAATGTTCAATTTTCTGTTAAATTACTGAGGATAATAGATCAGTCAGTAATGCCAGATATTACTTTTAATTGTACAGAAATACATGTTGATGCAAAACCTGTTGTTCTATTAACTTTTAAGTAAAATAGAGTGACATTTAAACATTCTTTTCTGATTTGGGACCTTTGTCCTCACTTCATTTTTGGCTTTGTCTGAAATTTTTGAACAAAAAAGTTGAGAGGATTGGTTAGAGGAATGAAAAAGAAAAAAACAGGAAAGTGGGATTAGGGACAAGTTAGATGGTGCATGCATATAGGGTAGCCATTCAGAGGAAGCAAATACAAAATGTGAGTAGGCGGTATAAATCACACAGCTTGGAGAAGCTATTGGAGGCTTGCACCAGTACAAGACAGTGTCAGAGTACTTGTTGTTTAAGGTTACAGAGTGGGTAAGAATGGAAAGTAAGAGCTGTGCTATATGGAAAGGATGGCATGTGAGGTTAGAGAAGAACATCTCATGAAGGAAGAAAGGAGCGAGAGACCATTAAGGGTCCAAACAGAGTAAATACCTTGGTGCTTAATGCAGAAAAGGATGGTATGAGTGGATCAGTACAGTGTAGCAACCTCCGGACAAGACAAAGGAGGAGGATAAGGGACTGTGAAGACCATAAAAGAGTGAATAAAGAGGAGAGGGAAGACTATAGTCATGTGATCTGCTGAGAGCAGGCTGGAAGCCCCCTACCCACAGAAGAGTGAATACATGAGAGTTAGCCAGATGCCATGACACTGTACCAGGAAGAACAGAATTCTGGGAATAACACAGCTAATTTAGAAGTATCCAGATGAAGGCACAGTTAGCCAACAGTGATCACACTGCTACATTGTACAGGGTTGGGATGGAATGGTGAGAAGCCAAAGTCAGGGCTGTCTGATTTCAGGGATGTGGATTTTGCTGAGCTTTGGGGAAAGAGTCAAATATGAGTAAAAATACTGTCAGCAAATCACGGGTGTAAGCAATCTATTGGACTGGGTTACTGTTGAAGTCCTCAGTGCTATACACAAGTACTTGAGGAAGATAAAAAAGAGAAAAGGTGAAGGACACTGTGGTTACATAGGGATGTGACACTAGTGGTTAGGGAAAAGAGACGAAATATAAGAGGGGAAGGAAGACGACAGTGAATGAGAAGTTCATAGGTTCATAGGTTCATAGGTTCATACTAGGCTATCTGCCCTAGGGCATTTATAAGCCTAGCCAGAATGTGTTTGGCTTTCGCCACCCATTTTAAATTTATTTTGCTATGCCCTTTTTTGAGGTTAGTATACTGTGCCTCTATCTAACAGTGACACAGAAGTGATACCCGGGGTAAACCTACGATCTCCCATCCACTCATCAAGATTCCTCTTGAAGAGAGTCAATGAGGGACTTTGCCTAACCTGGACTGGGATTTTATTCCAGAGTGAAGGGAGCCTCTGGGTTATGAAACTGTCCCTCCAGCATGTCCTATTTATTTCAGTGCTGAGGTTCAAGTCTCGGCGTAGCTCGATGGGATTTGGATTTTCTGAGGTGCAGCATGACTACTAATGTCGGGTTGGACATGGCTTTATACGTCAGGCACAGATCTCCTCTGAACAGGCGGTATGCCACTGAGTAGAGCTGGAGTTTCTTTAACCGGGCAGCATATGGCATCTGTTTGAGCCCTTTGATCCTCTTGGTGAGGTACTTTTGGGGTCTTTCCAGTTGCTGCAGGTGTCTGGTAAGGTACATCCCAAAAGGGGCATTGTACTCAATTATGGGCCTGATGAGGGATGAGTAAAGAGGCACGATGACCTCCCTGATCTAGATGTGAATCCCTTCATGATTAGGTGGGCTATATAAAATGTTTTTCTAACCACTTTGGCCACGTGGTTGTCAAATGAGAGATTGCTATCAACTTGGGTCCCCAGGTCCCTAATTACTTCTTCTGTACTTAATGGATTTCCTATGTGGTAATTTGTGGGCACTTTGTTTTGCCAAAGGGGATGACTATACACTTTTTGGCATTTAGCTTGAGGCCATGGCTCTGGCACCAGTTGTCTGTTTCTATGAGGCCCTTTTGGAGGATGCTTGTGTCGGCTGGAGAGTCGATTATGGCACCCAGTTTGCAGTCATCTGCAAACTTGGTCAGCCACAGTCCTTCCGTGTTGGCCTGTACCTCCGAGAAATATATACCGAACAAGAGAGGTCCCAGGACTGAGCCTTGTGGGACACCACTTGTAACTGGTTTGGAGTCTGACATGGCTCCAGCAATTCTAACCATGTGGGTTCTGTCCTTGAGCCAGTTTGCAATCCATCTAGTGACATAGGGGTTTATATTTAAGCTGGTGAGCTTCTCTATAATGCCCGAGTGAGGTATTGTATCGAAGGCTTTTGCGAGGTCCAGGTAGGCTGTGTGGACCACCTTCCCCTTGTCAATGGCCTTGGTGACTGTTTCAAAGAAATCAACCAGGTTTAAGAGGCAGGATCTGCCCTTAACAAAGCCGAACTGGGTAGGATCCAGTGTTTGTAGGTCCCCAATATCTTTATTTATGAGGTCCATGATGATCCTTTCCATAGCTTTGCAGACCAAGCTAGTCAGGCTTATGGGGCGATAGTTTCCAGGATCCGTTGAGGCACCACCTTTATGGAGAGGGACCACTGTTGCTGTACCACTCTTTGGGCACATATCCTGTAGTAAGGCTGCGATTGAACAGTAGTGTTATGTTTGGGTTAAGCTCTTCTTTGAGTTCATGTAGGACGCAGCCGGGACACTATCTGGTCCCATTGATGCTGTGTTTTTTGCTTTGGAGAGGGCGGCACTTACCTGAGCATCTGAGATGTCAGGGGGGCAGCACTCTGCTGGGATAGATATTTGCCCTTTTGGTGGGGAGGGGGGGGGGGAGTTTGCGCTGAACCTGTCAGCTAGGATGTTGGCAATGTCTGTGGGTTCGGTGTATTTTTTGTCATTCTGGACTAATTCTGAGCATATCTGGGAATTACCACCCAGGTTCCTAACATAACTAAAGAAAGCCTTGTGATTATCCTTCGTGTCCTGTGCAATTTTTCTCTCAAAGCTGGCCTTAGACAATTTTATGTGTGCCCGTAGTTTTTTGCTAATACTGATCAGTGATGCCTTCCCTTTTGGGATTTTGCTTTATCATTTAGTAGCTTCCTCCTTCTATTGTATAGTTTGTTTATGGCTGGGGTCCACCAGACAGGACGTCTGCCTTTGGAGGATTGGGTCTTGGTTTTATTTGGGATCGCATGATCCATGCATTCCTGAAGGTGTTCATAGAATGCGTTTATAAAGGATTCTGCGGTCTGGGCTGTATTTTCCACAGGCCGGGGCTTTGAAGGATTCCACCTCAGTTTTGAGGAGTGCAAAATTTGCTTTAGAGAAGTTTTTCACTGTGGTTTTCTGGGCATGGGGTGGGGTCGGGATGTGAATATCCAGTGAGATTAGTTTATGGTCTGATCTTACCAGTGAGGGATACACTTCTGGTCTGGAGCATAGAGTCCCCATGTTGGTGATGATCAGGTCCAGTATGTTTTCCCCTCTTGTGGGAGTGGTAACAAGTTGTTCCATAGCATTTGAGTTTATAAATTCTAGGAACCTTTGGGCTAGGGTGTTGGAGCTAGAGTAATGCTCCCAGTCTATGTTTGGGTAGTTGAAGTCGCCCAATATAATGGTGTTTGGTGAGACCTTCATATTTTCCAGTGTTCTCAGGAAGGCCGAGTGGGGTTCCTGGGTTTGGGAGGGTGGTCTGTAGCAGGCTATAAACTGGAAGGCAGTTTTACCCACTGTTAGTGGCACATGGATAGTCTCTGATGCTTCGTGCTTTGCCACCAACCTGGAGGTGTGGGTATCTTTGATGAATATCGATACTCCCCTCCTTTTGTGGTTCAGTCCAAGTTTTGGGGCGAAAAGCATGGTATGAGGTATAACCTGGTAGTGCTGGGGTGCTCTCGGAGCCCTAAACCAGGTTTCTGTTACTGCACAGATATCGATGTTCTCCATGCTAAGGAGAGTTTCGAGTGCATGCATCTTGAGGTTTAGACTTCTGGCGTTGAGTAGCATTACTCTTAGTTTCTTATCCCTTGTGATACCTATGGAGGTGGGTTTGTCTTTTGAGCCTTGCCTAAAAAGGCACTATGGGGTAGCAAGAGCCTTTGCCAATATCCGAAGCCCAGCGGTGACAGGTGCAAGCCGTCCCTAGCGAAGCATCGTGGCTTGTCGAGCATATCATCCCAAGCTGACAGGCATTGGATCCCCTTTGAATGACACCAGTACTTAAGCCAATTGTTGAAATTGATCATCTTGTCTTCATATTGTGGCATCATTTTGGTGAGGGTAAAATGCTACTCAAGGTCAGGGTCATACCGGCCTGGGCTACATGCTCAGAGAGCTCCTTTATGTCTCTTTTCATGTAGTCCAGGGAGATACGTCTCAGGTCATTCACACCAGCATGGACAATGACTGAGTCATATTTGTACTTGCCTTGGAGTGACCTGAGTGCTTGTGTTATGTGGCGGATCCTAGCACCCGACAGGCTGCTCACCGTGACCCTCTCCTTGTTCAGCCTGGTGGCGGGACGTCAGTGTGCCTGACGATAGAGTCACCTATTACAAGTGTATCAGGTGTGTTGTTTAGTCTTAAGGGCTGTGACTGTTTGGCACACTGGCTTTGTGAGATATGTGTTGCACGTGTTTTGTTTTGGGGTAGCAGCTGCTTGGGTGTCTGCTTTGGAGGTCTCTGCTGCTTGGCAGATCTTTATTTAGAGCCTCCAGTATGTTTTGTGTGATTATGTGTTTGGTTTGCTGTCGTGGTAGGTCTATGTGAGACTGGAATTGTAGTGAGTATGGTTTCCTTCTCCTCCTGACTGGTTATGCCAGTACTGAGTTGAGAGAGCTTAGCCTCCAGTTTGGCTATATGGTTGCATCTCTCACATGTGTTGGAATTTGTTGGGAGGAGGAGAGGTTGTCTGTGTACATGAGGCAGTTGTAACATTGCCTCAAGATTCCCAGATTCACCAGCTGGACCGGAGAGGAGATTGACAACTGACCTTTAGACATGCTAGAATAATATTGGGAATTCCTTAATAATTGAAAACTAGGGCCAGTGGGGAGTGAGGGTGTAGTGCTTTTAATTTTTAGTGCTGACTTATATAATTGCTTTAGTGAGCAAGTGCCAGGTAACTTAAGTGCAATGTGTTACAGGTAACTTAAATGCAAAAACGACAAACAGTAACTTACTTTCAAGTGAAACAAGGAAATAAGTACAGTAAGCAATGCATATATCACTAGTGAGCCACAGAAGCACTGAGAAGCCGCGTATTAGGTGGAATTAGCGTTCTAGGGAAATAACAAGCAAACAAACAACAAGCATATAAACAAAGCTATATTCAGCAGGCCTGGATCTAGTCTATGCTACAGCAAACAAGGTGTACCAATTTCAGTAAGATACAGTTCACTTACCATAACGTTCCATGTTAGTTGTCTTCTTCTCGCCTTCTTTCTTGCTGGATGGGTTTGGAGCTGAACCTCGGCTCCGACTTGTCCTATTACTAAAGCTCGAGAGCTATTTTTACCGGCTCGAGGCTATCCTATGTCCCATAATGCTAGGCGTCATATACCCAGATCTCGTTTGATAGCTAACACTATGGACATACATGTCCCCACCATGACAGAGAATATATATATATATATATATATATATATATATATATATATATATATATCTACCTCTATATATCTAAGCTCTTGTATATATATACATATCCACAGAACAAAGCAAACGGAGACCTCCACGATGTAGAATGAACTGATTTTATTAGATAACAAGCGCTTTCATGTACAACAGGTACGCTTCCTCAGGTTTATAAAAAAGACATAATATGAATGCTTTATATACCTTAACTCAACAAATTCAATCAATTTCATAAAGCACTTATTCAATCAATCAATTAATTAACCAATTCATACAACAAAACTCAACAGGGTGTGGTAGAACTCTATGTTACTGAAGTAAACGTATGTATGTATAAACCTCTTTGTTATACCAGTATATTTACACAAAACCAAAAATGTATATAAATACAAATACATATACATATACATATAAACATAATACTTAAATAGAAATATATATCTAATAAAAGATATATATTTAAAAAAGCCTAAAAGTATATAAAACATCAGAGCACCCATAGCTGTAAAAACATATCAACTCTAAAGTATGTAATGGAATAAAAATATATACAAAAAGCAAATATAACTATAAAACACAGATATATTTATATAAAAAAGTATATGCCTATCAATTTGAATATCATAATCAATTAATTCCAAAACTGTATGTATATAGATAAAATAACTAACTATAATAACTAAAAATCAAATTTAATATATCTATCTACGTGCCGCTAATATAGGTTTTATGCTGACCGACTGGTTAAGTCCTGGTTGAATATGGGACTTCAACCTTAAAATCCAATTTAATTCTGTTGTTTCCAGGTAATTCTGTCCATCACCCCCTCTCTTATTTGTATTTATAACTTGTAGAACACTAAATTTAAAACTATGTTTAGGGCGTGTATCTATATGCTTGGCTAAAGCGTTTGTTAGGTTCATCTTCCTTATATCATATATATGGTTATATATACGATCTCTCAACCTCCTAGTGGTTAGACCTACATGCCCCCTTGGAGCCGACGAGGGAGTCCCGGTGCCCGGATCCCTCCAAGGATGGAACCAAGGAAGAGATCGGAGCCGACAAGGGAGCCGAAAGGAGTGGTATCGGCTCCGACATTCCGACGGTCCCGACCCCTATGATCTCCGGTTCTGAACTCAAAGGAAGAGTCGGAGGAGGAATTGAAGAGGGAGTAGTGATAGCCGCTGCCTGATGAGGAGGGCTATGCAACATTTGGGCCAGTGCCTGTGACTTAAGTAGTCTGCTAACCACCCTCTCGAGGTCATGATCCGACAGCCTGGAAGACCGAGAGGAATGGGACCTGTGACTCCGCTCCGATAACAAGGGAGACTTCGGAGCCGAATGGACAGATTCCAGGGAAGGAGACCTGGAACGCTTTCTGCTCAAAGACGGTTCCAACAGCAGAGTCAGAGCTGACTGAGGCCTCGAATCATCAGTTCTGGCCAGAACTGATGCAGAGGTAGTAGTAGTAGCGCCGCTCGGCGACGGCTCCGAACATGGAGCCGATGGTTTGGCGGGCCTGGAAGGTTTACCCGATGAAGGCTTAGCCGGGGAACCTTCAGGCTTCAACAAGCCTCTCAAAATAAGTTTGTTTCTGCGTTCCTGCAGGACTCTTGGACTGAACACATGGCAGACAGAACAAGAGTCCTGCAGGTGCAGAGGCAACAATATACACAAGAAGTGTGACCGTCTGTCAGAGACATCTTCTGACAGCACGAGTCACACATCTTGAAGCCCGAGACCTTGGTGTCTTTCGACATCCTGAAACAAGGATGACGGGTAGAAAAAGACAATTCTAAGCAGTCTAGTCACAATAAACCAACACACACACACACACACACACACACACACACACACACACACACACACACACACACACACACACACACACACACACAAAGAGCTTGTAACAGACCAAGAAAAACAAAAACCCAACACTTTTTAACACAGTTTAACTCTAGGCACACACATACAAGAAAATATCTACAGAAAAAATCCAAAGGGATTTACTGCTACAGGAACTGAAATAGAACAAGTTTAGCCAAAGGCCTAACTATTCAGTGAGGGGAAAACTGAAGAAAAAAACTACCTAAGAGGGGATTCTAAACAGGGATCTAAAGGGTAGGAATTAGGACTAACTATCGCTAAGGTTAGAACCAAAAAACTGACTAAATACAATAAAAAGATTAATACAATCTGGAGCCGGCAAAAAGACGCAACCTGGTAGCTGAAGCGGCAAACGAGATCTGGGTATATGACGCCTAGCATTATGGGACATAGGATAGCCTCGAGCCGGTAAAAATAATAGGCCGAGTCGGAGCTCGAGGTTCAGCTCCGAACCCATCCAGCAAGAATGAAGGCGAGATTGACAACTTAACATTGCAAGAGGCACAATACAAAGAGGCAGGCAGAAGACTGAGAAAGAGATGACATGAGGGCAGCAAAGGTGTAGGTGAACAGGGGATGAAAAAAGGATCAAGAGGAAGAACAAATGAGTTTTAGGATTATTGCAGAAAGGAAAAAAGCACAGACTGACTTGTCCAGGCCAAATAAGGGAAGGATAGAAATAACAGAATGTGAGAATAAGCAGATATGCGGAATGAATAATTAATTTCAGTCTTTATGAAGGACAAGACACAGTAGGGGTATAGTGTTGGAAAGAAACTAGTTCAAAGTAGGCCGCAGTGGGAGGACACCAGCACAGAGAGGAAAGTTGGCAGTTTAGAATAATACGGGCAAGGAGTTCACCTGTAGCAAGAAATAAAGTAATGCTCTAAGAATGCCCTCACATTAATTTATCTCCCTTCTTCAAGATAGCAATATTGTTGTCATCTTACATTTTCTGGAATTTTCTCATGTTCTAAATCAGTAGAAGAAAAAGAAGCTGATGAAGTTTCCATACCAGTTTCTTGTCTCCACCCTTAAGGATCTTGACTAGTATTACACTGGCCCCTCCCCAAGATTCTCTGGTCTTAGCTTGCCTGATGTCATTTCTTACTTCCTCAAATGGTGACTTGCAGGATCAGTAAAATACCCTCATAAAGTGTGCCAAAGGACAAACATGATTATGGTCTCTGGCACAGAGAACCCACACTTTAAGAATGACTTACTATATTCCTTTCCTTTAGCTTGAATGGCTTTGTTTCCCTTTAATAGTATCAATAATCTTGTGATCAACAGGACCGTGAGAGCTTGGGCCATAAATAATACTGGTCTTGTAGTCTGAAAGAAGCTCCACGTCATGTTTATCATCATATATTTGAAACTCCTTCACCTTTTCTTGCGGTGACTTCTGTTTTGTCTGTGATCTTTCCTTGAACTTCTGCATTGAGCCATTGGTATGCTTACTTCTTTCCTTCTTTTACTAGTTTGAGGTACCATCTTATCAGTTGTGCTTAACTCTTCTTTTCCAGTTGAGCAGATCTTGAATCCCAGTATTAATTTCATGAAACTAGTCATACTGATGACAGGTAATGTAGCCAATTAATTTAATACATGCTGAGATGAGGGTGCTATTGAATTCCTTCCAGTATATATCAATCTCATCAGCTGCATGCATGGTAGAAAGTCTTTCCTGAAGATATTTTTGAAGTCCTTTTAAAACAATTGTCATTTAAATGATATGGTTATGAACCTCCTATGGATCACCTTTGGTTGTCTTCAATGTTTCTGACCAAGTTGAATGCTCATAGCAAATCCAACAGGATTATCTGGTAGTTATTAGCTCCTCTTAAGCTCTTTGTGCCTTTTGTAATGTGGCTATCTTTCTGGTTGTGAGCAGTTACATTTTATGATCAAATCTGTGTTTTTGTTTTGGGGGTGTTTCTAAACAGTCTTAAATGTAATACGATGTTGAAACAAAGTATTTCTAAAGAACATGCCAAGCTATGTACATTTATTCAACAGCTGGATCTCACTGGATTCACCCATTCAGCCATCTTATTTCTCATGGTGCCATTCTAGAGATTTGGATCATATGCACCTTTAATACCAAAATTTCTCTTACGAATAATACTCGCCTTTGGAATGTTTGTCAGTATTCTATTAAAAATGTTGTAGAATTACTCAGTGATATCTTCATCGGCACGAAACAGTGAATGCATGCACTGACGACTGTGACAAATGTACACTATTACTGAGCTTTAGACAAAGGCCAGGATTCACTAATCCTCCATGTAAGACTAAGTCTTACACGGAAACTGCAGTCTAAGAGTTAGATGTCAGCCCATCATGCATATTCATGAGGGCGCGCTGACTCAACTCTAAGGCTAACACGGAGCATGCACGAGTGCAGGGGGCGTGTTAGACTGCCGAGCAGTCCAAATATCCAGGCCCCTGCAAGTGCATAAACAGCAAATGTCAACAGAAATGAGCGAGTCCACTCAAATGTCCACAAACCCAACACTACACTCCCCCACATTCTAAATCCCTCTACAAGTTAAAAAAGTAAAACTTACCTTCTTTTTTTTATGATTCCCAACATAGCTGCCCATATTTGCGTGTGTATGCCCGGGTTTTCCCATTGCTTAGCTACAGTTAGCAGTGTAGACATTGAAGAGGATAATAAACTACTGATATGCAAATGAAGCCAAATAGCAATAGTGTAGTGGTAGAGCCCTCGCACAAAGAGGAAGCATTCCCGGGTCGTGTCCCGCCACTCCCCTCCCTATTTTCTGTAGGAAATGTGTGCATAAAAATAACTCCTGACTTTTACCTTTTAAATCCCAGTAAAATGCATTGAAATGGCCTATGCATTAGTAAACGATATATTATATATATATATATATAAGAAGGTGGAATGGTCATGCATACTGATAAATGCACAAGTAACGTATCTTAAGCAATGTGAAGCACTGCTAAGCAAAGTCCACTAGTATTAAGCACAGTGAAGTATAATTGCTCATAGCTTAGCAGTGCTTTAACTAGCGCAATAGTTTTGCGCGGAGCTTCACATCGCGCCAACTAGCGCAAACAAAACATGTTTGCGTGGAGCTGAGCACTGAGCCAACTAATGCAACGTTGACCTACATCAGGCAATGTCGGGCAGCATAGAGCAACGTAGAGCAACGTCGAGCAACATTGGGAAAAGCTGAGCAAAGTTGGCTAAACACAGCCACACCTCCTATCCGGTCTGGCCAGTAGTAAAATAAAAAGCAATGGCAGGCCTCGAACCCGGGATACTGTGCACCATAATCACAGTACTAAACCACTAAGCCATGACAGCTTTAAATATGGATGCATTTCCAACACACTCATATATATCAATGGAAGTTTACCCATTGCTAACAGGTTTGCTCTTAGCTGAAATATTTCAAAACCGGCCAATCACAAATAAGTGCAGGAAATGAGGCATATTTAAGCTCCACAGGCAGGAATAATTGCCATAACTGGTTGTAGCTCCCATCTGCAGACAGTATGGCTGGTGCTGGAGAGGGCTCTCGTTTTCGAGCACAACGGTGGGGCATTGAGGAATCAAAATACATGGTTTGGCTCCTCTTCCATCATCATGATGCAAGACTCCTGCAGGGCCAGTTCCAGGGCACGGAGTACAAAGCGGAAGCTTGGAACGTTTAGCACATGATCTCACCAGTGCCACAGGCGTCCCTCAGACTGGTGAGCAGGTCAGATACCACCATGCAGACCTGAAGAGACGCAAGGAGGACCAACTGAACCATTGGATACAGGAGGCCCGTGGAATGCCAAATGCCCCACTACTGAGTATGTAGCCATGGAATGAAGTAGCAGGTTAGTAAATATTCTGCATGTGTGGTCATATAAAAGACGTGAGAGAGCCTGAAAAAGAGTGTTGTAACCCATTATTAAAGGTATAAAAAGTGTGGAATAACTTCTCTGCATGTACTGTCATATAAAATAAGTGAGACAGCATGAAAAGGTGTTGTAACCCATTAATAAAGGATGTAAAAAGTATTGAATAAAAGACCTTTGCATGCACTGATATATCAAATAATTGAGAGAGCCACTAGAAAAGTGTGTAATGTAATTAATAAAGGTATAATTCCTGGAGTGTGTCTGTGTCACTTTCTGCGATATGTTGTTGTACCCTTGCATAATAGAAATAGTACTGTTGTATTAAGTGCAGTCAACCCACACATGGGTAGGCCCATATAAAGTGGATGAAGGGAGTGCCAGTAGCTGTTAAGCATATATACAGTCCTCAACTGTTGGTTAATGTCCGGCATGTACAGGTTAATCTGGCACATGAGTAGCTTGTTAATGTGTTCCCCAGAAATGTTAGTATGCTGCTAGAAATGTAGGGGGCTGTTAACATATACCTGATAATGTCACCTGAACACATCCAGATATGTAGCTACATAAATATAAATATAAATATAAATATAAATATAAATATAAATATGTAGCAGTAACATCTGCATCCAGGACAGTTTGTATGTCAGATACAGGTCAGGTATATCAAGAACTAGCAAAACCCATTTCACAATTTAACGGACATTGCCTAGTGTAACAATACATGTAGGGGATATTTAACTGCAGTCAATAGGAATGTAGTGTAAACTATAAGTATAGATAAATTGTTAATGGAGGTATCTTTTTACAACCTACTGTATGTGCATAAACAATGCAATTCCACACCTCAATGGGTATGTCTAATCTCATAACATTTGTTGGGACAGATGTCCTATTGTTATATAAATATCTGCATTTACTTCGATGCATGTGCCCTGTTCACATACCACAATCTTGGTGGCCTGTTGCCACCAATCAATCCTGCATGCTGTTGGAATGTCCACTGTTGTTCTATATATGCATGTGTTATGCTTGCTGTTTAACTGTTGGAACTCTGGTGTGTTGGGTTAATGTGAATACTACTGTATGCTGTTACAACTAAACTGGAATGCTGTTGGCTATTACTAACCCATATTGTCATTAAATCCTCCTAAACATAGAACTTATGGGAAGGCCGGTCCCAGTGGACCCACCTGTCCCACCTCAGCTGGCGATGGCACCTGGCACCAGCAGTTCTGGTGTCCAGCCTGGGATCCCCTCCTCCATTGGTCCTGTGCCACTTTCGGGTGGAAGCGCTGCAGGGGATGGGGCTTGCCCCCCCCCCATGCAAGTATGGACGGAGGAGGGCCACGTATCACCCTCCGAATGGTCCGGGCTGTGGTGCGTAGGGAGATCCAGCATTCAGTCACTGATCCTCTATGCCAGCTTGAGGCAAGAGTGGCACAACTCACGGGTGAGCCTGCCCCTCCTACGCAGCCCCCAGCACAGCCACCCCCTGGGCTGTGAAGGTGCAGTGCTGACTGCCCATGGGTGGGGATCTCATTTCCACTATTGCCATCTGTGGGCTCATGGGCTTGCGATTTCCAAACACCCTTCCCTGTCAATGGTGTTCACCCACCCCATGTGTCATACTCCACCCCTGTATACATCTTGTTTGTCTTGTCTGTTTACCTCCGCAACCTACCTCCCAAAATATACCTAATTCCCCTACCCCACATTCCACTCTCACCAGAAAAAAAAATGGGCAATCTGCACCCAAAAAAATATTACGCCCCATACATAGCTGCCCAGTTTGCACACATGTCCGCTGGACACAAACAGAAATTTAATTGGCAGTACAACATACTTTGTTGTCCTCACCCTCTCTCAGGGGTGGAAGGTTTCAAAATTCCATTCAAATTACTAGTATATGCACAGCTGTTGCTGTTAAAGATATGGGCAGTTATAGACCTTCCCTACACCTGTCCTGCACATCCCGAGCTGTTTTCCCTACTGTCTTTCCCTCTTTGTGCCCCTTTTTTCAACACTTTCCTATCTCCCCATTTTCTTTTCTTTCAAAGAAATGAGCGTGGGTGTTAGCGGGAGTAAGCACCTTTAAGCAGTAGTTAGCGTGTTTGTGCGAGTGTGTGCTTAGCTAAGCATCACACAAACCCATGCAAACCTGCTTACAACTGCTTAAAAGTGCCTTAGTCACTCTGTATGTCAGGGCCCTTGTTCTGCTCAGCAGCAAAATAAAATACCTCTGTCAGTCTCGAACCCCAGACCTTGTACACACTAGACTGCATGAAGTACCACTGAGCCATGGTAAACATACAACAAATTGGTGCTGAAACCAATATATCATGCATCAGAATGAGTGAACGTAAAGGCCAAATAGGAATGCCATAACACAAATCCTGTTCTGTGGATCTTTACCAGCAGTTCTTGTGGAATTGCATTACATGACAGTGAAAAGAGAACCAGCCATTCTAGCAGGAAATAATGTTACAGCAGCACTTCACAACCCCCACACAGTATTATAGCAGGACAAACACTAGCATATCTGACTAGGGTAGAGGCCATACTTCCCAACTGTGACAAAAAGTAAGAGTTAGACACCACCTGTACTTCAGGAAATGTGTATTAATCCATATGCTCTGGTTCTCTCAAAGTCTCAACCTAATGTTACTAATATTGTAAAGGTGTACCTCACTTCGATCTACTTTACCCTGAGTCTGTTCAAATATGAACCTGAGTGTTTGAGAGGCCTGGCAGAGGCAGAAACACACAGGCATATCAGCTATTCTGCTGTTACACACTGTGCAAATAGCTTTGAAATGAGTTCCATAAGCATACCCTTATGTAGGAGTACAACACTGAAATACCAAGAGATGTAGCCATGTACTGGTAGCAACCAACTGTGACAATGCCATTGTTCCAGTGCTGAAAAGACCGGTGTGGTGCACAAAGAATAACAGGCTAACCTCGGGCTACCATCTGGATAGGTCCACAGTTGGGAGCTACGCAGACAGACTACTTGCCTTGGTAAACTAACAGGTACACAGCAACCCTTTAAGTCCAGCAAGATAAAGTTCACACATTAAGGCATAATGCTCTCTGTCCTACTGCACCCCTACCCAAATGTACAATAAACCTGTGTGTTCAGGGTCTACCAAGGATGTAGGTAGGCATACGCAGTACAGAAATGTGTACAGTTTTCTTGAGCAGCCTGTGCCAATGTCAACAGTAAAAAAGCACAAACTGTTCAAAAGTGAGTGAATAAATATTCACAGTATAGCAGTTCACAAACAGTTCATGTGCCAAATGAATACATCTCAATAACTATTTTTGTATGGCAGTCAATTGTATAAGTAGAAAAGAAACTACATACTCCCATGTATCTTGTGTTAGCATATGTAGGGGTGAGTACAATTCTACACTGACAACTGTGTAGTGGGAGTGGCAACATTCAGGTCTGAGTACAACAATTATATCACTGGCTACACCCCTAGCTTCAGATATAAGAAGTATACCAACCTTATGACTTACACAACGGTCTCCACAGCAAACAAGCATGGGCCCCAATCTGGAAAGCTGAAAGGGCTACACCTACTTGACATAGCAATTTATAGCATTGGGTTGCTATGACAGTGAGTACTGCAATTACCACACAGCAGGCTGCATGTAATTACCAAATGGTGGCCACCAATTGGTGCAGAAGCCATCACATGCACATGTGCAGATACCTATAAAAGCAGGCTGTACCTGCTGGCCACACATGCAATCATCCCATTGCAGAGGGTGAGAGAGATAGAGAGAGAGACACAGAGACAGAGAGAGTGAGAGAGAGACGCACACCCCCACTCACGCCAGTGGAAAACAAATTATAAACTAATAAAAAAAAAAAAACATTAAACAAATTTATTACATTCAGCCAAAGAGACAGCTAAGTGAAAAATACGAACGCATACAAAGGAAAGGTATGTAACAGATATGTATTTACTGGCATGTAGTAGATGTATTTGAAGACCACTCTACATACTTTGAAACATCAATATGTGTCAGCAGTACGTATCTATGCACAGATGCCCTGCATAATTACTGCCATGGACATATCAGTGTGTAGCTGTGTGCAGTGGGACATAACTGTGATATATGTAGCTCAGCATTAAATGTCAAACATCTGAACCATGTTATCTGTGTTCTGTACAGTAGTGTGGACAATGTCTGCTTGGGGGAGTAGCACATACAGCTATATAACCATGGCTGTGACAGAGTAACAAATGCATGATAGTCATATCAATGTGTAGCTTAGCATTGGCAACAGCTGTACCAGGCTAGTATGGTAATTAAGCATTTGCAGCTATATATACACCCTCTAATATTACTGTGTGCTCACATGTGACACCTTTTCATGTTGCAGCAAAGCACAACAGGTCAGCCGTGAGGTACATGGACTTACAACAGTGTCATCCTTGTGTGTGTATGGCACACACATATGGAGAGATCTGTCTGTGTCAGATATATTAGCATCTGTACATCTGCATAGAGCAAGGGACATACTGCAACTGTTTGTGAAAGGTGGATACATATATGTTGTTGAAGGTTGTTATGTGCATATTCCTATATAGGTTGTAGTGTGTGGCAAACCAGACAGCATACAGTGCTGGTATATGACATGTGGTGGTTGAGCACTGTGGGTATGATTCGTCAGGTTTGCAGTGTTGCAGCCAGTGAGGCCTGCTAAAGCTATATAGGCTGAGAACACCTTCAATGCATTCCACACAACACTGTGCAATATTATGACATAACTGTATACCTCACAACCTTCCCATACTCAATATTCCCACCATGAAAGGTGGACTGTATATGTGCCTATATGTATATCAATATGTACACCAATGGATGTTCATATGTATGTGTGTATATATATATATATATATATATATATATATATATATATATATATATATATATATATATATATATATATAGAGAGAGAGAGAGAGAGGGTCATATTTACTGTAACAGATGCCTGGTGACAAAGCCATGGACTCAAGCTCAATGGTGACACTGCATTCGCATCCCTCCTTGCAAAAACTCAGTACCCATTAACTACCACATAGGTGGTAGTCTACTTAACACTGAAGGTATGATAAGAGACCATGGGACACAGGTGGACAGTAGTCTCCCCTTTGATTGTCACAGCGCCACACTAGTCATGTAACCTGTCTACGTGGCACACGTAATCACAAAAGGTGTGTCATCCAGGAAAGTATAGATCAGTATTCCCCTCTACTCCACACACAGAAAACCCATTATAAAGTACAATTCCCCATGTGGTATGTACCTCACAAGACATCTACAGTAACTGAAAATGACACAGACATACCTCACAAAGGGTAATACCAGCCTCAAACAGATGCCCTATGCAGACCGTCCCACAAAACTACAGCTAGACTGTGCCGCATACCATCTACCCAGAGGTGACCTCTGCCTAACATGCAAAACTATGTGAAACCCAGAGCTGTTGGACATGCTCCACGTAATCAGATCACAATCCCTACAAGCTACACGCTCCGGGGACATAAAGCTTGTCACCTCAATAAACAGCACATGCTGGACGGATAGATCCCTATCTCAGAGACATTCCATACCCTGGCACAAACCACCTATCAATAGCAAACGAAGCTCCTAATTAGCAGTCATCATACATAAACCTGATGATTGTGTGTGAGACAGGAAATACACCCCGGGAATCACCTCTGTGGCTCTGCTTGTCAGGGCCACGTGAAATGAAATCACATGTGTGTCAAAGGCCAGGGTAGCGTATGGCTAGACATCTATCGGTCCTAGGGCCCATAGCCTATAACCTACCTATGAACCGATACACACCCACATGTACCTGTTGCAATAATTGCTTTGTGAAGTTGACTGAGTGTTATGGTGAATGTGTTGGTGAATGTGTCCAAGTTCTGTATATGTGTGATAGCTAAGTGGGAAACTGTTTCTGTCATGGTATGTAGTGTCCTAGCTGTGATCCCAGCAAAAGATATGTATGCTATTGCAAGGCACAAAAAGCAGTATGCCAGACGGTCTGACGTAGCGTGTTGGTGTCAACTGGGGTGTCCCATTGTAGGCTACAGCAGTACATGTATGCTTATTGAGTGTTACTGCTGGTGAATCCAACCCCTGAATGAACTGTAGTACTACCTGAAGCTGTATGCCTAAACAGCACAGTAAGGTGTATGTACACATGTCCTGGAACCACTGTTTTGTTTGTTCCCCATAGTCCTCCAGATGACATACCTCAGGCATAAGGTCTTGTAACTACTGACACACAGTACTGTATGGTACACAGGTAAAGGTCATGTGTGTTGCCATACCTTTGTGTCTGGTATGTATGTCTGATGTGTGTGTGTGTGTGCCTGTACCATGGCCTCAGTCATATGTGTGTTACAGGATATAGATGTGCATCTAGCAACATGTATAGTGTAGTACAGCAGTATGCCACCCATATTGACGAATGAGCACATATATTAGGCAGGGGTTTGCCATCAATGACTAGTGTGGTATGCTGGTAATACTGTGACTGGACCCTACAATCATTGCAATGGATTACATGTTACATTATGCATTAGCATGATATATACCCCTTGTGGCTAGGTGGTGCATTGTGTTGCAAACAGTGTGCCATATACTGTTGTATAGTCTTACATACTGGTTTATCTTTGTTGCTGTGCAGAACATGGTTTGATATATGGAGTGTGCCAGGCCCTGTCAGGCAGTTGTGGGTTGAGCACTGATATGTGGTATTGAAAGTGTGTATCCTTTGACAGCCAATAGGTTGCTATATATGGCAGTTAAATTATATCTGTACCTTAGAATATTAAGTGTGCCACTTGACTTGCTCACACATATTGTTTCTTTGTCTTCCAGGGTTATGGCCTACCATCGTAATCCCTCATACAGCACAACAGAGGATGAAGTGATAATGGACACCATGGTTCAGCACTACACCATGCTGTTCTCAAGAACCAGCCAGGACCAGCATGAGCGGACTGCACTGTGGCAAAATCTTGTCCATAGGGTAAATAACATAGGCATGCATAACCGGACATATGAGCAGGTACGCCATCACTGCAGTGATTTAATTAGACATGTCCGGCAGCATGCATCTGATATTCGTAGACAACAGCTTGCCACAGGTGGTGGGGTAGCCATCCATCCTCCCCTCACCAGAGTGGAGGAGCTGCTCCTGAGCCAGGTGGCTCCTGGCCAACAACCGCAACAACAACAACTGACATGCGTCATCATGGAGACCGGAGCCACCCAGCAAGTTGACACGGAACGTGCAGGTAACATGGCATAGCTGTACACTACTGTTACCTCTATTGGTAGATCATGCTTATGTGAGATGTGTAGTATGTAGTTACAAGATGTGGTGCCTAGTGTTGTGCAATAATAATATTTTGGAATATAATATGCAGACCTGTGACTGTCAACAGTTGTACTACTGTAAGATTGCAAACACACAGTAGCAATGCCACAGTTGTTGCCATTGACAAACTGTCTCATACCCTTGTAGGTCCCTCTGGTGTGACAGCAAGGCAGCAGACCCATACTGGTGAGTGCGTTCTACATTTATTATTGCTAAATAAATGTGCATGTCATAGGTGAGGTGTAGGCCATGTACACGTCACACACCAGTGCATAATGCATGCTGTGCATGTTTGCTGTGAGACTATGCACATCTCAGTAATGTGAGTAGCTGACTCAAACACATGCAATACACAGAGCATCCCACACAATTGTGGCTACACTGTAGTGGACGTTGGATAGGCACCATTGATATACATGCACACAACACACACAACTGTGTCATACGCAGTACATGTTAACATGCTACACATGGCGTATTCATACACCCGCTGTAAGGTCACACTTCAGTATCCCAAATGTCATCCACACAGCACACATAACATACTTGAGGGGTAGAGTCCTCTCATGTAGCTGTGCAACACTCTTCAACACATAACACATTCATGTTGGGTAATGCCCCCTACTGTGCACCTTACGAACCCATGTAACAACTGTCCGTGAAATGGTGAATCTAGCCATGGTACTGCAGTTCAGGTACAGCATGCTATGTGCCAGTCTGGCACACATTTGTAGCCTTGAGTGACCACATGATGCTGCATGATGATGTCACATGGTACTACACCACATCCAGTTACAATGGCCACAGTACTACATATATCATTAATTGCTATGCACCTCAATGTTGTGTGTGTGCAAACATATGCACCGATACACAATCTGCATAGCAATCACCATTTGTACAAAGTGACACACATGTCTTGTAATACTATTGTGTATAGGTCACATGACACACATTGTGTATGTGTGAGGTTTAATGCTGCAGTTGTGTGGTGGCATGCCATGTCATGCTTGGCACTAGCATGCCCACAATATGTCCTACACTCACCATAACCACTGTACAATGTCTATGTTGAGCAATGGTATTCCATCAGGTATACATGCACCACTCATATTGTGTGTATACATAGCATGCATGTGCTAAACCTGTGTCCACAAGTGTCTGCTAAAGGCACAGATGCTCTAATCAGAAATGGATATCTATGTGACACACTGATACACATCCAGCCATGGTATGTATACCTGTGAGTGATGGTGCACAGAACATTGCAGAGACATTAATATATGCACAGCAATGTTGTGTCCATGTACACATTGCGTTCCAGAGTGAGGCCAATCACTGAACAAAACACACATGCATCAAAGCCATGTATACTGTTATTAGCAAGGGCTGTCTACACTCGCACTGCATGCTGTTGAGCAACACACGCCCTGCATGCTGTCACGTTTGATATAAATGTTTGGCTTGTGATACTGTACCCCACCGTCACATGCTATTGAGTATGTTCTGGATTGCTGGTGGTGTGTGTGTGTCTGTTGTAGTGACAAGTGTATATGTGTTCATGTGTACATGTGTGCATGTGTTCATGTGTACATGTGTGCATGTGTTCATGTGTGCATGTGTGCAGACATCATGTACAGGTCATAAAGTGTGTTTCCTGTCTCCCTCTCACAGGTGCTGATTTTGGGCTGGTTCACTGCAGCAGAGAAACTGATGTCACTGAACATGATAGTGATGATGATGATAGGTGTGTTGAGGCACAGGCATGTTTTCCTGGGTCTGTCGTTGAGCCAACAATCGACAGTACACAAGTGTCCACCCCATCCATGCACACAGTCATACTGCCAATACATCTATCACCAATGCCCTTAGCTGAGAGACAGCGTACAGCCGGCATTGGCCAGGTCAGTGTGGTATCTATGGCACATGCATCCCAACACAGCAGCCATACCCAGATGTCTGGAAGGGCACCACATAGGCAGATGTCCAGGGGTTCTGGTCGGAGCACTGCTGGCCATCATGCCACTGGCAGATGTGCCACAGGTCTTACAACCTCACGCATATTCCAGGCTGTCATGGAGGCACAGGCACGTATGGAACGGTACACCAGACAGGGACTAAGGGCACAGAGGGAACATAACACCATGTTAAATGACAGTATCCATGACCTAGCAGGTGCCATCCGTAATTACACTGAGGTCATGGATAGACATTGGGGTGAGACATTAGATGTCCTCTGCAATGTCATGTCCATGTGTCAGGATAGTGCGGGACAGGTGAGACATTGATGTGGACGTTTGCCAGCAAAATCAGCAGCTGGCAGTTGCTGCGGACATCCCTCAAGTCACAGCCGCTCCCGTAGTGCCAGTACCAGCCCCAGCAATGTTGGGGCTGGGCTGTCCATAGACCATCCTAGAAGACCATGTGCACATGGCTCTGGACAGTCCCAGCAGGGACCTGGGTCCAGTGTACATCCATCTTCTTCTGGGGATAGTACCCAGTCAGGCTTAGTACCTGATAGTGTCAGTAGCACCCCTGCCAGGCACAGGTACCATATCCTTGGCCAGAGACAGTGATCTGTAAAGCCTGGCAGGTACAGTCTGTGGCTGTCCAACAAATACGCATATATGGCAGCCACATGGTGGAACTGTGTGCATGCAGACACACACACACACATAAACAACACACCTAGGGCTACCACATACATGCACACATTACATAAACATTGGCCCATAGCAGTACTCTTGGCCCTCACACACACACACACACACACACACACACACACACACACACACACACACACACACACATACATGTCGATTGTATGGCTCACTGTAGGCCTCTGGCAAACCAACTACACACCCTGTGCATATGATGAATCTTGTGCCACCTCCTGTCATCTGTGACATCGATACAGGAACAGGCTACCATGGTGCTGATGCACAGGGTGACTTAATAGCAGTATAGCAATGTTAGCATGTTGTCAGCAGTAGAGTGTGATGATATGCCTGAAGGTGTGGCTGAGCAGGCATGATGCATGTAAGCTATGATTGTCAATGTAGTAATGTTCACACCAGTGTAAGTTCCAATAGTGTATAGTCTGCCCACATGCCACTTGGCTGATGTGTGTAGTATTGGCAGCATGTGTTAAAGAGTGGACATTATGTGTGGGATGTGTGTGGCACAGATTTGCAGGTGTACATTTGTGAACATGGTGGAGGTGCACTGTCTGCATGTACGTGCATAGTGGACACATGGGCAGGGTGACATGCCCTGTATTACACAGTAACACTCCATAGTCTTGATTGGTGGCCAGTATGCATTGTACTACACACATTTCGGAACTTGACTACACATGTGTGTATGACATGGTTAGACACTGTGCTGTGGGTGATACTGTTAATATCTGTCATTGATTTGCATTCTGGTAGTATACACAACTTCAACAGCCTGACCATAACCAATCATTAAATGATGTCTTGACAACTGACACACAGATGTAGGTCAGACAGAAACATTTGGACACTTCAGGTACTATACTAAGCCAGTAACCAGTGGTACTCACCTGCACACATTACTGAGACCACTCCTGTTTGGCACATAGCTCTCTTAGGTACAAGCAATCACAGTAGGGATATGTCCGTCCATGTGTGGTGATGCATACTGTGGCCTATAATGCATTCTCCAGATGACACACACATCCCCCACAAGGGTATCACACAGACAGATCCCTGTTGTCAAACCCATGCTGTAAAGCTATAGGCCAACCAAAGCATAGTCAGCCACCTTTACAGAACATAGTATCCCCACAGTACCACATAGGTAGTAGCTACCAACATGAAGAACACGTACCGATGTGTACATGCAACCAAGTGGTACGTCATCTCTCCTTTGATAATCACATTTCCAAAGGTATGTTTAAATCCCTCGGTGGATCACATAAGCAATAAGGGGTCTGCATGCATATATACAAAGGTTGTTGTACACCTATAATGAATAGCCATCAGTGATAGACCCTGCTGCATTTAAACAGGTCTGACATCTACCTCGGCCATGAACACTCACTCACACAATTCTAAAGAAACCGTAATGAGTGTGTGTGACACAGTTGACCTACGCCTGGGACCACTGCAGTAGCTGGCCTTGTCACAGGCATACAGATGTGACCTAAGGTCCGGAAAGCAGCAGAACACTCTTGAATAGATTACAGATGTGTTCTTGGAGAAAGCAGGGTTCCCACACATGCAATAATTGAGGTCACATGTATGTATATGTATTTGCCACACAGCTACCTCACATGTGCAATGCACATACTGGTGTCATACTGATATGTCATACAGTAGTAAAAGCAAAACCCACAACCCATTGACCAACAGTCCCACACACATAGAGCACACACACACTTATCAAGTGCAGGATTCAAACCCCTACCTAACTGCTTTATGTCACTATAGGAGCACGCATTTACATGACGTGCTATACACATTACTGTGGGTTCTCTTTCCACAGGTATATTTGTAGGGTGGTGACATCATAAGACCTGAAAAAGATTACTATACCACTTTTAAGGTGTTTGACTACTCTCCCAAAAGGCTGCTCCTCTCCAAGGAGTTCACATACAAACAGACACAGTTGTCAAGTGCAAGATTCAAGCCCCTACCTAACTGCTTTATATCACTACAGGAGTACGCATTAACATGACGTGTTATACACATTACTGTGGGTTTTCTTTCCACAGGTATATTTGTAGAGTGGTGACATCATCAGACTTGACAAAGATTAGTATACCACTTTTAAGGTGTTTGACTACTCTCCAAAAAGGTTGCTCCTCTCCAAGGAGATCACACACACACACCTGTCAAGAGAGGATTCAAACCCCTACCTAACTGCTTTATGTTACTACAGGAGTACGCATTTACATGCCTTGCTATACACATTACTGTGAATTCTCTTTTCCATAAGTATATTTGTAGAATGGTGACATCATCAGACTAGACAAAGTGGGTTACATTAGGTGACAATGGGTGGGCTACATAGAAGGAATGTCTGAACACTTTGGCCATGTGATCATCAAAGGGGAGTTCACTATCTAGCTGTGTCCCCAGGGCCTTCATGACTTTCACCATACATACTGGTGTACCACCTATGTGGTAATTTGTTTGCAAAACAGGATGACTATGCTTTCTTTGTCATTCTTGTTGGGGCATTGTTTTGACACCAGGTATCTGTGTCTGTAAGCCCCTTCTGGAGGATGTGTGTGTCAGCTATAGAGTCGATTATGGACCACATTTAGCAGTCATCTGCAAACCTGTTCAGCCATACTCCTCCCGTGCTTGCCTGTACCTCTGAGCAGTGTCCACTGAACAGGTGGGGTCCCAGGAGCAAGACTTGTGGGATGCCATTTGTGACTGTCTTACAGTCGTACATGGCACCCACAACTCTGAACATGTGTGTTTGATCTGAGAGACACTAGGCCACACATCCTGTGACATACCTGTTGATGTTCAGGCTGGTAAGCGTGTCCATGATGACAGAGTGGGGAATGGTGGGTAAAGTCCTTAGTGAGGTCCAGGTGGGCTGTGTGGACTACTTTCACCTCCATCTATGTCCTTGGTGACTGTTTGAAGTAAGTCAACTATGTTTAGGAGGCAGGATCTGCCTTTAACAAGATGAGCTTGTGTAGAATCCAGTGTCTGGAGGTCCCCATTGTCTCTGTTTATGGGTTCCATGACAATTTTATCAATAGCTTTGTAGACCAGGCTGAGTAGGCATATAGGGCAATGGTTTCCAGGTTCTGTTGTGGCACCCCCTTTGTGGAGCTGGATGACTGCTAGTGTATGCCATTCTTTGTGTACATACCCTGTGGTACGATTGAGTCTGGGCAGGGAATGTAGGTGAGGGTGTAGTTCCTTTTGGGCCTAGTGTAAGACGCAGCCTGGGACACCATCCATTCCCATTGATGCTGTGTTCTTGGCTTTGGAGAGGGCTGTCCTTACCTGCATGTCCATGACGTCTGGGGCTCTGCATCCTTCTGTGATGAACACAGGCCCTTTTGGGGGTGATGGGGGGAGGTTTACACTGAACTTGTCCCCCAGGGTGTGGCCAATGAAAGTTGGTTCAGTGTATTCCTTGCCATTTGTCAGTAGCTGACAGCATATTTGGAAGTTGACACCTACATGTCTGGTAAAGCTACAGCAGGCTTTGTGGCTGTTATTCTTACAGTCCTTGGCAATTGTCTTTTGACAGTGTCCTTGAATTATTCCATGAGCAATCACTGGGCAGCACAGTGGTGCAGCAGTTAATGCTGTCACCTCACAGCAAGAGGTTCGATTCTCAGCTGGGGTGCCTTCTGTGTGGAGTTTGCATGTTCTCCCTGCATTTGCGTGGGTTTCCTCCAGGTACTCTGGTTTCCTCCCACATTCTAAAAACATGCTTCTGGAGGATTTCTCCCCGGGCCTCCATTGAAAACAGGATCTGTGGAACCTAGTCGGACTTTCCCGGTCAACAAATGTAAAATAAAATAAAAATAAATAAAAAATTGCTACTTCCTAATAATGATCAGTGATGCCTTTCCTTTAGTGAAGCTGGCTCTATCGGGTGTTAGTTTCATCCTTCTGTTGTCTAGCTTATTTATGGCCAACAACCACCAGATTGTTTTCTTATTTTTGGAGAAGTGCATCTTGGTTTTATTTGTGATGTCTTGATCCATGCATCCCTGTAGATGCTCATAGGATGCACTTGTAACTGATTTGGCAGATTGTATACCATTCTCCTATAGCAAGAGGTCTTTGGAACCTTCCACTTTTGTCTTGGGACATGTGGAGTTTGTTTTTGAAAATGTCTTCACGGTGGTTTCATTGGCTGGGTGGGGGTGCGTGATGTGGATGTCCAGTGTGATTACTTTATGATCTGATATTACCAGCGAGGGTTTTATCTCTGTTGTGGAACACTGGTACCCCATGTTGTTGATGATCATGTCCAGTATGGTGTGACCTCTAGTGGCCATGGTGACCAGCTGTTCCAGGGCGTTAGATCTTTTAAACTCTAGGAAACATTGGGTAATGGACGTTGTACACAAGTGATTCTCCCACTCAGTGTTTGGGTAGTTGTAATCACCTCATATAATGTTGTTTGATAGGACCTTGATATATTCCACTGTTCTCAGGAATACTGTGTGAGGTTCCTGTGACAAGGTAGGTGATCTGTAGAAGGCTACAATCTGATGAGCAGCTTTGCACAATCTTAATTGCACTTGCATGGTCTCCAAGGCCTCATGCTGTGCCACTAACCTGGAGGTGGGGGTATCCATAGGGTAAATGTGTACACCCCTTCCTTTTGTATTTCAGTCGTGGTTTTGGGTCCAAAGGTCAGGGGGATTGTGAGTGTTTTACGTGGAGCATGTCCAACAGCTCTGCATTTGACATAGCTTTGTATGTTAGGCAGTGAACACATCTGAGTAGGCGATATGCAAGGGAGTACTGATGGAGCATTTTGTGATAGTCTGTGTATGGCATGTATTTCAGGCCACTAATGCTCTTTGTGAGGTTTGCTGCAGGCTTTCCAGTTGTTGTAGTTGGCTTGTGAGGTACATAGCAAAAGTGGCGTTGTACTCTTTTATAGTTCTAGTGAGTGATGAGTAGTGGAGAACAATGTCCTCTTCTATTCTGCATAAGACACATTTTGTGATGGGGTGTGCCACATAGCAGGGTTTCCTGACTACTGTGGGGATGTGATTATCACCGTTATGTCCAGTGTCCACTTGTGAACCAAGGTCTCTTGTCACACTTTCAGTGTTAAGTATACTACCGCCTATGTTGTCGTTCTTGGCTACAGAGCCTTTAACAAAGGGGATGACAATGCACCTTTTAGCATTGAGCCCATGGCTTTGACAACAGCCATCTGTCTCAGTGAGGCCCTTTTGTAGGATGTCCGCATCTTTAGTGTTTATAATTATGGCTCCTAGTTTGCAGTCCTCTGGAAACGTCAGTAGCCACAGACCTTCCATGTTGAAGTTTACATCAGGGAAGTAGATACTAAACAGGACGAGACACAGCACTGGACCTTGTGGTACTGCACTCATCACTGGTCCAAAGTCATACAGTGTGTGTTCTGTCAGTAGGCCTATTGGCAGCACATCTTGTGACATAGCAATTTATACCTAGTTAATGGGTTTATCTATATTTCCAGAGTGTGTGGTGGTGTTGTAAGCCGTGGCAGGATCAACATAGGCTGTGTGAATCACCTTACCTTTGTCAACAGTTCTGTTGACTGCTACAATGTCATCTATCAGGTTTAGGTGACATGATCTGCATTTTACAATCCCTACATGGTTGTGGTCCAGGGTTTGGGGATTACAAATGCAATTTTTATATGTTGTATGATGATAAATTCCATGGCCTTGAAGAGTGTGCTCGTCAGGCTAATGGGGCGATTGTTCCTGGGGTCCGTGGTGTCTCCACCCTTGTGTAGTGGGATGACCGTCACTGTGCACTATTCAACAGGCACAAAGCATGAGGTGAGGCTATGACTGCACATGGTACATCAGTGTCGTGCCTGTTCGTTCTGTGGTTTGTGTGGAACACAGCCTGTGAAGTTATCTGGTCCCATGGCTGCTGTGATACTGGCTTTGGAGAGTGTTTTTTACCCGTGCAGCCATGATGACAGCAACTTTGCAGTCTTCCATGTGCTCTTTCATGGGTGAGAGGGGGTACAGTTAACACTGATCTGCAAGGATGTTGCCAATATCAGTTGGGTCTGTATATTTAGTGCCATTGAGCTGTAACTCAGAACAGATCTAAGTGTAGCCATGACATGGACCTGTCTGTTGGGCAGAGATCTCCTGAGTAGACAGTATGCAACAGGTACAGATTGGGTTACACTCAGTTTTGTTGCATGGGGCTACTGTTTGAGGCCAGTGATCCTCTTGTTAGTGGTCTTTCTGGCTGCTGAACGTGCCTAGTCAGATTCATCGCAAGTGTGTTGTGGTGCTCTCTGACAGGTCTGATGACTGATGAGTACTGGGAACCTCCTTTGACCTACATGCACAGACCTTGGCGGTTTGTGTGAACACATAGCATGATTTTCTGACAACTTTGTGAATGTGTTTCTGGTAGTAGAGATGTCTATCCACATTTGTCCATAGATCACTTATTATCACCTCCATATTTGGCATGAGTGTGTGAGCATGCCCAGTATGACCTTTCAGTATGTTGTTGCCTGACATTTGCTTCGTTTTTTAAGTGTATGAGCATGCCCAGTATGACCTTTTTGTGTGATGCTGAATGAAATCCACTACATTTGTTGGAGTGTGTGAGCACGCCCAGTATAGACATTTATACTATATGTGTATGGAAAATCAAGTTGTATTTTTACAGCAGGCCTCACCTTTGTGTCATAGATCAACAGGGATCATGCTGTGCCTGCAGGGCTTCCATGAGACACTTTGCATAGACTTATCAACATTTCTACATACAGGGGAGGAAGCTATTCTTTGTACATTTATACCCAGGGGCACACTTGATTGTTACTGTGGGTGTACATACAATGAGGGATTCACCTGACACTTATACACATTTGCTATGCCTGCACTGCTATGTACGGTACACCATTTCAGTCTGTACTGTTGCCTATCGTACTGGCTTGAGGCATACTACTGTACTAGACTTCTTAGCGTCCAATGCCACATATATTAGATTGCAACTTCATAGCCTACACAGCCCACATCACACCACCTGGCCTGATGTTCTCTGTCTGCATAGGCCTATGGGGGAGGTTACCCATATACGTCTTTAGGGGCATGTTACAGCATTTCTTTGTGTTTGCATTACTGTACAGTTGTCCTGTTGTGTCTGTGCTACTGAAATGCTGTCATGGCTTAGTGGTTCAGTACTGTGACTATAGTGCACTGTCTCGTGGGTTCGAGCCCTATCACTACTTTTTATTTTCATGCTAGGCAGACCAGACTGCTTAAGGGACAATAAAGCTAATATGAGCATGTTTACCTGTCTTTGCTCAACTTTGCACGACTTTGTCCGACCTTGCCCAACATTGCTCACCGTTGCCCAACATTGCGTTAGTTGGCACAGGCAATTTTGTTTACATATTTTAAATATTGATAAATGCTGCTTAGCACTGCTTTATATTGCTTAAAACATGGCAATTATGCCTCTGGTGGTGCTGCAGGGCTGCCTATGTCAGATGCACATACTACACTCCCTATACATGTTTGAAAACAGGTAGTGTCAAGTTAGGCATACCTTTTATTTTATGTGCGAGTCAGAGAGAGGTATCATTTCCAGGGTTCCTACTGAGCCAGTGTATGTGCTATGCATTGCCTCTTTTCCAAGGCCAAGGCATACTGGGCATGCCTCCTTCTGCCTACTGGGGCAGGCTCAGGTTGTTCCTCCTCTGAGTCATGCTGTGTCTGTGCAGGCCTTGGCAATGGTGGGGGGCTGTTTGGCCCTGCCCCATGCTGTTCCTGCTGCAGCTGTTTTCGCAGGATCATATTGTGTAGCATGGCACATACCATGACAATTTGGGTACATGTAGTTGGTGAGTACTGCAAGGCTCCACCAGATGTGTCCAGGCACTGGAACCATGACTTGAGCATCCCAAACATACGCTCGATTACATTTCGTGTTTGTGTGTCTGCCTCATTATGGAATTCTTGTTCAGGTGTGTGTGCATTTCTGATGGGTGTCATCAGCCATGGCTCCAGTGTGTATCCAGCATCCCCCACTAGGTGACCGTCAGGGATGTCCCCATTGGCGAATGTCTGGTACAGCTGTATCAGATGCCCGATATGGGAGTCGTGGTAGCTTCCAGGGCAGCCAGCACACACAATCAGTATTATGCCCTGGGCATCGCACATGACCTGGCAGTTGATGGAGTGGAAGCCCTTGCGGTTGATGTAGGCCCTACCACGCTCATCGGCTGGTGCTTTGATGTGTACGTGCGTGCAGTCAATTGCACCCACTACCTCAGGGTATTCTGCTATTTGCTGGAAGAGACTCATATTGCTGGCCAATACCTCACGGGAATTGGGGAAATATACATGATCACCGACATGTGCTGACATGGCATTCAGGAACTGGTGCAGTACCCTGGATGCTGATGCCTGTGAAATCCCCATCATATCACCAGTTGGTCTCTGTAAGGTATCTGTTGCTAGTATTCTTAGGCTAACACATACCTTCGTTTCCACTGGGATGGGTTCCCCTCTGTTGATTCTGTGTGTGAGGCGTGGCCTGCACAGCTCAACAATTTGCTGCAGGAGCTCTCTGTCCACTCTATAGCGCTCCACTATTTCCAGCTCATGTAGCCCCTGGTAGGTTACCCTGGGCCTGTACACTCTTCTCCATCTCCTCACTGTGGGTTGCTCAGCAAAATTCGCAATGGCACCACCCTCAGCATCTTGCACATGTTGCCTTATAATATCAATGGCAGCCCCTAACATTTTTTTGTCTCAGTTAAGCTTTTTAAGTTTTCACTTCTCTTTGTATACTGCAGTGTTGCAGTGTTTCTGAGTAGAACATGGGGGAATGTTGTTTGCAGAGTTTTAAGTGCTGGGCTGGGCTGGGCTAGTGTACTGCCTGTGTAATTGGCTGATTCTGATTGATTTTATTTATTTATTTATTTATCATTTGTTGACTGGGAAAGTCCGACTAGGTTCCACAGAGCCTGTTTTCAGCGGAGGCCCGGGGAGAAATGCTCCAGATGCATGTCTTTGGAATGTGGGAGGAAACTGGAGTACCCAGAGGAAACCCACGCGAACACAGGGAGAACATGCAAACTCCACACAGAAGGCACCCCAGCCGAGAATCGAACCGGAGAACCTCCTGCTGTGAGGCGACAACATTAACCGCTGCACCACTGTGCCGCCCATTTCACCTGGCAGCTCTGCTAGTTCTCCTTGGTTAACTTCCTACTACTACTTTTCCTTCCTTTTCCCTTTCTGTTTCCACAGGGGGCAGCGCCGCGCAAACATGCGCAAACACGTGCACACAAGCGCACACGTGCGCACACAGCCTTACACAGGCTTACACAGGCTTAGGTGGGTGCACATCCATGCACACAGGCTTAGACAGTCTTACACAGGCTTACACGGGCGCACACACGTGCACACAGGCTTAGACAGTCTTACACAGGCTTACACGGGCACACACAGGCTTACACGGGTTTACAGGCACGCACAAGTGCGCACACAGTGTAAGCATCTTTGCAAGAAACTTTGGTGGTAGCCACAGCGTATGCTTTCGGTTTCTGGCTTTCAGTTCAGACAACTAGGGACACGCCTCTTCCAGTCTTCAGTAACTCACAGCAGACACATGCCACTCTGCTCCAATGGGCTTACAGTCTTTGATACATACCCCCTCATGATGTCACGTATCTTCTACTCTGTTACTCCCCTAATCCTTCTCTTACACTCTAGGGACATGGTTCACATGGCAGGGAAAATTGGGATTCACTGTCTTTATACTCATTTGCATAGGATTGCCTACTAATGCTTGGTTATTGGTTACATCTCTCACACTGTGCTTCCCCCCTTAGCAACCACTGCTCAGTGGCCATGTTGTCTTCATCCTGCCATTCACTTGCATGGCAGATGAATATTTGTATTAAAATGCCTATTTTTCACTTTTAATTTTTTTTTCTGGTTTTTAGAGCGCCGCACGTTTGCGCGCCGCTGCGCTACCCTTAAACATTGGAGATCGGGGATATAAAAATAATTATTATTTTTCATTATTTTGCAACACATATTAATGCCAATGGTCTTATATTTGGCCATTGGCATGCTTCCTCAACTGGATGCATCCTTTATTTGGAGCTGTCATTGCTCCGTTTTGCTATTTGCAGAACGGTACTCCGTTACCAACGGAGTACATTTCTGCTGATAACACTACTCTTACACGGACAGGTTAGTGCTTCCTGGATCACAAATTTACCTCATTTGCATAGAATAGAAGGGTCACTCATAAAAAAATAGCATTGTTTAAAGAAGGCTTTAAAGCATGCTCTAAATAAAGTGAAATGGCTTCTGTGACCTGTCCATTACCTGAAAACATATTGCATGTGATGAAAAAGTTGCTTCTCAATTACTGGCAACCAACATAAAAATAATCACATAATTCAACTGAAAAGCCATTAGAAAGCTGTATGTCAAGCAAGATATTGTGTAACTTTCTTCATAATGTTAACCATTAATGCAATCTTCTCTACTTGTGCCATCTAAATGTCCTGAAAAGGTGTTAGTACCTTATAATAACTCAGAAACAGGAAAACTATAACTCTTGCTGTTCATTACCACAGTTGCACCACTCTTATCTCCCTGTTTATTAATTATATTCATATTCAGTTTCAAGCTCATTAGTGCCTGTTGTTCAGAACTAGACAAGTAATTTGAGGTGCACCAAACCGGGGTTGCACCTGCTGCCATTATTATCTGCTACAGCTCTGCCACACAAAACTTTATCTTTTTTAAGTGACTCGCATGAATCACCAAAGTCAGTCTCCAACCATCTTTTTGGGCTAATACAAAACTGTATAGCACTACCAGAACCATAACTCTAACCCTGTATTACCCTTCTCACTCACTAAACATAAAATCCCTTCCCTGTCCATAAACCTAAAATTCCTCTTCCATTCCCTAAACCTAAAACACCCATCTTGCTCTCTAACCCTAAGATTCCCTTCCTGCACCTGAAATCTAAACTCCTGTTCTCATTCCCTAACCCTAAAACTCCCATCCTCCTTCCTAAGCTTAACACCCCTTCATGACTGTTGCCCTAATCTACACTCCCACCCCCTCCCAGTCCCTTACCACAGCTCCTGTATTTACCTCACTCGAACCCCAGTAATATGTTCAGGTAAACTGTGGTAGCTGTCTGCCTGAACTACAAAATGCTTGGTTCCCTGACTTTGAAACAGTAGTTTTCAAGTGTTTGGGAGCTGAGTGTTTGTAGAGCACTCCTAGAAAATTGAGCCAGAAGAAACAACATAAGGATAGTAGAAGTGTGAAAGTATTTCCTAGATACAGAACTGGAAAGAATGCTGCTGGAATTGCCAGAAACAAGATTTCACTTACACATATTATAAGAGCCAATAATAGAAACAATCCACAGACTTGATGGAATGTGAGGTGCAAAAGGATGACAGCTGAGGCACATACCATGCCTGCACAGCTATAAACTTAAAGACAAATTATGAGAGAAGCCAAACATTTAAAATGGTATAATTTTGTGGTATTTCAGTAAAACTGGTGGATGATTATAATGAATATCTGCATAAACTAAGAAAAGGGGTAGTTGAATCGTTGGGATTACTGAAAGCCCAAGGAATTCCAGGATGGATAAACTACTCTGGTATCTTAACAGTAATATGGAGGAGAAACAGGTCCCATGCAGGGAGAGAAGCACAGCCTTTTTTAACAAAGACTGTGTACAGTGGGAGGTGGAGCAAAAGATAGATCTATTTCAGAAGAGTGACTCTTCAGAAATTCAAAATGTATATGGTCGAAACCATATGATTGACTTTCTGAAATGTTGAACAATACAAAACAACAATAATCTATGTTTTTGCAGGGGGCCAAACCCCCTGCACCCCCTGCATATTATATATGCCAACGCCAAGATCACACTACAGAGAGGAAAATGGCAAATTCCCTGATCCCCACTATACCACAATCTCCAAAGCTTCGACATTTCAGAAGGTTGATCATATGGTTTCAACCATATGACATTCAACTTTCTGAAAAATTCATCTGGAACAGACACAAAGAAATTAATTCAAATAGCCCACCATAAATGGACTGGCAGAATAACATGCAGAGGGCCAGAGAGGAGGTATAATTGCCTGCAAGTGTCATGGACAGCATCTGATGTTTATGTGCCTGTGGAAAAAGAACTAAAAAAGGAAATAAACAAAGGCATACAGAGTGATGTTAACAGTGTAGGTAGGGGAGACAAGATCCTGTGCATAGCAGACTGCAGAAATTGAAAAAAGAACATGGAACACAGAGAAAATAATATGAGGGGAGTGCACAAAAAGATACTTTAAGAAAAACAAAATCAGGTCAATGCAGAAAAATGGCAGAAGAAGAAAGTCCATAGGCTCACAGGATCATAGGAAGACACTAGTCTAATGGCCCTAGGGCCCTTATAAGCCTAGCCAAGTTCTGCTGTTGTTTCCATGATCAGCATTATTGCCCCTGTCCAAGGCAGACACAGGTGGAACCCCCCCCCCCCCGGGGTAAATTTACAGTTACCCATCCAATCATCCAGATTGCACTTGAAGAAGACCAAAGAGGTGCTCTGCTTGACATAAACTGGGAGTCTGTTCCACAGGTGTGGTAACTTCTTGGAAACAAACCTGTCCCTCCATCAGGTTCTATTAATGGCATATACCAGGCTAAGGTCTTTAGAGTGAGTAACCCATGAGCCATTGGACTTACAGATATGCAGCATTTCCAATAAAGTAGAGTCTGAGATTGCAAACAGAGTAAAGTGACAATAATTTTAGCAATCTAAATAGGACAGATGCTGAATACCTTGAATTCTCCTTGTGAGGAACGTTTGTGGTCTCTCCAATTGTTGCAGTTGCCTGGAAAGGTACACACCAAAAGGGGCATTGTACTCAATTATTGGCCTGATGATGGAAGAGTACAGGGAGGTTATAACTTCTTTTTTTTCTGGAGGCAGTGCCCTTTCTTATGAGATGAGCAATACAGAATACCCTTTTTATCACTGTGAAGACATGGTAATCAAAGGTATGGTTGCTGTCAACCTGTGTGCCCAGGTCTTGTCCCACTGAGTGCGTGCTTAGGGTGTTTCTGTTGACATGGTAGCTATCAGGAACATCACTCTTACTGAAAGGGATGATAATACATTTTTTGGATGAGTTTAAGGCCGTAACTTTGGCACTAATCATTTCATTGTATAAGATCCTCTTGTAGGATGTTGACATCGTTTGGGGATTCATGACCACTCCCAGTTTGCAGTCAACAGCAAACTTTGTCAACCACAGACCTTTAGTTTTTGCTTGTACTTTGGAGAAATAGATTCCGAACAGTAGTGGTCACAGGACTAAACCCTGTGGAACACCACTGGTTATGGGTCTGCTGTTGGAAATGAGTTCCCTTATTTTGACTGTATGGGCTCTATCTGTGAGCCAGTTAGTGACCCACCTAACAATATAAGGGTTGATACCTATTTGCAATAATGCCTGATTGGGAAATAGTGTCAAAAGCCTTGGCCAAGTCCTGATAGGCTCTATCCACAGTTTTCCGCTCATCCAGGGCTCTGGTGACTGTCTCAAAGAAGTCCACCAGGTGTAACAGGCATGATCTCCCTTTGACAAATCCAAACTGAGTAGGATCAAGTGTTTGGAGATTACCTATATCTTTGCTGATAAGGTCCATGATGATTAACTCCATGAACTTGCAGATAAGGCTAGTCAGGCTAATAGGTCTATAGTTCCCAGGGTCAGTGGAAGCACCACCTTTGTGCAAGGGGATAACGGTGGCCATTTTCTATTCAGTTTGGACAAAGCCAGTGCTTAGACTATGATTGAAAAGAGTACCCAATGGTGTTGCTAATTCTTGTTGGAGCCCATGTCGAACACAGCCTGGGATATTATCAGGTCCTATAAATGCCATGTTTTTGGCCTTACAGAGGGCATTTACAACCTGCTCTCTAGAGCTACAAGGTGGGGGACAGGTGGAAGGAATGCCATGGGGTATATGTGGTTTGGCCAGGGGAGTGAAGTTTTCACAGAACCTGTTGGCTAACATGTTTGCTATGTCCACAGGCTCAGCATTTGTGGTATCATTAACTACCAGTTTGGCACAAATCTGGTACTTACATTTTAGGTTATGGATGTAACTAAAGAATGCCTTATGGTTGTTATTAGTTGAAGATGGTAATTGGGATTTGTAGTTTGCTTTGGAGGACTTCACAAGAAGTCTTATTTGCTTGTTTAAGCTGAGGAGGGAGTGTTTCCAGTTTAGGAATCGCTCTCTCTTACTTTTGGACAATAATTTATTTCTCTTATTGTAAAGCCTGTTAATGGCAGTTGTCGACCAGATAGGTTTGCTGTTCCTTGAAGAGCTTGTTTTGGTCCTACTAGGCACAGCTGCGTTAGTGCAGTTATACAGTAGTGATTACAGCAGAAGCAGGAACAGAGCTACAAGAAAGAAAAGCAGACACTGTCAGTGGAAAACATGTGCACTTTTGGTGCAGGTGGTAGTGGGTTCTATTCCCACACTAGGAATAGCTATTGCTAATGCTGGGGTGTTGCACTCCTGTGCATGTCATCCTTTGGGTTAGACATTAAACAAAGTTCCCTTCTGCTTGCGTTGGTGGTAGCTCAGGTAGATGATATAAAAGCTATCATGATACCTATTAAAGAAAAGCAGTAGGGGATCCTTATTTTTTCCATTGTGGGACACACTGATGTCCCTCTCACCAGGCTGAATAAGGAGAAAGTCACGGTCAGTTGCTTATCAGGGGCCAAGATCCACCACATTACACATGCACTCAGATCATTGGACCACAAGTACCAATATGACTCCGTCATAGTTCATGTGGGTGTAAATGACCTATATGAAGAGAGACATCATGGAGCTCTCAGAATATGTGTCCCAGGCTGGTATGAGCCTAGCATTGAGTAACATTTTACCTTCTTCAAGGATGATGCCACAATATGAACAATCAGTGACTGAATTTAATAAATGGCTTAGTTTCTGGTGTCATTCTCAAGGGGTGCAATATTTGTCAGCATGGAAGGAGATGGTCAACAGACCACACTGCTTTGCCAGGGATGGTCTGCACCTCTCCCTTCTAGGCTTTCAAATATTAGTGAAAACATTGTCTTCCCCCATAGTGCCTATTTAAGGCAATGCCAAGCTGAAAGTACTTCCAACATAGCAAATAAAACAAGAAAATCTAAAGGTGTTACTGCTTAATGCTAGGAGTCTAAACCAAAAATTCCACTCTCTACAAGCTATACTTACCCTAGAAAATGGTGATGTCTGTGCAGTCACTGAGAAATGGTATAAAGCCATGGGGATCACACCGGTAGTGCAAGGTTATAATGTCTTCCATACTTTTAGAGCAGCTACTACACAGACAGGGACTAAAGGTGGAGGTGTCTCAATTTACAACAAAAATAAATATACCTCAAGGCTGGTAAACCAGGACAAAGCACTTGAGCTTCTCCATTTTTGAATCATCATAGATAAAATCCAATACCACTTCTTTGCAAGCTATAGGCACCCCTATATGACCCAGGAATCCCAAAACATGGATTTAAACTTATTGCAAACACTCACAGTCACCAGCCAACCCAGTACCATATTCGTGGGTGGCTTTAATTACCTCACTATTAACTGTGAATCCTATACAACACCAAATGTACAGGCACAGAGATTCCTGGAGTTTGTAAACACACACTCCCTGGACTAGATTGTTCATACACCAACCAGGGGTGCAAACAAACTGGATCTGGTCGTCACTAATATGGGAGAATGTTGCACACTCCCTAGTGTAATGTATTCTCTGGTATGGTCAAACCACAGAATGGTTTTCAAGTAAAAATAAAACCTAGAACCCCAGCTAACCCTGCAGTATTCAGGAACTACTCTAAGGCTAAATTTGTAGTATTAAATGATAACCTGGCAAAATCTCAAGCCCCCATAAACATTGAGAAAACTGCTGCCTAAATGGAATTGCTCACAGAAATCCTATACAAGCATGTTAATAAATGAAGAGAGGCACTGGACCCACCAGGAAGAAGTACAGAACTAACTCAGAAAACATGCCACCTTAGTGTAATCACAATAGCAATCGGCTGTACAACAGGAGGAAGAAATTCATGGCAAAAATTAGGAGGTGCAGCACCCAGCAGGATAAAACCAGTCACATCAATCTAAGCAAATGACCTAGAGGATAAATAAAGTCTACCAAAGCCAAATTTGAGGTATATGTAGCCACCCAGGCCAAGGACAACCACAAGGGAGTCTTTAGCTATGTCTGCAACCTCAAAGGCAATACACAACTGTGTGCAGACCTCATTGTTAATACAGACACCTATATTGAGCCAGAACATTTAGTAAACCTACTGGCAAACAAATTAAGCTCCAATTTTACCCTTCTCTCCCCTCAACTTCCCCTCTGGAAATACCACCAAATACACTCTCCCTGCTATCACTAGGGATAAGGTTTTTAATGCTCTCTTTAAGACCAAGAACACTGCATCAATGGACCCAGACAACATCCAAGGATGCCTTCTAAATAGCATGACACATGATCTATCAGGCCCTCTGGAATTGTTATTTAACTGTAGCCTCCAAACAGGTTTTGTGCCTCACAAATGGAGAACAGCAACAGTCATCCTCTGCACAAATGTGGGATATCTACAGACTCTGGAAAATACAGACGCATAAGCACACTAGTTTCATGTGTAAAGCCATGGAAAGAATTATCCTGCAACTGATCAATAATGACTGGACCCAACCCAATCTGGTTTCGTCAAGGTCAGGTCATGCCTACACAGCCTGGTGGAATTTTTTGAGAAGGTCACCAAAGAGATAAACAAAGGTAAAATAGTTCACACTGCCTACCTTGACTTGGCTAAGGCATTTGACACAATACCTCACTTGGGCATTGCTGAAAACTCAAGAGATTAGGTTTAAACCCTTATGTCACCCAGTAGATAGCTATCTGGCTAATAGACATGACCCAGAAGTTAGAATTGGGGAGTCCAGCTCTACAAAGAGGCCAGTCACAAGTGGAGTCCCCTGGTTCTAAGACCACTCCTTTTTGGCATTTGCTTCTCTGAAGTCAAGGCTAATGTCAATGGCCTCTGGCTGACTAAATTTTCAGATGATTGCAAATTAGAAGCAGTTATAGAATCCCCCATTGAAACAAATGTTCTCCAGGAAGTTTTGACACAGACAAATAAATGGTGTTGGAACCATGGACTAAAACTAAAATGCCAAGAAATGCATAATAGTATCCTTCTGGACATCATTCACCCCAGTAGCTATTATATTGACAACTCACCCCTAAGAGCTGACCCAGTAGTCAAGGACTTGGGGACACACATACACTGTAATCTAGCCTTTGATCATCACGTGCCTACAGTAGTGTGCAACTCATTCTATGTTGTGCAACTTATAAACAAAGGCATGGCATCTAGTTCCAAGGAAGTGTTTATCATAGGAACATAGTATCATTGGAGATTACTAGGTTAATGGCCCTGGGGCTCTTACAAGCCTAGCCAAGAGGGTTCCCCATTAAAATTGCGAAGGTCCACTTACCCAAATACGGAAACGTCGACACATATATGTCGAAACATGAAAACACTGATCGTCTTGAAGCGCGAATTCTGAAATGTCGAATTGTCATGGTTGGCCCTTCTGTGGTATAGCTCCGTAAGGTAAGTGTGTGATAGTTACAGACCTTAGGGTTAGGGTGCGGGTTAAGGTAAGTGTATAGATAGTAATAGTGTGCGATAGTTACGGACCTTAGGGTTAGGGTGCGGGTTAAGGTAAGTGCATAGATAGTAATGTATGTAAGGTTTAGTGTAGGGTTAGAAGTAGGGTTTTGTTAAGTGTATGTGAGTGGGTTATTTATTTTGTTTGGGTATAGCTCAGTAAGGTAAGTGTGCGATAGTTATGGACCTTAGGGTTAGGGTGCGGGTTAAGGTAAGTGCATAGACAGTAATGTATGTAAGGTTTAGTGTAGGGTTAGAAGTAAGGTTTTGGTTAGTGTATGTATGTGGTCTATTTATTTTGTTTGGGTAGATAGTATGTAGCATGCAGTGGGATTGGACAACTATGACAGTTCGAGATTTTGAATTTCGCAGTTTAAGGTGTTCGGTGTATTCGCGGTTCAGGTAATATGTGTCGATGATTCTGTATTCGCTGTTTAGGACTTTTGTGGTTGTAATATAGACCCAGCCAAGAGTTTATCCCAAAAAAGAAACCTCAATCAGCACCTGTCATTCCTGTCAGTGAGGGACACAGATGGAACCCCTGGGACAAATGCATGGTTTCCCATGCACTCATCAAGGTTTGCTTAAAGATGGTCAGCAAAGTACTTTGTTTGACATGTTTCAGAAGTTTATTCCAGATACAGAGCAACTTCTGGGAGACAAACCTGACTCTCCAGCAGGTTTGGTTTTATTAGTGTCACATATTAGATTTAGGCCTTTCAATCGGGTAATGCGCGATGAGTTAGACTTATGGATATGGAGCATTTCTAATACAGCAGGGTTAGAGAATGCCTTGTAGGTGAGACACAGATCACCTCTGAGCAATTTGTATGATACTGAGTAGAGTGATAGTGATTTGAGCCTGTCCACATAGAACAGGTGTTGGAGGCCATGGATTCTCTTTGTGAGGTATTTCTGTGGCCTTTCCAGTTGGTGCAGCTGTTTGGAGAGGTATGTAACAAACAGGGATTGTACTCAATGAGGGAGGAGTACAGAGAGGTAATAACCTCCTTTATTTCTGGATCCCTTTACTCATGAAAGGAACCAAGTAAAAGGCTTTTCTGACCACTGCCACTACATAATTGTTGAATGTAAGATTGTTGTCAACCAGTGTACCCAGGTCTCTCACCACAGGTTGTGTGCTTAGGGGGTTGCCATTAAAGTGATCAGTAGAGAGCATGACTTTGCCAAATGGTATGATAATACATTTGGCAAAAGTTTTTTTTTTGCAAAGTTTTTCGCATTTAACTTAAGGCTATGACTTTGCCACCAGTCATTTGTTGCTGTGAGACCCTTTGTAGTATGTTAACATCATTTGGGGAGTCAATGACAACATCCGACTTACAGTCATCCGCAAACTTGGTCAGCCACAGGCCTTTTGTCTTTGCCGGGATCTATGAGATGTAGATGCCAAACAGTAGGGGTCCCAGGACAGATCCCTGGGGAACACCACTAGTGACAGGTCTGCTGTTGGAAGTTGATGCACTTGTTTTGACCTTGTGAGTCCTATAGATCAGCCAGTTGGCCACCCACTTGATGAGATAGGGATTTATGCCAAGTTGTGTTACCTTTTCGATGATACCTGAGTGGGGGATTGTGTCAAAGGCTTTGGCCAAGTCAAGGTAAGCTGTATGTACTGACTTTCCCTCATTCAGTGCCCTGGTGACAGTCTCAAAAACGTCAACCAGTTTCAACAGGCAAAATCTGCCCTTGACGAATCCGGACTGGGTGGGGTCAAGTGCTTGGAGATTGCCTAGGTCTTTATTTATGAGGTCCATAATAATATGCTCTATGACCTTACAGATCAGACTTGTCAAGCTAATGGGGCGATAGTTTCCAGGCTCAGTAGTAGCACCACCTCTATGCAAGGGGATGACAATGCAGTTCTCCACTCTGCTGGGATGAAGCCTGTAATTAGGCTGTGGTTGAGTAGGGTGCTCGATGGCAAGGCTAGTTCTTGCTGGAGATGGTGCAGAATACAGCCTGGGATACTATCAGGTCCCATGGAAGCTGTGCTCTTTGCCTTGGATAGGGCCATTAACACTTGCTATATGGAGATGTGAGGTACGGGATAGGTATTGGGGATGTGGAATGGGCCTTTGATGGGGACAGGGGGGTGAAGTTTGTGAACCTATCTGCTAGCAGGTTGGCTAAGTCAAGAGGATCAGTCTAAGTGGTACCATTATGAACTAATTCAGAACAAACCTGGGCTTTGCCATGGAGGCTCCTGGCATAACTGAAAAAGGCTTTGTGGTTAGCCTTTGTTTCAGAGGCTAGTTTTGATTCATAATTGGCTTTGGAGGTTTTCACTAGTGATCTAATTTGCTTGTTGAGGCTAAGGAGGGAGTTTTTTTTCCAGATGGGAATCCGTGCTCTTTTACCCTTGGACAACAGTTTCTTCTTTTTGTTTAAAGCCTGTTAATAGAGGATGTCCACCAGATAAGTTTGCGTTTCCTTGAGGAGCAGGTTTTATTTCTGTTGGGAATGGCTGAGTCCATGCAGTTGTACAGGTGCTTGTATACTGCACTGGTGTACTGCTCAGCATATTTGTCTGCATCCTCTGAGGTAGCGGTGGTGTGAAGCTCCTGTTACCCTCACTTAGAAGGTTGTAGTCAGCTTTTGAAAAGTTTTTTAGCCTGGTTACAGCTGGGGGGGGGGGGGTAGACACTTCGAATGAGACAGACCAATGGTCTGATCTCACCAGAGAAGAACTTACTATGGGGGTGGTGCAGCGGTTGGCCATGTTGGTGAGAACCAAGTCTAGATCTCCCCTTGTGGGGGATAAGACAAGTTGCTTTAGTGCATTAGAATTTATGAAGTCAAGGATTCGTTGGGTGAGTGCATTAGAGCAGGAATAATTCACTCAATCTAGGGTAGTTGAAGTCACCAAGAATCAGTGTGTTAGGGGATACCTTGATGGAGTCAAGTAGGTCCAGGTAGAGGAGTGGGTGTTCTGAGTCATGGAGGTGGGTCTATACCTGGCTGTAACTTGGATGGGTGTCTTGCCAATTGTCAGTTGCATAGGGAGTAGTTCCAGTGGATCATGCTGGGAAACCAGTCTGGAGGTGTGCTTGTCTTTACTGAAAATAGAAACTCCACCACCCTTAGTCTTCCCGACCTCATATTGGGGTCAGAATATGTGGAATGAGGCATAGCTTGGTAAGGCAGGGGCGCTCTCTGCAGCCTTGAACCAAGTTTCCATGACTGCACAGATGTTGGCATCTTCTAGTTGTTCCACTGTACTGGGCATTCATCAGACCTATCAATGAGTACAGTGTTCTCTTTGGTATGTACCTAACCAGGTATTGGAATATTCACAAAGGTTCCTCACTAAAAGAAAACAGGGCATAAGTAACATGTCCTGTGTAGACCACCTCAAGGCAATATCCCTGTATTCTGTCTCCTACAGGCTGTTGAGGGGATATCCATGCCTGGCATACAAGGCATAGTCAGACCCCACCTTGATGGACCTCCTGAATATCCACAAAACAAACAACACCAGAATTACCCATTCTAAAGACTTCAGCCTTGCCTGTGATATAAATAGGACCTGCTGTAGATAAAGGTATGCATCCTAGAGACTACCCTGTCTATGGAACATGCTCCCCATCCATCCCGTTCATGTGGAGCAGAGTTCCTCTCTAACCCAATTCAAGTATAACTTGTTCAATTGGATGGAGAACAGGAAATTCATCCCAGGTCAGGCACTAATGTCTCTAATGGACACAGGCAGCCTGTAAATGGTTCATCTCCCGGGTACCTGCTTTCAAATGTTTTGTCTCCCACACTTCTGCTTATACTTATGAAGGGTACCAGAACTTGTCAGAGATTTGGGATGCATGGCTAGGCTTAAAAAAGCCCTTGTGGTCATTAGCATAGTACACAACTATGAACTTACAAACCTATGAGCCTATACAGAGGAGACACTGTGACTGAAGCCTCAGGGATTCAAATGCCCAAGCCTGGACCTTGTGGGGCCTGAACAGCCTGGACTGGTCAAGCATGAAAGGAAGAAAAGCAAAATGGAACAGTGGCAGAAAAATAGGACTAGAGAAGGAGGCCAAGCAGAGGGAAGCCATCAAGAAATGGACAGCCTGGTCATACAAGAAAAGGTGAGAAAAGAAATGTGAAGCTGTGCAAGAGAAGAAAATAAGTGGATGTTTTCAGTAAACTCCATTGTTTACAGGTACTGGGTCATGACTGCATATTAAAAGAAATGAGAGACTAAAGTCATAGGAGTGACAAGACAAAATGGAGTAAATTAGACTGAAAAGGATTAATGGCACCCATGAACATGGGGTGCTATTCAAAGGTATTTTAGTGCATTGTGCTCCAGCAGTAACAGATTGGCACTGGGTAAAGGGAGGGTGCACAGATAGGTAGACTGCTGTTACATGGTCTTTCCTATGTTACATCATATTTTATAATGCTTGTATTTTCATATGAAAGTAAGATTTATCTTTAAAAGAAGTGAATAAAACCTTTGCAGTATACCAGAATGAAAAATTAGGAGAAATAGAGAAAGAAATAATTAGAGAAACACCAGTCTTGGGTTCGACTGCAGTGTGTTAGAGATGAGTGAAATGGAATGCATGAAACCATCAGAAAATTAGGATTAAATGCAAAGAAAACAAGTAGCAACTATTTTAAAGGGGAGCATTAAACAGGAGCAAACTACAGATATGAATCAGTTAAAGAGAAGGGAAAGCAAAAAAGGTAGGGCCAAAAGAGAAATGGAAAAAAGGACAAGGTGAATGAACCAAATCCAGAGGCACTCAGATTGCAGGCTGGACGTGACAAATCCATCTCTGTGGGGGTGGGTGGGGTGGGGCTAAGCTATGGTGAAGGCCAGAGGACAGAAAGTTTACCTTTGCAGGAAATCCCAGGACAATTGTTTAAAGGCAAAAAGTACAAAACCAAAGAAATCAAAAAGGAATGAACACACTGAACAAGATAACCAACATGGGGGTGGCTTCTCACCTAATCAAAAGAAAAAAGTATGCAATGGATTGAGTAAGATGCAAAGGGATGCTATACTGTGCCAGGAGACCAAATTAAAAGAAAAAGTGAGAGGAAAGGGCACAAACCCACAGTAGCCCAAGGGAGAAACACTCAATAAAACAGGGGTTGGCAAAATGGGAGTGGAGATCTTTTTCAGAAAGACATTACATTTAGTGACTGAAAGGGTGGACATATATGGGGAGAGAAGATGGATCACTTGGCAAGGAAGAATACATAGAAGGTCATGGACATCAAGGAACATGTATACCTGAAACAAAGACACAGAGGACTTTTACAGCAGGTTCTCTGAAGAATGGAACCAGATAAAAAACTATGGAAAGATGATCATTAGAGGCGACTTCAATGTCACCTAAATCCAAAAAAATGACATGCTGCTTGACAAAAGGCAGTACAATATAAAGATGAAAAGAGAAAGGAACATAAAAGAAGCAACGTGGAAGGATGTATATAGAGGTAAAGATACCCTGAAAACAGGGAATACATGTTTACAAGAAATTACTTGACTCAAGCCAGAAGACCGGACAGGATACTAGGGAAACAGGAAATTGTAAAAATCATGGAGGAAACAGACATATCAGACCATGCAGCAGCAGCAATGAAAATAAGGGAAGAGAGGGCCCAAGGGAAAGAGCCAGGATGAAGACAGATGAGTTACAAGTAGAAAGATCAGGAAAGAGTTTAACAATTACAAAAAAATGACAGAGGAGACAGTAGAGGGGAATATACTATAGCCAATATATAATCCAATCAAAAATGGAGACAGTTGCAGAGAGGCTAGTCATTCCCATTATCTGAGGCCCATTTATCCCGTGAAATGCTGTACATCATTCATTGCTTAATTTCTTCTACTCATGTTCTTGTTCACTTTCAATCTCCAGTTATTAGCAAACTGAATTAGAATACTATAATATAAGTATAGAACCCATCACTGTATTTCACTTCAAAAATTAGGATGGCTTAAACTCGTGTCATCCACCATTTAATCGGTTGAGGTTTGCCTGTAAATGCATGTGATGTGATTCTTGTCCAGCATTAGATATAATTATTTGTTATTCCCTATGGTACAGCCTGACGTCTTCTTCACTTTTAACTTTCATCAAAGAATTATTATGCTGATGTCTTTTGCTGTATCTGGCTTGGCAAACTATGGAACAGACTTCCATGAGAGAGTCCTGAGAAATCGGCCTCCAAACATTAATTAAAAAATAGCTTATTTCACACTGGACCTTTAGCTGTGAAACTATCTGATTGTTTTCCTGCTTGCACAACTCTGTCTTCATTCATCGCCCCCATATGATTTTGATAAAAGTTCACCTTACTATTATAATTTGTTTTTTGTTTGTTTTTTCATTAGGATATTTTCATTAATTTCAGTCAAAGTTCACTTCCAACAAAGGATAATCCAACGGTAGGGTAAAAAAATAAAAAGATTTTATTTAAAATGTAATTCCGCATCAGACATAGTAACTGATCCAGTGTATTTAAACAGCCAACTTATTAATCAATTCAAAAAAAAAAAAACAATTAATACATAGATTTAAAGCTGTACTAAATCACTTCATACTGATGAATAAAAGAAATAAAATTAAAAATAAATACAAGATAGAATATATATATAAAACATAAATGTGTATATATATATATATATATATATATATATATATATATATATATATATATATATAAATATAACTCAAGATTAAATTCCATTTATCTATAAATTCAATGTTTAAGCTTCCTAGATATGGGTCTGGTCTGAGGATCCATTGTATTTCAGCTAGTCTATTATGTTCATATTTAACTTGTGTTTTGCTATAGCGCTATAGTCCTGACCTCTGTTAGTACAATATAAATGGTCTCCTCAGGGACCTATTTGCACATTTCTAGTCTGACAGTTGCCATTAACTAAATGTCCAGTATCCGGATGTCTAAAGAGTACCTAAAAGATCCTTTGTGAAACATTTTAAATAAAATCTTTTATATTTTCATTAATGGTATTTTTTATTGTTTAAAATGCATTCATTAAGTTGTGATATCACTTTCTCATGTGAGATGTATTTCAGTAAGTTTACTGTAGTGCCATGCCTTGCATGTTTTCTAATTGCCTGCACATTTGTTTATCATATTCATCCACATAATATGGAAGCATTGCAAATTAATAAAAGTTGAAATACATCTCTTAATTGTTTAAATTGATAGCTGACCTAAAGTAATGTTATTTAGTATAAACAATTACAATCCAAATTTCATATATATCTTCTGATATAAATAACTGCTAGTGAAACTGATAGTTGTATTTTTTTAATCTGGCACCGCAATGCCAAATTATGCTTTCTGGAATTATTTTAAAATAGTGAATGTTGCTTCCCCTTCATGACAAAATTCAAAGCAAAATTTTACAGCTGTAGTCAGATGACCGTGTTTCCCCTTCCCTTGTGCAGGAACATGTATTTTTCAGATCTATCAATTATCAATCTGTACTGTGCAAACACAAGGAGAGTAAGTATTATAACTCAGCTATACATTAATGTAGTACCTTTAATAACACCTCTGCTTCCACATAGAGCACCTCAGAATAGTGATAGGTTGCTGAAAATGTGTCCTTTGTTTTTTTAATTGAACAATACAATGTCAAATGTTGATTTACACAGTAATTTTAAAATACTGTATTTTGATTTCCCAATATAATAAAATGCAAATAAAAATACATCCGCTCCACTGAGAAGACTATAAGGATTATTCAGAGAATTTGTCACTTTAGTGTTACAAGAGCCTTGCTGGTGGGTTCTAGATTCAGAGACATTGTCACCATAGAGTTGCAAGTACCTTGCTGGTGAGTTCTATATTCAGGTATATTGTCACTGTGGAGTTACAGGTGATTTGCTGGGGAGTTCCATATTCAGAGACATTGCTACTGTAGAGTTACAAGTGCTTTGTGGGTGAGTTCTAAATTCAGAGACATTGTTGCCATAGAGTTGCAAGTGCCTTGCTGGTGAGTTCTAGATTCACAGACATCGTCACCATAGAGTTACATTGTTTTGCTGGTAAGTTCTAGGTTCAGAGACATTGTCACCATAGAGTTATGTGTTTTGCTGTTGAGGTCTAGGTTCAGAGACATTGTCACCATAGAGTTACAAGTGCTTTGCTGGAGAGGTCTAGATTCAGAGACATTGCTTCTGTAAAGTTGCAAGTGCTTTGCTGGTGAGTTCTAGGTTCAGAGACACTGTCATCATAGAGTTACAAGTGCTTTGCTGGAGAGTTCTAGATTCACAGACATTGTCACTGGAGAGTTACAAGTGCTTTGCTGGTGAATTTCTAGATTCAGAGATGCTGTGTCTGTAGAGTTACAAGTGCTCTGCTGGTGAGTTCAAGATTCAGAGACTGTCACTGGAGTTACATGTGCTTTGCTGGTGAGTTCTAAGTTCAGAAACATAGTCACCATAGTGTTAAAAATGGTTTGCTGGTAAACTCTAGGTTCAGAGACATTGTCACCATAGAGTTACAAGTACTTTGTTGGTGAGTTTTAGATTGAGACAGTTTCACCACAGAGTTACAAGTGATTTGCTGCTGATTTCTAGATTTAGAGACATTGTCACCATACCGTTACACGTGCTTTGCTGGTGAGTTCTAGATTTGGAGACATTATCACCATACAGTTACAAGTGTTTTGCTGGAGACTTCTAGATTCAGACACATTGCCACTGTAGAGTTACAAGTGCTTTGCTGTTGAGTTATAGATTCAAAGACACTATCACTGTAGAGTTACATGTGCTTTGCTGGTGGTTTCTAGATTCAGAGACGCTGTCACTGTAGAGTTATATGTGCTTTCCTGATGAGTTATAGATTCAGAGACATAGTCACCATAGAATTACAAGTGTTTTGCTGGTGAATTTAGATTCAAGTACATTGTCACCATAGAGTTGCAAGTGTTTTGCTGGTGAGTTCTAGATTCAGAGGCATTGTCACCATAGAGTTACAAGTGCTTTGCTGATGCATTTGAGTAGCCCTACAGTGATAACAAGTAATTCAGAGTTGTGTAAGAGTAGCATGGAACAAAATCATGCATGCGTCTCCAAAATTCAACAGTGTCATGACAACGTATCACCTTGCCCCCATCATGAAAAAATATGTAATGCAGACTGTCAGCTCCAGTCAGAACCTCCCTCCATAAGGTTTATTAGCCATTGTTATACCAGAAAAATATTATCACAGTACAATATATATTTAGCCATCTGTAAAATATAAAAGTCATGCTGCTAGGATATTCATTTAGAGGTCATACAGGATGGCAAAGGCACAATGAGGAGTTGGTGATTGGGACTGTTGTTCCTTTTAACACATTGTTATTGTTTACACAGACAAGGATTTTCATTGGACTGTGTGTTTACTAGCTCTCATTTAATGGTGAATGTCAAAATCCATTTCAATGACTTGATTTTTGACAGGCTGTTATAAAAGTGACCACATCAGTACACTGTACTTTACTAGCCTTTTTATATGACTTGTAAGTATATTGGCTGCAGTCCTAACATTCCTTCCAATTTTGTTAAACAGTGTTATGCTCTCCACTTTCCGTGAGCAGTTGTAATGTTACAAGACTATGTAAGCTATTCGGTTCCTCCTCCTGAGTGTTTCTGCCCTGCAGTATCTGCCTGCATAGCAACATGTTGTACAGTACTGCAAGCTACAAACATTTTACTGCATGTTCCAGGGTCATGCTGCAGTGCATTGTTATCTCCAGTAGGGGGCATCTCAACAGGTTCCTCATCAGGGACCTCTGCCATTACTAACTCCAGAACTCCCTCCTCCTCCTGAATGTCTCCTCCATGTGGCATCTGACTGCATAACAACATGCTGTGCAGTACTGTATATTATCAAGATTTTACTGGCGTGCACCACCACAGACATCTAAACAGCAGAAGTGGGTGTTTAGCAGTACAAAAGCATGTATGACAACAACTTTTCTCTGTGACAAACTAGTATTAAATGCATTCTCTGTCATGGTCTGTGTATTTATAATTGGTGTCATTACCCATGGTTCCTAGGCCTATCTAGTATCACCAGTAAGATAGCCTTTTGGAAAAAGACTCTGCACAAACCACTACTTTAAGTCACATGTGTGCCAGATGTGGGAGCCATGGGCACTGCCTGGGTGGCTACAAATTGTATATTATACCCTGTGCATTATGGACCACCTGGCAGTTGCTGGAGTGGAATCTCTTATGGTTGATGTACTGTTTTTTCCTGCTCTCTAGATTGGGTGTTAATTGTGATGTGGGTACAGTCAATTTATCCCAGTAACTCAAGGAAATGGGCTATGTCATACAATACCCACAAGGTGTTGTTTCTCTCATAGTTTGATAGGTTCATAGCTAAGTACTAGGCTAGCTGCCCTTGTGGCCCATTTTAAGCCTAGCCAGTTTTCCTTTTTATGCTCAGATTGACTTATCCCATTTGATTAGAGATTGGCCTTACCCATCACATGGTCGATAATTATATATTACCCCTAATGAAAATAACTGGGATCATACCATAGATAATTTGAGGTAACCCGTGTAAAGCACAAGAACCACATATATTTCCCCACATGCTCTAGCATGGCATTGAGAAACTGATGGAGTATCATTGAGACAGATGACTGGGATACAACCACAGTGTCCACTGCTGGTCACTGAAAGATCCCTATAGCTAATATTCTCAAAGCCACAAATACCTTTGTACCTGCAAGAATAGGTACTGCACTAAAAACTCCTGGGACTCCATTTGAGAGTGACACTTCTCAACCAACTCCTGCATGGTGCCTCTACCCACATTTTAGTGGTCCACTGTTTCTGTAGCACTGAGGGCGTGGTATTAGGAGTGAAAGGATGGCTACCAGCAGTGAGAACAGCCTCTTGTATATACATAATTACTAAGGCAGTGGCTACCCTTTACACCTTTTCACACTGATTGTCCCTTAACACCACAATTTTATTATGGTCAGCAGGTCTGACAGTGGCATCCCATCACATAAAATTTATACATTTATGAATCTTGTTGCCATATTTTTTGCCTTCATTTGCATCTTCCATTGTAATAATGCTTCTCATTTCCATGTCATTACAAATTACTTGTATGTAATTCAGGCCTTGGCCTTTCATGGCCTACCACATTCATGCTCTATGTTCCCCTGAATTGTCACCACCAAGACCAGGGTCGTTCTTTCTGCAAATTCAGCTAGTGTGACTCACAAAATGTTTCTCAATCTCTGGATCTATACATTGTAAATATACCTTGCCATCATGTTATGTCACATCCTAAAAACTGATGTTTGTATCTGTTGAATTTTTGTGTTTATTGGATTCTTCTGCCTGACTTTTTTATGCCTTATGTTCCTAGTTCATGTCTTTACTTTTTCAGTTATCCTGCCCATGGCCTGAGTTATGGCTGAAAAGAGTCTTTGGACAAGCACACCTTCATGATTAATAAATAAATATGTAAGTACTAGAAAATAAACAGAAAAGTGACATCAGCATTAAGGGTATGAAAATTCAGCATATATAAGGTGGAAAGATGGGTTTGGGGAGGTAGAAAATGCACAAAACAAGAAGGTGAGCAAAAGTGTGAAAAGCCGAACAGAGACAGTAATGCAGAAGTAGAGAGGGATTTGGCAGAAGTAGTACAAAATGGGAATAAAGGCATTTTATGCATATTTCATAGGTTCATAGGTTAATAGGATGATACTAGATTATTAGCCAGGAGGCCCTTATAAACTTAACCAAGAATTTTGCTCATGTTCCCATAAAGTCAGCACTTGTTTCCCCTGTCCAGCAGGGACACAGGTGAGATCCCAGAGGTGTATTTTCTGTTTCCTATCCAGTCGTCCAGGTTCCACTTAAAGAGGGCTAGAGAGGTACTCTGCTTGACATGGAGAGGGAGTCTATTGCATAAACAGGGGAGTTTCTGGGACACAAATCTATCCCAACAACAAGTTTTATTAATGCCACAGACCAGGATGAGGCCTTGCATGTGGGTTGCACAAATGGAATTTGACTTACAGATATGTAGCAACTCCATCAAGGCTGGGTCTGAGATGGGCTTGTAAGCCAGACACAGGTCACTTCAGAGTGGTATGTATGAGACTGAGTAGAGGGACAGGGCTTTTAGCCTATCAGTATAGGATAGGTGTTTGAGACCCTGGATTTTCCAGGTCAGGAACCTCTGTGGTCTCTCCAGCTGCTGATATGGAGGAGTACAGGGATGTTATGGCCTCCTTGTTCCTGGATGAAATACCCTTACTTATGAGGTGGGCCATGTAGAAAGCCTTCTGTAAAACGGAGGCAACATGGTGGTCAAAAGTCAAGTTGCTATCAACCTGGGTGCCCAAGTCCCTCACAACTGATTGCATGCTTAGTAAGTTGTTACTAATGTGATAATTAGTGGGGAATCCATTTCCCCAAAGGGGATAATGATGCATTTCTTGGCAATCAGTTTGAGGCCATGCTTCTGGCACCAGTCATTAGTTTGGATAAGGCCCTCTTGGAGAATGTTCACATCACTAGGGGAATTTAAGACAGCAGTCAGCTCACAGTCATTCCAAACTTGGTCAGCCACAGACCACTGGTGTTGGCCTGAACCTCAGAAAGGTACATCCCAAACAGTAGAGGCCCCAAGACCGATCCTTGGGGTGCACCACTCGTTCTGAGTCTACTATTAGAGGTGGCTTCCCCAATTTTGACTGAGTGGGTTCTATCAGTGACCCAGTTAGCTACCCATCTGGTAACATACTGGTTGATGCCTAGCTGGGAGAGTTTATTTATTATGCCCAAGTGGGGAATAGTACTGAAGACTTTGGCAAGGTCAAGGTAGATGGTGTGCACCGTCTTCCCCTCATTCATGGCTTTAGTGACTGTTTCAAAGAAGTTGACCAAGTTTAACAGGATCTCCCTTTGACAAAACCACACTGTGTGGGGTCAGGCATTTGGAAGTTGCCAATGTCCTTGTTTATAAGGTCCATGATAATGCATTTCATCGCCTTGCAGATCAGGCTAGTTAGGTTGATGGGCCTTTAATTGCCTGGGTCAGTGAATGCTCCACCTTTATGTAGAGGGATGACAGTAGCTGTCCTCCATTTGGCCGGGATGAAGCTGGTGCTCAGGCTTTGGGTGACTAGGGTCCGTAATGGAGCTGAGAGCTCATGCCTGAGTTCATGTAGGATACAGCCAGGGATGTTGTCAGGTCCCATGAAGACTATATTTTTTGCCTTTGAGAGGGCATTAAACACCTGCTCCCTGGTGATGAAGGGAGGGGGCATGTGCTGGGGATGTCCTGGTTTACTGATGGGGGGACAGGGGAGTGAAATTTTCACTGAACCTGTCTGCCAGCATGTTGGCTATATCTGCAGCATTTGTGTATGCGGTGTTATTGACCATCACTTCAGAGCAGATTTGGATGTTACCTTTCAGATTGCAGATGTAAGTGAAGAAGGCCTTGTGATTGTCCTTAGTGGATGTGGCCAATTTGGACTCAAAGTTAGCCTTAGAGGATTTCACCAGTGACCTTATTTGCTTGTTCAGACAAAGAAGAGATTGTTTCCAACTTGGCACCTGCTCCTTCTTGGTCCTGGACAGCAATTTTTTCCTTTTATTATAGAGTTTGTTTATTGCTGCTGTCCACCAGACAGGTTTACTTTTCCTTGAGGAAGATGATTTGGTGCTGTCAGATATTAATGAGTCCATACAGTTATGTAGGTGTTCATACAGTTTTTTGGTGCAGGCCTGCACATTAATGCTAGTTCCAACTGAAGGGATGGTAGCTGTAAAACTGCTTATACCTGCTCTCAGGAGATTGTAGTCAGCTTTGGAAAAGTTTTTTTGTTTGACCCTGATGGGGGAGGGGGGCAGGGGAGATAGTGACTTTGAAAGTGATTGCTTTATAGTCAGATCTTACCAAGGAGGATGACACTGTAGGGGAGCTACAGTGGCTACTCATGTTGGTTATTACCAGGTCCAGGATATTTTTACCTCTCATAGGGTGTCAACCAGCTGATCCAATGCATTGGCATTGACAAAGTTGAGGAATCTCTGGGCATTCATATTTGGGCTAGAATAGGTCTTCCACTCAATGGTTGGGTAGTTAAAGTCACCCAGGATCAGGGTAGAGGGTTGAATCCTGATGGATTCAAGTAAGTCCAGATAGGTGGAGTGGGCATCCTGACTCATGGAAGGGGGTCTGTAGCTAGCTATGATTTAAAGAGAGGAGACCTAGCTGTGTAAGGAGAGTGATAATCTTCTTCTTCTTCTTTCAGCTTTTTCCCAGTTAGGGGTTGTCACAGCGGATCACCTGTCTGCTCATGATTGGCAGTGGAGTTTTATGGTGTTGAGGTGCCAGCTTGATGCCCAACCTTCCACAGAAGGCACACACTCACACCTAGGGCCAATTTAGAGTGTCCAATCCACCTACAGCATGTCTTTGGGATGTGGGAGGAAACTGGAGCATCCAGAGGAAACCCACGCGACCACAGGGAGGACATACAGACTCCGCACAGAAGGCACCCCAGTCAAGGATCGAACTGGAGAACCTCTTGCTGTGAGGTGGCAATGCTAACTGCTGCACTACCGTGGGGTAAGGAGAGTGATAATAAAATACAGAAAAGAAGTGGAGTCATTGAATAAATAGCTTACTCTTCATGAAGAAAGATGCAAATATACAGCCAAACTGGAGGCCGAGTTCTCTCAACCCAGGACTGGCACAGTCAGTCAGGTGGAGAAGGAAACCACTCGCACCACACAACCAGTCTCACATAGACCAAATGCACCAGCAAACAAGACACATAAACTCACAAAAACATACTCAGAGGCTCTAAATAAAAATCTGCCAAAGCAGCAGAGACCTCCAAAGCAGACACCCAAACAACCGCTACCCCACAACAACTTACACGGATCACATACTTCATGAAGTCAGTGTGCCACACAGTCGCAGCCCCTAAGGCTAAATAACACACCTAATACACTAGTAATTGGAGACTCTATTGTCAGGCACACTGACGTCCCACTCACCAGACTGAACAAGGAGAGGGTCACTGTAAGCTGCCTGTAGGGAGCCAGGATCCACCACATAACACAGGCACTCAGGTCACTCCACAGCAGGTACAAATATGACTCTGTTATTGTCCATGTTGGTGTGAATGACCTGAGACATACCTCCCTGGACTACATGAAAAGAGACATAGAGGAGCTCTCTGATCATGTAGCCCAGGCTGGTATGACCCTGACCCTGAGTAGCATATTGCCCTCACCAAGAATGATGCTGCAGTATAAAGACAAAATGATCAATTTTAACAATTGGCTAAGCTATTGGTGTCATTCAAAGGGGATCCAGTGTCTGTCAGCCTGGGATGACATGCTAGACAAGCCACGTTGCTTCACCAGGGACAGCTTGCACCTGTCACCCTTAGGCATTTGAATACTGGCTAAGGCTCTTGCCACCCCCATAGTGCCTTTTTTAAGCAAGGTTCAAAAGACAAACCCACCTCCATAGACAATACCAGAAACAAAAATCTAAGGATAATGCTACTCAACACCAGAAGTCTAAACATCAAGATGCACGCACTCGAGGCACTCCTCAGTATGGAGAAAATCGATATCTGTGCGGTAACAGAAACCTGGCTCAAGGCTCCAGAGAGCACCCCAGCACTACCAGGATTCAACTCATACCATTCCTTTCGGCCCCAGAACTCAGACAGGAATACTAAAGGTGGGGGAGTATCCATTTTCATCAAGGATACCCACACCTCCAAGTTAGTGGCACTGCATGAGGCAACAGAGACCATCTATGTGCAACTAATAGTAGGTAAAACTGCTTTTCAGTTCATAGCCTGCTACAGATCACCCACCTTGTTTCAGGATCCTCTCGCGGCATTCCTGAGAACATTGGAGAATATGAAGGTCTCACCAAACACCATGATATTGGGGGATTTCAACTACCCAAACATTGACTGGGAAAACTACTCAAGTCCCAACTCTTTTGCCCAATGGTTCCTGGAGTTTATAAACTCAAATGCCATGGAACAATTGGTCAACACTCCCACAAGAGGGGACAACATATTGGACTTGGTCATCACCAACATGGGGGCTCAATGTTCCACACCAGAGGTAAATCCCTCATTGGTAAGATCAGACCATAAACTTATCACAATGGACATCCACATCCTGACCCCACCCCCAGCCAAGGAAACCACTGTGAAAAATTTCTCAAAAGCAAACTTCTAAAGACCGAGGTGGAAAGTTTCAAAGCCAAATTAGCCAAGCTAATGGAAAATGCTACCCAAACCACAGAATCCTTTACAAAGGCACTCTATGAGCACCTACAGGAATGCATGGATCATGCCATCCCAAGTAAAACCAAGACTCACTCCTCCAAGAACAGGAGACCAGTCTGGTGGACCCTGGCCATAAATAAGCTATACAACAGAAGGAGGAAACTATTACAAGACAAGGCAAAATCCCAAAAAGGGAAGGCATCCTTGATCAGTACTAGCAAGAAACTTCGATCCCTCATAAAATCATCAAAGGTCAGCTTCGAAAGAAAAATCGCCAAAGACTTTAAAGATAATCACAAGGCGTTCTTTAGCTACATCAAAAATCTGGGTGGCAGCTCACAGATCTGCTCTGAGCTGGTGCAAAATGGCACAAAATACACTGAAGCCACAGACATTGCCAACATCCTGGTGGACAGGTTCAGTACAAACTTCACCTCCCATCCCCCCCAAGAGGGCCTGTGTCTATCCCAGAAGAATGCAGTCCCCCAGACATCACAGATGCACAGGTGAAAGCAGCCCTCTCCAAAGTCAAATACACAGCATCAATGGGACCAAATGGTATCCTGGGCTGCGTCTTACATGAGCTCCAAAACAAACTAAACCCTCACATGAATTCACTGTTCCAACTCAGCCATACCACAGGCTATGTACCCAAAGAGCAATGGCAGACTGGGCAAAGCACTGGAAAGATTATGGATACCAGGATAAAGATGGAGGATAGAGAGAGAGGGACCTGGCTGCCTTAAGGTAGGATAAGACAAAGGTAAAAGATAGGCTACATCTGAGGACTGTTAGAAATCAGGCCTTTTTTTTTCTAATAAATCCCTTGACAGAGACATTCATTAGCTTACTGGCTGGGAGATAGATACCTGAAGAGTGGAGTGTGACTGGTGGTGACCTTGTATAAGGAAGGGGCAATAAATATCTGGGAAAGTACAAGTCTATTAGCCTAACAGTGGTGACAGGGAAAGTCATGCAAATAATCCTTAGGGAATGGTTGGTTGTTCTTCTAAAGGACAGCAATCTCCAGAACAACAATCAATGTTAGCTTATGGCAAAGAGGATCACTGAGTTACAGCTGTTTTTTTTTATTGGGTAATAGTAGAACTTGACAGAGGAGTCCAACTGGTCTGTGTGTGCTTTACAAGTTCCTTTAATGTGATCCTGCACAGACTGGTGATCAGAAGACTGCAAACATTGTAAGTATGGCAGAAACTGAAGAAATGGATCACTACATAACTGAAATGAGAGGGTACAGTTTCATGGCTGGTGTTAGGAATAAGAGAAGTAACTGAGTTCCTCATGGGTAAGTTTTGGCTCTGGTACTCTTCAGTGTCCCTGTTTCAGGGATATCTAAGGGAATGGAGTACAGGATCAGCCTTTTAACTGATCACACAAAGATCAGTGCAGCAGTAAATTACAGTAAAAGAGCCTAAGGAAGGTGGTGAAAAGTCTGAGCAGACAAAAGGTAGTTAAGGTTCAGAGTAGACAAATGCAAAATGCTGAAGTTGGAACACAACATCTCTGGTATGAGTTATCAGGTGAGGAATTAGAACAGATGTAAGCAGAAGGGAATGCATTTGAAAGGGTAGCTAACACTTAAATTGTTCTACGAAGAGCAGAGAGAGAGGCTAATGGCCAATAGCACCTTCATCACCTCAACAGCTGAGGCTAAACTACTAGGTGTCACTACTGACCAACAAGTTAAATACAATAAACACATATCCCCAAACCATCTCTAAAGTCCATAAAAAGCTAGGATGACTGTATCGTAGCAAACAGTTCCTTACCCCCAAGTCTGGGACTACCATAGCCAGAACTCATCTCTTATCAACATTGCTCTATGCCTGCCCAGTTCTAACCAAAATCAATAAAACTGACCTGAACAAACTCTCCACTTGCTACAATAAAATAGCTAGGTTTGCTGCCAAAGATAAATCACACACCCACCAGTATAAAATGCACTTACAATACAGACTAGATACACTAATTGTCTCTTTCTGAAGGGAAAGAAGTGTAATATGTGAATATAGAACTATTACTGTAACTATAAAATGGTTATCGTAGTATGACTTTTCATTAAATACAATGACTACTAAAAATAACAGCTATTAATTAATTGCTGAACATAATCAATAATGTTACTTACTCATTTTTGTATGATAAGAGGGTAAGTGAACGGAGCATTTCCAGCCATGACCTGGGGAAAGCCAAGTGTCAGAGAAAACAGTTACATTCAGATATAGTACAGATACAAATATTTAATCATGTTACATTCAGTTGCACTATATTCACAAAAACATATTGCTAGGTTACATTTGTATCGTGCATTATAGCATCCTAAAAGAAGTACAGCATTTAGCCCACATTCACAATTCTAATTACAAATTGTCTCCAGTATTAGGAGAAAGAAGAATATTTACACAAGATATATTTATATGGATTAGAAGAATAAAACAGTTGGGGCATTACCATCATTCTCATGATCTACCCCCCCCTTTTCCTGTGTTCTACATGGGGTCGGGGTGTTGCATCAATTGCCACCACTCCTCTCAATTCAAACCACTCGGCTACCTTTTTGATGGTCATGCCTGACTGCTGTGGGTCTTCTCTCATGCAATCCATCCATCTCTTTGCTGGGCATCTTTGTTTCTTTTTGCCTTCTTCCTGTCTCTTCCAAATCTTCCTCACCAAATCGCCTTCTGCTTTCTGCACATGAGCCTGAACCACCATAATCTGTTCTGTTCGACTTTCTCTGCAGTTGGAGCTACTCTGGTCTGCTCTGATATCATAATTTCTTCATCTGTCCCACAGAGCATATCCTACCTCCATTTCAGGTGCTTCATCTCCATCACCGCTGGCTTCCTCAGCTGCTCTGCCATCACTATCTAGGTTTCTGTATCACACAGAAGTAATGGACTCAGCAGTGTTTTGTACAAATTGCTTTTCATCTTCTTTGACATTCTTCTCTCTCACTGTATTCCTGACACATTGTGCCAGTTGGCTGTAGGTCACTTGATTCTAGCTTTGACTTTCTCATTCAGACTTACCTTCTCCACAACCTCCCCTCCCAGATTCTTGAAGCTGTTAACCTCTTCAACTGGTTTAACTTTTATCACAATTTTCAAGTCCTACTGATTTCTAGCAATGACATGACTGACAAAATGATCAAGGTTTTTGTCTTCCAAGTACAAAGTACAGGGTTTGATCCTGACCTATAACCAATGCCTACGTAGACTTTTCATCTGTTGTCACAAGCAAAGTTGAGATCCCTAGATCTAGCAGTGCTGTTTATTTTACTGATGTACAGAAAGTTCCATCAGGACTAATCTAAGGATGCCTTATATGCTAAGCACAGACTGCCTCTCAGCAACCTGTAGGAGACCTAGTACAGAGACACGGTCCTGAGGTGATCTGTATAGGACAATGCGTTAATACCCTCGATTCTCTCAGTAAGGAACCTCTGGGCATTTCAACTGTTGCATATGCCTAGTCAGGTACGCACTGAAGGGAGTATCATACTCGATGATGGGTCTAATAAGGGCTGAGTAGTGTGGTACTATAACTTGCTTGGACCAGGATGCCAAATTCTTACTTATAAGTTGAGCAACATGGAATAATTTTCTTACTACCTTGGCCACTTGTTAGTCAAAGGCCAAATTACTGTCTACATGTGTCCACAGATCTTTGGATACTGGATCAACTCTTAGAGAAATCCAATCATTTGCCTGGGTAGACATTTTACTAAAGACACTATAATGCACTTTTTTCCACTGAGTTTTAATCCATGCCTTTGTCACCAGTCATTTGTCTGCACAAGACCCTCTTGAAGGATGTTGGTGTCATGGGGTAATTTAAGATAGCTCCAGATTTGCAGTTGTCTGCAAACATGGTGAGCCAGACACCCTTGACATTAGCCTTGACCTCTGAGAAGCAGATGCCAAACAGGAATGGGCTCAACACAGAGCCCTGTGGTACTCTGCCAGTAACCGGCCTCTTGCTGGAGGTGGTCTCACCAATCTTGACTTCTTGTGTCCAGTGTGAAGTTTGAACTGAATTTGTTGGCCAGCAAATTTGCTGACACTCAGTGATGATGGTACCATTACTACCAGTTATGCAGACTGTTGTGGGGTACCGTTAAGGTTTTGGATATAGGTGTAGAAAGAAGGCCTTCCAGTTGCCCTTAGCCTGAGAGGCTATCTTGACCTCATAACTGATCTTGTTGGATTTAATTAATCCTGTTGGTTTTCTCTTAAGTTTAATTATTAAACTCTTGTCATTATGAAAGTTCTCTTTCTGATTTTAGCCACAACTTTTTTTCTTTTGTCATATACCCTGCTAAGATTAGGAGTCCACTAATGTTGATTGTTTTTGGGGTTTGTTTTAGGCTTACTTCTGGTAGGTACAGCAGTCACTATGCAGCCATTTATATCTTTGTATAGTGTTTCTGTGAACAATTCTGCATAGGCTGTTGTGAACTCAGGGTTAGTTGGAACATTGAATTTTGACAATTTTTCACTTAGTAGGATGTAGTTTGCTTTAGAATAGTTCCTAACTGTAACAGGTTTTGCTGGGTTATCCAAGCTGATTTTTATTTCAAAGGATTTGTACCTCTCTGGTATACTCACAGACTAAGCAAGAAATTAGTTTTGATTTTTATGCAGATTGTAAGACCAAGAATTTAATATATTATGCTAAATGCATGATGTGTGAAGCTTTCTACATTAGGAAAATCAATTGAATGTTTAAAGAAAGGATTCTGGAACACATGGGGCCATATGTAATCAGAAGAGTATGAGTGCATTAGCTCAACATGTTATAGAGAATGGGACCAGACAGTTTTAAGTTTCTTGCATTAGAGTTAGTGTCTGAAAATTTGAGGGGTGAGGACTTTAAGAATACCACTGAAAAGAAGGAAATTAAATGGATACTTCTTTTAGAAGAAAATGTATTTCCATGGCTGACTGAACATGTGTTTTTCAACCCAGTTCTTAATTCTCGGCCCCTTAAACATTAGTAGTTAAATGTCAGAGAGGTGTGTACCTTTTTCATGATATTATTCGTTATGATAGCTTTTCTATGTCACTGTTTTAATATTCATGTTTTTAAAGTGGTGTGTTGATATAGCACATCTCAACTGGCCAGTTCCTTGCTCCAGTGGGCTGTGTTTTTAGATTGGAACATTGTTTTCATTCGAGAATGCCTTTTTGAATTTTTATATATATGTGAGTGGTTTATCTAACTTTTTTATATGATCAGAAGAAACGGGTTTGTCTTCCGCAAAAGTGCTTACCTTTTTTATTACTGAAGTTTACTAAAGTTTTAAGCCATGGTGCTTGGAGTTCCATTTTTTTCTTTTATGTTTTGTTTCTAAGGAGACAGTTTTTTTTAATGTGGTTCCACCCAAAAACATTCTGGGTATTTCAAAGGTAAGTACTAAGTTAGCTGCCCTTGCAGACCAGTTTAAGCCTTGCTACTTTCCCTTTTGGAACTTGAATTAATGTATCTTGTTTGGTGTTAGATTGGGTTTAGCAATCCCATAGTCAATAATTATATGTTATCTGTAATGGGAATAAATGGGATCATGTCATAGATAATTTCAGGGGACACATGCATGGGGTAAACATTTAGGGGCTACCTTTGTCCTTTAGTAGTACAGTTAGAAGTCCTGAGGTAAATTATTACCATCCATAGATCCAAGTCACAGTTGAATATGGACAGGGATGAGCATTGTTTTACATGGAAGGGAGTCTCCTGGTGTTGCAGAAGAAGTTTAGATCCCTATAACATATATTTCTGATGCCACTTGTATTGCTGATATGCAGTAAATCCATCAGTATTAGGTTGGAGGATGACCTGGATGCCAGACACAGGTCGCAGCTTAGCAGTCTGTAAGATACCGAGTATAGTGATAAGGCTTTGAATCAGTCCATGTAGGACATATTGTTTAGGTTTTGTATCCTTTTAGTAAGTTATTTCTCTGGGCATTCCAGTTGTTGCTTGTGTCTGGACAGATACATGCTACAGGGAGCAGTATATTCAATGACTGGCCTAATGACATCTCTAGCTCTAGACACAATCCCTTTGTTTATAAGCTGTGCAATATAGAAGGACTTTCTTACAGCAACAGACAGATGTTGGTAAAACGTTAGGACATTGTCCACATAAGTTCCCAAATCCTGAGCAACTGGGTCAACTCTTAGGGGAGTATTGTCGATGTGATAGTTCCCCTGGGGTAGATGACTTTCCAAAAGATGCAATAATGCATTTTTTGGCATTAAGTTTTAGACTATAATTTTGACCCCAGTAATGTATTTGAGACAAACTTTCATGTAGGATGGCTAAGTCATTTGGAGATTCAATGACTACTGCTCCTAGTTTGCAGTCATCTGCAAACTTAGTCACATAGAGTCCTTTGGTGTTGGTTTTTACTTCAGAAAGGAAAATGCCAAATAGGAAAGGTCCAGCATAGAACCCTGGGGGACTGCACTGGTGACTGGACTCTTGGTGGTGGTAACATCCCCTATTTTAATTATCTGCATTTTATCTGTGAGCCAGTTGGCAATCCAGTGGGTGACATGTTCCCAGTTTATTTAGATGTTCTACTAGGGTCTATATTATAACATCGAAGTCTTAAAACTTGACTGTTATAATATCAAACCCATTCGGTCGAAAGACCATAAAATGGAACAGTCAGAATAGCGAATTTTTTCCCATGGAAAAAATTTGGTGTTCCAACAAACATACACACAACACAAGCATACCAAAATAAATAATCCACACACATACACTTCACAAAACCCTACACTAAACCATACATACACTACTAGCTATCCACTTACCTTAACCCAACCCTAACCCTAAGGTCCCTAACTATCGCACACTCACCTTACCTGCTCCCTAACCCTAAAATCCCTATTGCACATTTACCTTACCTGCTCCCTAACCCTAAAGTTCCTATCGCACACTCACCTTACCCGCTCCCTAACCCTAAGATCTCTATCGCACACTCACCTTCATTCGTACACTTACCTTAACCCGGTCCATAACCTTCGCTCCACAGTCGAGGAAATAGCAAAGCTGCAGAAACAGCCCACCAAATACTTTCCCTAGGAAAGTAGTTGATATTCTCTAGCTTTGCTATTTTCAGCGTTCAGTGCATAGGGTTCGATATTATAACATTCAAAGTTTTAAGACTTTGATGTTATAATATAGACCCGTTCTACTATGCCTGAGTGAGGAATTATATCAAAAGCTTGAGAATATATCTAGAGATATAGAAGGACTTTACACAGTGGACACATGGTAGTTGAATGTTAGGTCACTGTCCTCGTAAGTTTCCAAACCCAGAGTAAATGGGTAGGGTTTCCACCTCAACCTCACCAAAAAAGCTATATGGGGTCATTAGCAGTAGTGCAAACACTAGGTGGTACATGTTGGAATAAGAATTGTGTGGACAACTGAAATGCGGTATCCTCTAGGTAGGAGTATATGGATCACAATCTGCATGCAGTGACAGGACTTATGATGATGCTGTTATACATCATTATCATTATTATTATCCTTCACTCATGCAGTGAAAGGGCTTGTGATGATGCTGTTATGCATCATTATCACTATTATTATCCTTCACTCATGCAGTGAAAGGGCTTGTGATGATGCTGTTATGCATCATCGTTATTATTAGCCTTCACTGGTTATGATTAGTAATATTACTATTAAACTGACCATATCCAAGTTAGTTTGGTGGGAAGGCGGAAGTTATTTCTTTTTGAACAAGCTAAAAATAAATAGCTTTCAAGTAGGGTTTCCTTGTAATATTTTCATAAATATAATTATATTATGCAACATTAATATTTTCATTAAATGTTTGGATTTAGAGATATTTGTTAAATATCCACAATATAAATAAAACATTTTCAAGAAGCCAGTTGTCAGTAATACATACAGAACATAACAGTGTAATAAACTTCTCTGTGTGGAAGATTTTCAGTCCATATATCTCTAGTTAATCACTGTATATTAATCAGATCAGACAATAGCAATAGAAGTAGCGAACTTAAACTCATCTTAAGTAAAAAAAAAAAATAATAAAAAATATATAATTGTACAGAATTACTAAGTATTTGAAAGTAATCCAAGCAAGGCAGGCAGTCTGTTTCCAGTTGAAAATCCTTTATTAAGTACACAGACAAGTGATCCAAGTAAAACAAAAATAGAGTAATAATTTCCTCATAAGCTTTATGTATGTGTGTGTGTATATATATATATATATATATATATATATACATATATATATATATATATATATATATATATATATATATATATATATATATATATATATATATATATATATATATATATATATATATATATATATATATATATATATATATATATATACTTTTTATCAGGCAAGGGAGTGGTTTATTGTGCTGTAAAATAAAGTGTTATTGGCACACATGTTAAATTCACATCCCTTCCCCCATCAGTGTGACATTCGAGCTGGTCCTGCCCTATTTAGTAGCTGTCATAATAATATAACCCTTATGTACTTTAAATAAAATGTATAATGATGTGGTGCCTCTTATTTAACCAGATTATTAAGTAAATTATTAAGTCTGTGATTTTATCCAAGGCAATATATTACATGGCAGGAAATATATCAATCTTAGTCCAATTGGCAATCAAAAAATATATATAAATATATACATATACACTTTGCATGTAAAATATCAATTGTAAAAATCATATTCTATTTTCATAACCTTTTGTTAACAAAGATCGCTTTCGTCCTTCTAGACTTCTTCCGGTATGTGTATAAGAACCCTAAAAACTATCTATAAAATATTATTGTATAATTAGTTAGTATTGTTATTATGGGTCTACTTGAAATAACCGAAAGACCACAACACCGAAACCGAGAAGATCAAGACCAGAATCACGAAACCTCAGAACAGTAGTAGTTTGTTTTCTGACAGATGACATGAAATCCTACGTTTGAGTTTATTAACAGTCTTGCCCACATAGAATGCATCACATTCATTGCACTGTTACCTGTAAATTACTTTTGTAGTATTACAGTCACCCGCTGCACTAGTCTTAATGATTTTCTTTAAATGAGGGCAATAAAAACTATCACCTTTCTGTATAAATATACAAAATGTGCAATTAGTTTCACATCATTTAGTGTTTCTCTCATATGGTCTAGGTTTAAATTCAACAAAACTTCTAATGTTCCTGGCCTTCCTATAAACAAAGGATGGGACTTCACCTAAGATGTTAATCAGAAAAGGGTTTCCTGTGACAATATCCCAGTTTTTTTCAATAACATTTTTGATACTGTGATAATCCAAAGTGTATGTCAGAATGCATCTATTTTTGCATTTGTTATTCTCTGTGGAATTTCTTAACATTCTCCAACTGGGGAGGTTAAGTGAAGGTGCTTCAGTCATTTTCAGTTCTATGATGGGTTCTATGATGTTTTTTAACATCAGACTTTCACAGCCTCTCACTAGAAAATCATTCTTTAAGTTGTTCAGGTTTCTCAAAAATGGTTCCATCTCTGTGGTTATTCAAGCTAATCTATAACCTTGGGACTTCACTACATTATACTTGGTTTTTGTAGGATGTAGACTTTTACTGTGGAGTAATAAGTTAACCCTCGTTGGTTTTCTGAATAGATCAGTGGTGATTCTGTTATTGTTGGTGTCCTTGGAAATCTGCATATCTAAGAAAGTGTTTGAAGTATAGCTATGGGAAGAGGTAAACTTCAGGAAAGGGGTTGTTTGATTGAGGTAAGTGATAAAATCTCCAAGCTGCAAGGTGTCACCTTCCCACAAAATGAAGATGTCATCAATAAAACATAAATAGCATGTGATATGCTGCATGTAGTCTGTGTTGTTTAACATAAAGTCCTCCTCCCACTTGCCCAGGGCTATGTTAGCTATGCTCGGAGCCATGGCAGCCCCCATTGCTATACCAGTTTTTTGTTTGTAGTGCCTTGCCATTGAAAGTAAAGAAATTGAAGTCCAGTACAAGATTAATGAGCTTGCTTAACTTTTGCAATTGTGCCTGTGTAACTTGATTATGTTTCTTAAAAGACTCCATAGCTGCTGTTATACAGTAATTGCGAGGGAGCACTGTGTACAAGGATTCCACATCAATAGTTAATAAAATACTGTCAGCTTCCACTGCAGTGTTTTTTATTTTCCTCATAAAATCTATTGAATCTCTTATGTATGCCTTATTCTTTTCTGCTAAAGGTTTCGGCAAGTAATCAATGTAAATGGCTGTGGTTTCAGTAACGGAACCTGCACTTGCTACCACCCATCTATAAGGTGGTCTTCTCTGTTCTTGTGTGGCTTTGGTATTGCAAAAAAGTAAGGTAAAAGTGGGCATGGGCTCCATAAATAATTATAAAGATTTTCAGTAATAAGTTTTTCTTCCCATAATGTGGAGAGATTAGTGTTCCATAAATCATATGCTCTTTTTATGTCATCCACGGTAAATAACTCATAAAATCTGTTATCCTCCAGCATGTTCTCTATCTTTTGGTTGTAGCTAGTGGTATCAGTCACAAGTATACCTCCTCCCTTGTCTGATTTCATTACACATCTGGATTTATCATTGTCTAGTTCAATCAATGCTTTTCTTTCTCCCTGTGTTAAGTTATAAAGTTTTTTCTTAGGAGTTTTTTTAAGGAGTTTCCTGATATCCATCTCACATTTCACTTCGAAAGCAGCTAATGTTTGATGTAGTGGTGGACAATAGCTGCTAGGCCTTTTTATAGTTTCATCAGTAGGCTTATTTTCAAATTCATTACTTTTGCCATGAAACTTTACCCTTAAGTTGAGCTTCCTCACAAACATTTTAAGGTCTATAAGTACCTGAGCAGCCTCACTCCTGCAGCTTGGTACAAAAGTAAGTCCTTTGGACAACACACTTTTTTTATCTTCAGTCAGTGCTTTAACAGAGTGGTTGCAGATAAGTGGATCACCTGTTATTGTTGTTATTGTGCCTGTTATTGTTGCTGATTCCTCGGTCTGAGCCTGGGACCTGGGTTGTAGTTGGGGTTCCAGTCGGGATTGCCCAGGTATTGTATTTCCCTCACCCCTGTCCACTGTTTGGTTCTCCTGTCTCCCTGGGGGTTCGTAAATGGAGTCTGAGACCTCTGGAATTCCTCCTCTGCTTTCTGGAATCTCGGTGGGTTGTAGTAGTATTCTTCACTCTGGCTGTGGTAGGGGGGGACCTGGTACGAGGGACAAGCTCTGGGGCTCTGGTGGTCGTTCTTGTTCTGGTACTGGTGTTGGCTTTGGTATTGGTGTGGTGGTTTATGTCTGTGCTGTTGATGTTGGTCTTCCTGAAGAAACTGGACTCTGTGAAGGTGCTGCTGCTCCTGGTTGTCTGTTGTCCCGGTTGTCCTGGTAGTCATGTAATTCATCCTGTAGAACTCTCTGTCAGTTCTGGTTGCCTCTGTGGCTTATGTTCCTGTCCTGATCCTTCTGTGATGTCAAAGGCTTCTGTGGAGTGTTGATAGCCAGAGGGGATTGGGATGGTGGGGAATGAGATGTCGGGGTGGCAGCTTCCTGGTGGTCCTGTATTGTGCCCCTGTCTGGTTTTGCGTGAGGATCTCCCCTCGGAAAATCCCATTGTGTATATGTATATATTTATATATATTTTGTGATTGCCAAATGGACTAAGGTTGATATATTTCCAACCATGTAGTATATTGTATAGATAAAATCACAGACAATAATCTACTTAATAATCTGGTTAAATAAGAGGTATCACATCATTATAAATTTTATTTAAAGTACATAAGGGTTATATTATTATGACAGCTACTAAGTAGGGCAGGACCAGCTTGAATGTCACACTGATGGGGGAAGGGATGTGAATTTAACATGTGTACCAATAACACTTTGTTTTACAGCACAATAAATCACTCCCTTGCCTGATAAAAAGTATATATATATATTTAGAAAGCTTGTGAGGAAATTATTACTCTATTTTTGTTTTACTTGCATCACTTGTCTGTGTACTTAATAAAGGATTTTCAACTGGAAACAGACTGCCTGCCCTGCTTGGATTACTTTTGAATACTTAGTAATGCTGTACAATTATATATTTTCTATTATTATTTTTTGTTTTGTTTTGTTTTGACTTAAGACGAGTTTAAGTTTGCTACTTCTACTACTATTGTCTGATCTGATTAATATACAGTGATTAACTAGAGATATATGGACTGAAAATCTTCCACACAGAGAAGTTTCTTACACTATTTTGTTCTTGGACCCACTATACGTGTTAAGTGGGTTGTTTTGAGACTTTGGGAATACCACGGAGACTACTTGTTTTTTAATACCTACAGAAACAATCCATGCAGCTTTTCTTCCCTGGCCTCTGCTGAAAATGGTACTACTCAGTGGGACTTTCCCAGTTAACAAATGCCAATACATACGTCAAAGCTCAGAAACATACATACATGCATACATGCAGACATACATACATACATACATACATACCCACATACACACAAACATACATACATACACACATACACACATGCATACATACATGCATACATGCAAACATACATACATACGTACCCACATACATGTCATAGGTACCCTGTTAGAATATGTGTTAAAAAGTCATTAGATAAAAAATTTATACCATTATGATTCAGGTATGTCCCTTACTGAAGGTTTCACTTTTATTTTATTTGCACTTGCAGTCAAAGGTTTCTTGGCACTGTGTACATTTTTATTGTTGGTTGTAGAAGCAGTTAACCTGGAGCTGTGAAATGTGGTCAGTAGCACCATTAGCAGATAATTAACTGAAGCATTTGCACTTTGCACCTTAACATAATAAATTCCAGACATAGTGTGAGTCTACCTTTTGTAACAATAAGTCATGTCATTCTTCAAGCTTTATTTGTTTCACTGACTAAAGTATACTCTTAGTTATGACTCCAGAATATATCCGTATATACGCATGACTGGATCCAAGAAAAAACTAACAATTCTGCCTATAATATATCCCATTTCCATATTTACCTAATTATATGGTATGAATTAGTAGTTGCACATTTAATACTAGATTCTGTAAATACATTAATCATGCAATATTAGTGAGAGAGACTTTTAACAGTCTGTCAGATTTATTGTTTAACTGTTGATTTAATCAGTCATTAAATGTAAACCTTTACTGATATGGAGACGTGTAAAAGAAAATAACTACAAGTGTGCATATCAAAAGGGATAAGTCAAACAACAGTCTACAATGTGTGTGTGAACCTGTCTCATTTATGCCACTGGCATTTTTTGGCTGTGGCAAACAGAATGGATAAATATGATAATGGTCAAACACACTGGGCCCCTCCAGCTTCAGGCCTGTTTGCTAAAATATCACACATCACCCTGTAAGGGATATGATTCTAGAGCTGGAGTCAGAACTGAAATTCTGGGAATTTTTTTTAACACTGACGATTACTGTAGCTTTGTTTGGTCATTAAGTGATTTCATGGTAATTAAGTGTCTTTATTTAAAGTATTTTGTCACAGGTGAAGCCCTTCCCTTTTGCATTATAGCATATAGGTTTCCTATAGGGGCATGATGCATTTTCTTCCTGTTTCTTCATTTTATTGTTGAGCTGTATGTTTACTTATCCTCTGTAATGATTGCTTTTTTCTTACCCCGAGATTTGCTCACCTTTATGACACCTGATGCCATGATAAGGTTAGCATGAAGTTCTATTCATAGCCTTTAATGTATGCATCTCAGCACAAGGGCAGCGTGCCTGTATTAAACTCTAAGCCTGCCCTGATGACAACAGTCATGGTTTAATAAAAATATTTGCAAAGCTTTTTATTAAAGAACAGCCCAAATATATTAGGAATGGCAATAGAAAATGCACTTCCAGTGCTTATATCAGTATATGGCACTGGTATATAATCCGCAACAAAACACCTCAAAGCAGAAAAAATACTGATCAGTATAATAAACATGCAGCAGTACAAACGGTAAGTATATGCAGAATGTTGCTCAGTCAGAGTGCTTTAACCTGAAACACCAACGTTTGTGAAATCTTTTGTTTTTAATATTTAGGAAGATCAAATTCCTGAAATTTACAAGACTTTCAAGAGCAAATGGAAAACTAGAGACTTTGAGCATAAATTCACAAAAAGCTGAAGGGGCAGCTTGTTGACTGGCCTATAGGTCAATCTTTAATCAAAGCAATTTTGTCAACAAGATAAAGGAACTCTACAAGAAATGAGGTAAACTAACCCCCCACCCAGATACCTACTAGAATGGCGGAAAAGAGAGTCACCCTGTAGAAGGATTAGAAAATAATTTATGCTTAAATCAAATAATTGTGTCAGGCAATCTGCAAAGGGAAATACTGTTTTATGACAGGAAATTAAGAAGCAAAAATAAATGTATTATTTTTCACTATAAAAGTGTGGACAGGAGTGGCAAGCAAGTGTCTGAGTGTGGGGAATAATGTGATACAAGCATCACATAACCATTAATTTGTTTCAAATTAGGGAGCAACAGAAGAAAATATGTTTTCAAGATATTATTTAAGGTGGCCACGGTGGTGCAGCGGTTAGCGTTGCCACCTCACAGCAAGAGGTTCTCCGATTCAATCCTCGGCTGGGGTGCCTTCTGTGCGGAGTCTGCATGTCCTCCCTGTGGTCACGTGGGTTTCCTCTGGGTTCTCTGGTTTCCTCCCACATCCCAAAGACATGCTGTAGGTGAATTGGACACTCTAAATTGGCCCTAGGTGTGAGTGTGTGCATGTGTGTGCCTTCTGTAGAAGGTTGGGTGCTGGGCTGGCAACTCATAAAACTCCACTGCCAATCACGAGCAGACAGGTGATCTGATGTGGCAACCCCTAAGCGGGAAAAAGCCGAAAGAAGAAGAAGATGCTTTTATAGCTGTTGCATGACGAGGTGAAACATTATGTTTTTAAGCTAGAGGAGAGAATGAGTGAGAGAAATCTTGCTGCCCATATGCTTTTGATGAGAGGAAAGCTGTCTTTTTGACCCACGGGATGGGGCAACCAGATGAATCATATAAGCCGCTAAGTATGACAGTCTGGTTCCTTTTTTTGCAGTCCATCAGAAATGCACAAATATTTTGTACAGCTAAGGTACATGGTGCAATGTTGCTCTGGCATATCTTATTCAACTTTTACTGTGCAAACATGGGGTATCAGTTTAACTACAGCATTATGTCTGATAAAGTACAGCCATACTACAAGCCATTTTCTAGAATTCACCAGAAGGCTGAACCAGTTCAGGTTTAACTAGGTAGGCTTTATAAGTTTTCATTTGTCATGAGAGGTCTGCAGAACTATGTTTCAAAGTTGTCAGCCTTATATGAAGTATCAGTAGCACATCAAATGGTGCTCAACGGGAAAAGACTAAACTGCTCTCTCCAAGTCAGAGGACAGCCATGCCTGGCAACTCTCCCTAATGTTGAAGAACACCCCTGATTCTGAGTCGTATGTTGCCTTATTCTTCATAAAATGTTTGATTTTCTGGTAAAGCACAGAGGATTACAGCCAGTCAATAATGCTAGATTTAGACTCTCATAGTTGTCATTCTTCATAAAATGTATCTTTTAGGACAAAACCCATCGTTCTGTTAACTTTTTAAATGAATTTGAGTGATATTTAAAGGATGTCCCTGATTTTGGGTCTTTGTGCCCCCACTATTTCTGGCTTTGTTTAAATTTCTGGAGTAAAGAAGCTGAGAGGTGGAGGCATGGAGGAAGCAGTTACTCCAGTTTGAATGTTGACAAGTATAGATGGAAAGGATTTAGAGACTGACCAGCAGACTGGAGTGGCAGCAGCTATACTTACTGTGCATGTTTTGCCAGATGGTGGTAAGGAAGCAAGAGATGAATTATTTTCCCACTTACTCTACCCCCCGTCCCCCCATCCTCACTGATGATCAGACCCAGTGCCCCAAAGCTGGGATCATGGATACAGGGAAAAAAACACTATTCCTTCACAGAGTTGTTGGGCTAAATCTCCACAAGAGAGTGAAATGCTTATCAATCTAGGTGGAACTTGGGGTGCAGCCACTACTTCTTCCTGTTGAGAGGAGTCAGTACAGGAGATTTGGTTGATGGGGAGTTGGATGAGAGAAAAAACATTGCTGGCATGCTTTTGATTGGATAAAGGTATCATTATGGAAGATGATACCCAGATAAATTATTCAAGCCAGTGATCCAGGCACCTACTGATGAGGGCCTGTGTTAGATGTTGATTTATTGTGGGTCTTAAATAGGCATCTTCTTTTGCTACAGATGTTCTCAGTGATGGCATTCTACTAAAACGGTTTATTTTTACATTCCCCTAGTATGTTTGGCTCTGACTGGGATCATTTGGTTTACAGTATTTGTTAAATGAGAGTAAAATTCAGAGTCACTAATTTGCACATATTCTAAAGCCACCAAATCCTATGACCACGGACAGCTTGCCAGTACCTTCCCCTCAGGTTGCACCACCATTCTGCAGGGGGTCCTACAATTAATCCTGAAGTAAATTTGTTGATACCCATCTAGAATTCCAGGTTATGTTTAAAGAAACATAGTGAGGTACACTGTTTAACATGTAGGGGAAGTTTATTCCACAGCTTCAAGAAATACTTTGTTATAAACCTGTCACTCTACTGTATTTTGTGGCCACTGGCATAAGTGTCAACTGAGGCTACAAGGGGGCTGCGAACCTTGAGTTAAATTTTGACAGCTCATCATACAGATTTAAAAGATGATTACTGATGTGTGATGGGATTTGTCCAGAGAGGATGATATTATAGGAGTTGTGTAAGTAGGTGCACTGTTAGTGCGGACATGGGCACAATGCTAGTGAGAACATGGGCACAATACTAGTGAGAAGAATGGGCACAATGCTAGTGAGAACATGGGCACAATGCTAGTGAGAACATGGGCACAATGCTAGTGAGAAGAATGGGCACAATGCTAGTGAGAACATGGGCACAATGCTAGTGAGAACATGGGCACAATGCTAGTGAGAACATGAGCACAATGCTAGTGAGAAGAATGGGCACAATGCTAGTGAGAACATGGGCACAATGCTAGTGAGAACATGGGCACAATGCTAGTGAGAAGAATGGGCACAATGCTAGTGAGAACATGGGCACAATGCTAGTGAGAACATGGGCACAATGCTAGTGAGAACATGTCATTGTGTTAGTGAGGACACGGTCACAATGTTTGTGAGGGCACAGTCACAATACTAGTGAGGACATGGTCACTGTGTTAGTGAGGACACGGTCACTGTGTTAGTGAGGGCATGGTCAAGAAGATTTTGACACCTAGTAGGATGGTTAAGTATTTGTACAACAGTGTTGAGAAGAGTCACCTTAATGTAGCCAGTTTAGGATTTGATGAATTTGCTAATTTGAGATCTCAATTAGATGGACTCTGCCTGAAAAAAGGCACTTTGGGAGCAGATAGGGCTTTTGCCAGTGTGCATAAACCTTTAAGTGACAGATAGAAACATCCCTTGTAAAACAAGTTAGATTATCTATCATCTCATCCCAGACTGACGCATAGTAGATCCCCCTTGAAATGACCCCAATTATTAGGCCAATTGTTAAAACCAGTTATCTTCATTGGTGGTGAAGGAAGGATTCCACTCAGCACCACAGTCTTAACTGCATCAATCATATGTTTGGAGAGTTCTGACAAGTGCCTGTGCATGTCCCTCAGGGTTTTGTGCCCTAGGTAATTCATTCTGACATGGACCACCAACATGCCATAATCATAGTTCTTGGGAAATGGTCCTGAAGGCCCTTGTAATGTCTGCAATCCTATTACTCAAATAGCAGCTGAAAGTAACCCTACCGTTGTCTGTTCTGGTGTGTGGAGAATCAGCATATCTAATAACTGATTCACCAGTTTACTAATATATTCTTATCAGAAGTTCATTTAACATTACTTGACTGGAAGCTTATATCATCTTGGAGATTTGTAGGCAAGTAAGGAGTAGGTGAGTTGAGGAATTTCCACTGAGGTCTGATCTTACAAGTTCTAGAAGGCTTTGTCAAGGATCATTTTATGGCATCAGTCTGTGATATTTTAGTGTGTTCTGTTTGAGAATGTGGTAGTTATTGAGAAGAGAGTATGCCTGTGTGATGTTTACTGTATATTAATGTTTTGAGAGGGATGCCTCCATATAAGCTAAGTATTTACACCTCTCACAGGTAGACCTTTCTGTGTTAAACAGGGGTTCATTATTAGTGAGCATGACAGAGTAACTTTACTGGCTTAGGAATGCAAGGGAAAGGGAGCGTGTTTGCCAGCCCACCATATCGTTCAATGCTTTAAGTGTTTTATTTGTCTAAGTGTACAAAGAACCTACATGTTACCAGGTTAAGTAGTGTCAATAGAGTGATATGTAGTGCATTAATGCTCCTAGTGCAGATAGAAGCAAATAAGAGTAATGGAGCTAAAATAAGCACAACTTAATGTTGTCCTGAGCATAACTGACAAACTGAGAAATACGAAAAAACGGCAAACAAGCTAAGAAACGAAACACAAAACAGGTCCAACAAACCAGAACTCCAGACCATAAGAAATCACTAAAAATGAAAACTGTAGTCCAAATAGTAAGGGCTAAAAAGAAAGAAACATTTATTTAAGCGCTTTTCGTCTACTATAAAAACGAGACTTCTTCAGAAAACAATATTCAAGTCAAAAAGACCGCCATTTAAATGTTCAGCTGTTACCAATTAGTCACATATTTAAAGGCATAGTAAAATAAAACCAAGAAAATATATACTTTCATTTCAACCTACACAATACAAGAAATAACATCGAAAATCTGCTCCTACTTCTATTACTACTTAATAAATACTTTGAACAGTTATTTTCTTATAAAGTAAAAAGTATAAATTAGTAAACAATTAATATTAATCTTACATTTTAAAATATACATATTAAACAAAAAAATATATAAAAAATGAGTGTATATGTTATGTGTATATTCGTTAAAGAAATTATTTTATACTACGTTATTATAAATATTTATTTTCTAAGACTTCTAAGTCTTAGAATACTTGAAATAGAACAAGTGTCATTTAAGCCAGGCGTACGGCGAGCATTTAATTTAACTTGCCACACTAACTCTAGTTCTTCTAGTTTAAGTTGCCTAGGTCCACCTCTATAGTCAATTTTCATTTCATCCATAACTATAAACTTGAAAGTATGCCCTATATTAGTACAAGTATGTTTTGCTAGGGCATTATCTAGCTTCTGTTTGTTAATAGCGTATTGGTGTTCATACAGTCTGTCTCGTAATCTCCGCTCCGTTTTGTCCACATAAAATGCGGGGCACATTTTACACATAGCTAGATACACTATGAAAGTAGAATTACAATTAAACTTCCCTCTTATTTTATAACGTGTACCATTGATAATGAAGTAATCAGTCACCTCAATGAACTTACAATAATTACAATTTTCACATTTACTCATCCCAGGTCTACGTATGTAAAGGGTGTTTGTATGTTCCAAGATAGCTTTTAAATTACATCCCTTTCTAAATGTGACCCTAGGGAAGTCTCCTAATTTAACATAAATATTTTCATTTGTTTTAAACAAATTCCAGTTTTTCTTAATGTTAATACATGAAGAACTTTGTGGTGAAAAAGTAATTATGAGGTTAGCTCTATTATCATGTGTTCGGTCACCATTTAACTTAATAGGCTTTATTAAACTATTACTGTCACCCTGTATGTCAATTGTAGTCTTTCTAGAAAGAATTGGTAAGAAAACATTGTTATTTCTCTTAGTACTAACTTCATTAATCAAATTATCGAGAAATGTTTCCGGGTAACCACGTTCCAAAAACATACTCCTAAGAAGTGAACACTCGTGGAAAAAGTCAGTGTCTAAGGTAGTCATCCTAGAGGCATGCACCACTTGACCCTTTACCACTGACTTCTTTTGATGTAGTGGATGGTTACTAGAGTAATGAAGAAAGGTGTTGGAATAAGTTGGCTTTCTATAAATTTTTGCTGTGTAACAATTCAACTCATAGTCTTTTACTAAGTTAATATCCAAAAATGCAATACAGTATGTACTAAAAGTTGATGTGAATTGTAAAAACTCTGTTGTGGTGTTCAAGTGTCGTACGAAATTAGCACTAAGGGTTTCGTCACCATTAAATAAGATGAAAATATCATCTAAATAACGAGTATAGGAGACCAGGGAATCTCTAAAGTTATTATTAGAGTAGGAGCAGATTTTTGATGTTATTTCTTGTATTGTGTAGGTTGAAATGAAAGTATATATTTTCTTGGTTTTATTTTACTATGCCTTTAAATATGTGACTAATTGGTAACAGCTGAACATTTAAATGGCGGTCTTTTTGACTTGAATATTGTTTTCTGGAGAAGTCTCGTTTTTATAGTAGACGAAAAGCGCTTAAATAAATGTTTCTTTCTTTTTAGCCCTTACTATTTGGACTACAGTTTTTATTTTTAGTGATTTCTTACGGTCTGGAGTTCTGGTTTGTTGGACCTGTTTTGTGTTTCGTTTCACAACTGACAAACTGACAAGGCAGGAAAATGATGGTCTGGATAAACAAAATTAAGGGTAAAATAGAAATGCTCACAGTAGCCACTATTTGGCTACAGTTTCGGTGGTGCTGCATAGCCTGTATATCAGGACTCTGCCATGCAATAAATAATCAAATAAAAGGAAAGAAACAAATTATCCAGCCAGCAAACAACTATAGAAGTGCCAAAGGGGCTCATACACTTAGGAAATTGCCTTAAATTAACATTATCTCACATGAATAGCTGCTACAATTCCAAAATAGCCCCTAATCCCGGCTAAACAACCATAGACAACCACCAAATACTCTGTTTTAGTTAAAGAAAAATAATGTGGTCAGCATTTAAATCCTTCAAAAGCAGTCCCAGTAAAAAAAAATATAGAGAAATATAGTTCTTACTCTAAGACTACTTAGAAAAATCATCAGTTTACATTTAAAATGTCTCCAAACTTGTGCACTGAGGTGCAACTTCAGAATAATCCAACCACAAAGGGCATGAATGCTATGCTGGGCTGTACCATTAACAGCCATTAAATATAACAAAAGAAACAAGAGGACCAACCAGAAAACCTCTGGAAGAACCAAAGGTTCAGTCACTTAGAAAAAGTCAGTAATTAAACTTCTTTTACAAGAATGACTACTACAATTTCCAAGATGGGCTTGAATTCCTTGCTAAACAAACGTCTTGCAAATGTCAAGTTTTTATTTCCGAATGTCACAGGCAGAAAAGGCATCATTTAATAATTATTCCATTTGTTTTATGTCTGAACTTATTTCTGTTTGTCTTTCTTTTCTGCATTTATCTCATCTTTTACATCATGAAGGCTACTAAGAGGGACAGAGTAATTATGTTAGGTCATTTATTCCAACTACAGAGCCATTACAAAAACAATGTCTCCTAACCGCTGGCATTTAAATGTGTCTTATCAGTCAGCATCACGTCTCAAATAAATAGAGTAGTCTGAAGTCAGAACAAAAGCCATGTCTCAAATAAATAGTGTAGTCTGAAGTCTGAACAAAAGCAAGGCATTCACACTTAGTTTTCAGATGTAAACGAACAAGAAAACACACATTGTTCTTACTTTCTTCTTTTTACAAATTAGTTGTATTTCCCTATAATCAAACTCTGAGTGCCATAATAAAATAAAATATTTTCATCTTACTCTTCTGATTTTCTGTTAGTATTTGATTTTGCATTTTGTTCTTCACTGTATTTTCTGTAAAAGTGCATGCTTTTTCTGGCATTTTTTACCATATTGTTACACCGTGTACAGTATTTTGTTGAGACAAATCATTGAGTTGGAGAAGAAAGATTAGCATCAAAGACTCTAATGTTAGCTGCAGTATTAAAAACCGTGAATGCAACACAAACCATCATAGCTGAAGTAACACCTAGTAATCAAAGGGGTCATATTTCCCACACCAACACTGAACCACAGTTGTTACTTTCAAAATAACAATTAACTCAGCTACATCTTCAAGCCTTTAATTCAACAGTTCCTTAAAATACTGTATCAGAGATGGCCACTAATACAAATCAAAGGAAGAAATGTGATGAAAAATACATATTGATGGTGAGAGTCAGACGTACGCAGTCAAAGTACTGACAGAGAAGAGAGAGAGAAACCACATTAGATTATCATCTCATCACAGGTTCACAGATTCATAGATTGTTACTAGGCTAACAACCTTTTAAGCCTCGCCAAGTTCCCCTAAAAGAATAATGATGCCCTGCATCCAAATAGGACATTGACAAACAGGCATTTATAAGCTACCTCTGTCAATAAGGGCCTGGGGTAAATTTCCTATTCCCCATCCACTAGTTTAGGCTGTGCTTAAACTGGGTAGTACACCAACTCAGCTTCACATGGATGGGAAAGCTGTTCCACAGAAGGGTCAGTCTGCGGGACACATATCTGTCTCTCCAGCATGTTCTGTTTAAGTCACAGACAAAATTAAGGTCCCTAGACCAGATCAGGAATTTCTCTCTGTCCCTCTGAAGTTATATCAGGGAGACAAAAGCAATGACTGTAAAACAAAATAATATTACCCATGACAGATTCCTTTATGGCCATTTTGGGGTATAACAAATTAGAAAATAAGGATAAACATTTACTTTAATAAAGAGATATTAGTAATACAGAAATGTTCAAGATATGGCGAAGAACATATTTTGTTTTCAGTTTTTGGGTGTGGTTCTCCTTTAAAGAAGAAAAGATGTAATGCAGTTACAGTTTAAACATTCAAAAACAGTCCTGGAAACATAAACAGCAAAATAAAATGAAATATATATTTTTTTACTGTTGTAGAGAAACACCGCCTGTTACCTTCACATGTGGGTGACAACTGCTTCATGGCTGCTACTGCTCAACAGAGTCCACATGTTACACATAGTGTGTCCTGTCTCTGCCATTGACCCACTGAAGCCCCAGCACTGCAAGCTAACACAGTGGACAATGCCAATCGTCACATTTTGACAGCTTGACCTTATCACTGCAGGATGTGATCCCTGATTCCACACAACAATACACACCTTACAAGAAGGATTCAAGACGTAAACAATATGTCCTACATGGATTGCCTCAATCCCTATTTCTATACTGGATCTCTTACAGAGTGCTAAGAGGTGCCCTGTGACTAGCATATATGGCATCCTCTGACTAACTATTGATGGACTTACTTCACATCTGCAAGTCCAATGACATCAGAAATACTCAATACAGGGACCTAAACCTCTTCTGCAACATCAACAGAATGATTTGGAGGAACAGGTATATCTCACAGAGGATACCGTTACTGTGGAACAGACTCCCATCCACATAAAACAAAATTAATCTCTGACTATATTCAAGAGTAACTTGGATCAATAGATGGAAAAATAGGAAATTTACCCCAGGACACTACCTTGTACTATTAATAGAAGCAGCTCCTAACTGATTAATCCCAGTGAATGGGTGCCCTCCAAATATCTATTCTTTGATCTAGTAATTATCAATAAAGTAATATATAAATATAGATCTTCGAAAGGATTAGGTGGGTCTAAACTACAACAGGGTTTGTTCATTTTAAGCAACAAATGAGATAATTGACTAGGCTTAAAATGCCCCAAGGGCAGTTAGCCTTGTGTTAACCTATGAACCTATAATAGTTACTCTATATCCCTTTTCAGCCCAGTCACCTCTCCAATAACCTCTCCCTTTTCAACCTAACAGTAACTCACAATCCTACCACCAACTCTAGATAACCACTGTCCTGTAAAACGAGGGTTACCACTGTCAGAAAATCGGGGTCTTTGTCAGGAAATCTGGAAATCAGTGTCTCTACCAGGACTTCCATTTACTGTGAATATATAAAAGCTATTTTATGTTATTCTGGGAGCTAACACAGTTCTGAAGTATATTTCCTAAAATGTTTACTGTTTCACTTCAAAGGTCTTATCTGCATTCAAATGCAGTATAAAACGGGTCTATATTACGTTGTCGAATCCCGGTAATGTTGAACACCAGAAGACTGACACGTAAAGCGCGAATGATGGTAACGGTGAACATACAAAACAGTAAAACGTGAAATGTCAAAGTGTGATGGTTGGCCTGTCTGCGGTATAGCTCCGTAAGGTAAGTGTGCAATAGTTATGGACCTTAGGGTTGGGGTGCAGGTTAAGGTAAGTACATAGACAGGTAATGTATGTAAGGTTTAGTGTAGGGTTAGAAGTAGGGATTTGTTAACTGTATGTGTGTGGATTATTTGTTTTGTTTGGGTATATGTCTGTAGGGTAAGTGTGCGATAGTTACGGACCTTAGGGTTAGGGAGTGGGTTAAGGTAAGTGCATAGATAGCAATGTATGTAAGGTTTAGTGTAGTGTTAGAAGTAGGGTTTGGTTTGTGTATGTATGTGTTTTATTTATTATGTTTGGGTATGTAGTATGCAGCGCGCGGTGGTGTTGGCCGACTATAACGGTTCAAGATTTGAAAATTTGCGGTTTAGGGGGTTCAACGTATTAGAAGTTCTGACTTTGTGTGTCAGTGTTTTGGTGTTCGATGTTATCAGGATTCGATAACGTAATATAATCCCTTGCCATGTTATGCTTTTGTGTGTGTGTGTGTGTGTGTGTGTGTGTGTGTGTGTGTGTGTGTGTGTGTGCGCACACGCATGCGTGTGTGTGTCTGCCATAATTTCTACTACTTCCATCACTGTCAGGCATCAGCATTGCATGCTATAACTGGCACTTTTTGGAGGTCCTGGCAATATGTGTAGGAAAGGAACACTTCAGTGGTTCCATGGCACAGTAAAAAATTTAGCCATCTCACAGCTCTTGTTTGCCTATCGGACTTCTTAGCTGTGGCTTCATCTGTGTGAATTGGCATGTCCTTTGAAGTTTTCGCCAATACCCCAAAGACATGCCTACCATAGATGGATTGATGTTCTTTCAATTTGCATAGAAAGCGTGCATGCGAGTGTGTGTGTGTGTGTGTGTGTGTGTGTGTGTGTGTGTGTGTGTGTGTGTGTGTGTGTGTGTGTGTGTGTGTGTGTGTGTGTGTGTGTGTGTGTGTGTGTGTATGCGCGTGTGCATGTGTGTTTAAAAATAATATTGACATGTGCAAACATAAATCTCCTAGGTAGTGACAAAATAAAACATAAAATGCATTACTGAACAAATAGAACCTCAGAGTTTCTGGGGGCCATCATTCCTGGCAGTATAACTGACCCCGCTCAGAGCAGGGGCAAGCACAGAAACTGCTATGGTCTATGCGGGGCTGGGGATACTGTGGTCATTATTTTTTTAGTCTTCCTCACAGTCAAACATCAGATGTGTGAACAGAAAGTCACTGTAGCTTGTGTGTAGGCTGGGGACAGTATGGCCATTATTTCTTTAATTTACCTCAAAAAGGACACTTCACAGGTGTGCACAGTATATCACTATAACTTGACTAGCACAAGTGTACCATATAGGAACAACAAGTTGAAATGAATTACTGTAAGTGTTATTTTTTTCACTTTTCTTCACAGTTGAAATCAGATGTGTATACAGGTGGATGGGAAAGGAGGCACTCTGTATATATACAGCTGAGAGCAATAGGTTGAAATATGTCGTTGTGCATTATCTGCTTTTTCATGTTCATCCTAGTTTGATTTCAGAAGGGTTATGGGACATACAAGGTGTTCATCCTTTGGGGTTATGGTTGAGAAGGCATGGGGCAGGATTCACGAAGCCTCCGTGTAAGAGATACATGGCTTACACGGAGGCTGCAGTTAAACGGTGTGACGTCAGCATGTCATGCATATGCATGAGGGCATGCTGAATCACACCTAAGGCTAACACGGTCCGTGTAAGACAGTAGGGGGCGTGTCCGTAGGCCGAGCCCTGCAAGCGGACACACCCCCAGAAGAGTAAAAGTGCCCAAAGTAAACACCCATGACAGAGTCCATGGAAATGTGAATAACACAACACAACACATGCCCCCACAGACTATGAACATAAAATATATAAATGAACATGTTATATATTTTTTTTAAATCGTAAAGATGTTTGCCTGTGAGTGCGCTCGTTTGCGCGGGCGTGCCCATAGCTTAGCCACAGTTAGCAGTCAGTGGAAAAGCATATAAGAACTAAATATGCAAAGTAAGCCAAAAAGCAATAGTGTAGCAGTAGAGACGTCGGCTGAAGAGCAGGCATCCATGATTCCAGCCCCCACAACACCAATTTTTATTTTTAGTAAAATAAGCACGAAACAAGTCCCTGACAAATATGTACACATATAAAATCATATTTTATGTAAAATGTAATGAAATAGTCCATTTATTTTGAAGAAATGTGAGATAACAAAACAATAAAAAATGCGAGATGTGCCTATAGCTGAGCTACAGTTTAACAAGGTGAGTGCATCTGCCCGTAGGTGAGCAGTGGTTTAACAGGTGCAAAATGAGTGCCCGTAGGTGAGCAGTGGTTTAACATGCTGAAACTGTGTGCCCCTAGCTGAGCTGAGCGTAATATGCCTGCTGACAGCCAAATGAGGCGTAAACCAGCGTAACCCGTTTGCGCAGAGCTGCGCACCGCGCTAACAAGCTAACCGGCGGGCAACGTTGAGCAAGCTGTAACAAAACTGCCTTTACACAGACACACCCCCTAGCCTGTCTAGACAGTCATAAAATATAAAAAGCAGTGGCCAGGGTCGAACCCAGGATACCATGCACCAGAGTCAAGGTACTGAACCACTAAGCCATGACAGCTGTACTTAGAAATGCAGTAATAGCAAATATATAGGAATGAATAGAAAGTAGAGCATGACAAAGCAGGTTTTGTGAAGTTGATACAATTCCAAAATGGCCAATCACAGATAAGTGCGGGAAAAATGGCATATATAAGCCCCATAGGCGGGAATACACAGCATAAACGATTGTAGAACTGACTTGCAGCCAGAATGTCAGGAGTAGGTGAGGGTAGTTGCTTTTGAGCACAGAGGTGGGGCATTGAGGAGTCCAGATACATGGTCTGGCTCCTAGTCCACAGTCATGAGGCCCAACTCATGCAGGGCCAGGTCCTGTGGGGAGCATATAGGGCTGAGGCATGGGACCGGTTGGCTCATGATCTCACCAGTGCCACAGGGATTCCAAGGACTGGTGAGCAGGTCCGTCACCACCATGCGGACCTGAAGAGACGCAAGCAGGACCAATTGAACCTTTGGATCCAGGAGGCCCAGCAAATGCCCAGCGCCCCACTACTGAGTAAGTTACATTTAATTATGTATGTAAGAAATTAAATTAGCTGATATTATGGATATGTGTATTCCAATATTACTTAATTTATATTACAGCTGCAGGTGTCCGTTCTGTGAACCGCAGAGCCTATGGCGAATGGCTGGTGCGGTTGCACCACCAGGCAGGTCAGTAATCCACTCCCAGTAACTGTAAAGAAATATAAAAGTATGACAGTTAGCAAAAGAGTGCAGTGTAGTCACTAAGTAATAAAATGTGCAAGTAACAGTGTAAAAGTGTTTGCAAGTATTGCTTGATTACAAAAGTGTGTTGCAGTCTGTAATCCAAACAGAAAAATGAAAATGTCTGAAATAAAGTCTGAAATAAAGATGCCCCACCTGTAATATAATAGTACACAACCTGCAGCAGGCTGAAAAGTACAGCTGCAGAAGATGAGCAAATCACATGTGTGAAATATATCCCTGTTGAAATACTGAAACATGACAGAAGTGAGACTGCTGGAAAGGATTGTAATAACTACAGGTAAAACATGTCAATAAAGCCTAGACGTAAGTACCATCCTGAATAGTAAAATGAAAACAAGTGAGAGAGTGTGAGAAAGAGTTATGAATCCACCAATAAAGTAGTAATAACCCCTGAATAAAGTATACTGCAGTCAGTACAGAATGAAATGAATGTGACAAGTAGAACCAAACTGCGAAATGTGTTCAAAGTGTTGCTGCAGCTGGAATGTGTATCCCAAAATCTGGATATGTTGCTCTCAGTCTGCAATATGCAGATAGTATGATTGTCTGAAATATCAAACATCCACAGTTGTCTACAGCTATATAAAGCAAATGTAGCAGGATGATGTAGCTGAACAAAGCCAGATATGAACGTGTATGAATAACAATAAAATGTATATTGATGTAGCAGTAACAGTCTTATCACCAAACTGAAGTAGTTATCATATAGGAAACTGTAGTTAGAACAGTAGTGTGTATATATCTGTAGCTATTAGAAATGTACAGCATATGTATTGGTATTCAAAGGTGTTAATAATATTTTCTTCACCCCACCCTATAACCACATGTAATCCATTCCACGTGAAATTGGTATGTGCAATCACAATTAACACCCCTGGACATTTGTCCTGTTGGGTCATAAATATTTGCATGTACGTTGATGCATCTGCCCTGTTCATACATCCAAACCTGATGGCCTGTTGCCATCAATCAACCCTGCATGATGTTGGACTATGTATTGCTGTTCAAATTATGCATGTGTTATGCTCGCTGTTCAATGGTGTGAATATCTGGGTGTTTGGTTAATGGGAATACTAACGCATGCTGTTACAACTAATTGCGAATGGTATTGTATGTTACTAACCCAAACTGTCATGACGTAATGCAAAACATAGGACGGCAGGGAAGGCGGGTTCCAGCGGACCCACCTCTCCCACCTCAGCTGACGAGTGCACCTGGCACTAGTGCCCAGTCTGGACCCTCCTCCGTTGGCCTTGTGCCACCTGCGGGTGGAAGTGCTGCAGGGGATGGGGCCCGTCCCCCCTCTGCAAGTGTGGCTGGAGCAGAACCACCACTCACCCTCCATAGCGTCCGGACTGTGGTGCGTAGGGAGATCCGGGACTCTGTTCTTGGGCCCCTACGCCAACTTGAGGCACAGGTGGCACAACTTACGGGCATGCCTGTTGCCCGGCCTACACAGCCCCCAGCACAGCCCCGTCCTGGGCAGTGAAGGAACAGTGGCAACTGCCCATGGGTGGGGATATCAGTTCCACTGTTGCCATCTGTGGGCTCATGGGCTCTGGATATCCAAACATCCGTCCCTGTCAATTGTGTAACACCCCCACACATGTCATACACCGCCCCTGTATGCGTCTTGTTTGTCTTGTCTGTTGACCTACCCAACCTACCTCCCCAGCTATACCGACTTCCTTCACCTGACATACCACTCTCACCTGAAAAAAAAAAAAAGGGCACTCTGTACCCACAAAAAAAATTATGCCCCATACATAGCTGCCCATTCCGCACATATGTCTGCTGGACATGGAAACTATCAATTACAATTGGCTGTACAACAAGTATTATTGTTGTCCTGACAACTCTCTCAGGGGTGGAAGGTTTCAAATGTCACACCAAATTACATACATATGCACAGCTGTTGCTGATGAAGAAATGGGCAGCTATGGGCCTTACCTACATCCCTCCTGCAAAACCCGAGCTTGTTTCCCTACTGTCTTACCTTCTTTGTGACCCCTTTTTCACCACTTTCCTGTCTCCCCATTTTCATTTCTTTCAAAGAAAATAGCGCGGGTGTGCGCAAGAGTAAGCACTTTTAAGCGGTTGTAAGCGGGTGTGCGTGGAGCTGAATGCCAGTGCGCATGCGTGAGCTCCGCACAAACCAGTGCTAACCCGGTTACAACTGCTTAAAAGTGCCTTAGTCACTCTGATTGACAGGTCCTGTAGTCAGTTCAAAAGCAAAATAAAATCCCACTGTCAGTCCCGAACCCAGGACCTTGGAAACAGTAGTCTGCATGACTTACCACTAAGCCATGACTGTTATACAAGAACATTGTGCTAAAATAAATATATCATGTAATAGTAGGAATGAATGTAAAGGGAATATAGGATGTGTAGTACACAAAGCATGTCATGTATATTTACTGTCAAATCTAGTGGATATCTATGATAGTAGTGTGTGAACAGAAACAGCCATGCTAGTTGGTAGCTAGTAGGCAATAATGTCACTGTAGCACCTTGCAAGCCACACACATACTCACAGCAGGATAATCACTGCCCATACCCCACAACCTGTTACAGGAACACATCCAGACCAAGTAATAAAATATGTGGAGCAAAGGGCCAAAACCAGGGAAACATTACAAATAATGCTACAACAAACTTAGACAGTTCAGAGAGTAACAGGTTCTGCATTTTGTGGGATGTTTGGAAGGGTATGAAGTCTGAAACTTAAATGTTTGTCACTATATTTTTACTTGAGCCCAGAGTGATTTGCCAGAAAAAGCTGTGCATGAGATATTGACCAAAATATGAGGCAGAAATGTGGACAACCTGCAAATATTTGTACACATGAGAGGTCTGACACCACCATATTTGAATAGTTAAGAGCCTAGATATAACAACAGTGACTGAGTTACAGGGATGCCCCACAGACTCCATGTGAAATGTACAAACAGTAGGCAGAAAGGTGTTACAACACATGCAATGGTAACTATGAAGTCCTGAAAGTATGCACCACTTGCATGGCAGAACAAGTGTAGTAATACATATGCTCATGCTAACCCACAGTCACAACTGCAGCATACCAGACAATTTAATGGGTGTACCCCACTGATATGTACCATTCCATGAGGCAGATAACAGATGCACCTGAGAGTCTCTGGGGCCTGCTCAGCAGCATACTCAAATACCCTAATAGATGTCAAGGCCCACACCATGGCCAGACCACACTGCATGCTGTAACACCCTAGCAGATATAGCAAGCATTCCAAGGTGTGAATGTACATGGAAAATAGGAAAGTCACAGCAGCACACTACAGTCAGGACACCTAGCAGGCATACAAGTAGTGACTGTAAAGGGCAAATATTGAAGCCATAGCAACAAAGTGCAAGAGCCACTGCTATACACCAGTTACACCACATGTCCCACAGGAAAGCACACACACACACATTAACAGTAGTAGTAGTCGTAGGTGTCAGTGTACATACACAGTTAGTACAGGAAACTGGATAAATGAATGGAGAAATGTTAATCTACAACACAGCTGGAAATATGAGAGAGATACCAGCCTTTACACTCACAGAACATTGTCCACAGCATACCAGCATGGTCCCTGCCCTTAAAATCTGAAAGGGCTACGCCTATCTCACATACCTTTTTATAGCACTGTTCTGAAATCACAGTGAGAACTGCAATCAGTACACAACTGGCTGCATGCAATTAGCAAATGCTGGCTAACAATTGGTGCAGAGGCCATCACATGGACATATGCAGATACCTACAAAAGCATGCTGTACTCCCAGTCCACACATGAAATACTTTCATTGCACCCTGAGGAGGAAGTGAGAGACAGAGAGAGAGAGAGACAGAGACAGAGACAGAGAAAAACAAAATTAAATATACACAAACAAAACTGGTCAGAAACAGCCACCTGAAAGCTTTCAACTGGCAAGTGGAGCAGCAGGACACAATACCAGACGGCAACACAAGCAGCTGTGACAAACACAGGTAATGTAAAGTAATACTATAAAGGTCTACATACTGTGAACCCTCCATATGTGTCATTGGTCTGTATCCATATGTATATGAAGATGTGCAAAGGGCAGGGGACATACAGCAACTATCAGTGAAGGCTGTACATACATTTGTATGTGAGAGCATCTATGTGCACATATCAATGTAGGTTGAATGTAGGTTGTAGTGCAATGTACAAAGTAGGTTTCACAGTTATGTATGTTTAGCAGTATTTTAGTGTGTGTATACAGTATGGTAAACAAACATGTTGATATACCTATCTATCATATGGATACGTATGTATGTCAAAATATGTATGTATGTATATATATATATATATATATATATATATATATATATATATATATATATATATAATATGCATATATGTATACATACATAGAGAGAGATGTAGGAATACATAGACAGATGTAGATAGATAGAATATGTACAAACATATATATGTAATACACACATACAGATATAGATATATGTAGATACATATACATAGACAGACAGATCTGACTATCTACAGGTATGACTGTATATGACGACCTCAACACCCCTGTCCCACCCCTCTGTCACTCTCACCCCTCTCTGTCACACCCCTCTCCATATCTATAGCAATATATGTACATCAATATATATATGTGTATATGCATACAGACATATATATATATATATATATATATATATATATATATATATATATATATATCTATATATATATACATACATATATATATATATATATATATACATATATATATAGAGAGAGAGAGAGATGTATATATATTCTGAGTGAGGCACATGTGTACAGATGTATTGCAACAGGTGCCTGGTGACAAAGGCATGGAGTGAACACCAGTGTCAAAACTGGAGTACCATACCCCATTTCAAATCACCTACACCAGTAACCACCAGATATGTGATTGGCTGCCCACCACTGCATGTGTCAGGGGTGAACAGGGTCATAAATGTGTACAATAGTCCCCCCAATGATATTCACAGTGGCACACTATTCCTGGAATACCTGCACATGGTATGTGTCAGCAGACATGGTGTGTCAGCTATGGACATGTAGGTCAGTGTACCCCTCCACACCACATAATGGCTGCCATGGTATGTACCTCACATGACAGCTACAGATATGGAGAAGGACACAGTGACATGTACAACACTGTGACAATGCACTCAAGCACATTACCAATGCACAGTGACTGACAACACCACAGAGTACACACATACTACCCACATAGAGGTTACCACTCCTGGATTTACATACTTAAGTCACACCCATGACAGATGTCCAACAACCATAGTAACACCTCACACCATTCACAACCTAAATGACTGCTGTGTGCCATCCGTGCCACTGCAATAGAGAGCACATGTGGAGGTAAATGTTCCTACCCACAGATAAGACATACCCTGCAATAAACCACACAGTGTTAAGAAGCAAGACTCCCCATGAGTACATGTCACACATACCCCTGCTGAATGTTAGTCAGATAGGTAATATGCCATATGAGTCACCCTGTGTAACTGTTTGACAGCAGCAGGTACCATCACACCACATGTGTCACAATGGTCAGGGTAGCAGAACAGTATGCTGCTGTAGTCCCAGGGGCAATAGCATATTGTATAGTATTGTATTGTAATGTATTGTATTGTGTTGTATTGTATTGGTATGTTGAGGTGCCTCCTTCGTGGAGTGGAACCACTGCTGCTGTGCGCCAGTGTACAGGTACATATCCTGTTGTCAGGCTAGTGTTACATAGCACTTCTATATGTGTGTTTAGCTCCTGTCGGAGTTCATGTAGCATGCAACCGGGGATACCATCAGGTCCCATTCATGTTGTGTATTCTGCTTTCCTGAGGGCGGCTCTCACCTGGACATCTGTGATGATAGGGAGGTTACAGTCAGCTGGGATAACTATGTCTTATTTTGGGGGAGAGGGAGGGGTGAAACCTGCACTGAACCTGTCTGCCACAATGTTGTCAATATCTGTGGTTTCAGTGAATTATTTGTTGTTGTGTACTAACTATGAGCATAGTGGAGGGATTCTGACCAGGTTGCTAACATAACTGAAGAAGGCCTTGTGGTTATCTGTAGTGTCCCTCTTGATTTCCCTCTCAAAGTTGCCCATGGATGTTTGTATGAGGGAAAATAGATCCTTACTAGTGCTGCTCAGACATGCCTTCCCTTTATGGAATTATGCTCTGTCTTGCAGTAGCTTCCATCTTTTGTAATACAATCTGTCTATGGCTGGGTTCCACCAGACAGGATGCTGTCCCTTTGTGGAGAGTGTCTTGGTCATATATGGGATTGCATGATCCATGCATTCTCGGAGATGTCCGTTGAAAGCATTTGTGAAGGGGTCAGCATTGTGGGTTGTGTCTTCCACTGGCCCAGTGGGCTGAAAGGATACCATGTCACTGTTACAAAGTGTAAAGTTTGCATTTGCAATGTTATTCACTATAGTCGTTTGTGCTGGTGGTGGAGGTGGGATATGTATATCCAGGGCAATTAGTTTGTGGTCAGCTCACAGTAGTTGATGATGTAGCCCATACAGTACCTAGATACAAACCCCCAGAGTGAGGAGGTGCTCTGGACCTGAATCAGTGTTCTGACTGCTGGGGTTTGGTAGTATGTCGTATGGAGTGTGCCAGGTACTGTTGCACAGTTGCTGGCTGAGCACTGATACCTGGCCATTTACATGTGTATCCACCAATAGACAGACAGATGCTATATATGTGAGATATGTCATATCATAACAGTCGAGTAGCATGTGTAGTATGTGTGCCAAACTCTGCTGACATATATTGCTGATATCAGGTTATTTCCTTTTTCAGGAACATGGCTCACCCGCAAAATCCAGTTTACTCCGCAGCTGAGGATGAGGAGATACACCAGAGCCTGGTGCGGGATTATGCAATACTCTTTTCCCGCACCAGCCAGAATCAGCAGGAGAGGGCTGCACTGTGGCAAGACCTGGTCCATCGGGTAAATGACATAGGCACGCATAATAGGACATATGAGCAGGTACGACATCACTGCAGTGATTTAATCAGAAATGTCCGTCAGTGTGCGTCGGATATCCACAGGCAACAGGTCGCCACAGGTGGTGGGGTGGCTACACATCCCCCACTCACCAGACTGGAGGGACTACTCATGAGTGTAATGGCTCCAGTCCGCCAACAACAACAACAGCAGCAGACATGCATTATGATGGAGGCTGGAGCCACGCAGCAGCAAGACTATGAGCGTGCAGGTAATATGCCATATGTATAGTTGACTGTTGTGTACACTGGTAGTTAATGCATGTGTGAGGTGTGTCCTTGGTTTGTAGCTGTCATCATAGTATTTAATGTGCAAGTGTGATATCCTCAATATCAGCAGCTGACCTGTGAAAGGCGACTGTTGTACTACTGACCTGTATCATACTCAGTAACAATGGCACAGTTGTGCCCACTGACATTAGTTTCCTCACTTCTGCAGGTCCCTCCGGTGTAACAGCAATGCAGCCTATCCATGCTGGTGAGTGTGTATTAACAATACCTTTAATAGTCTTGATAGTAATAGTAATATTAGGCTCACTTAATAGTGCTCTGTGTATGCATGCAGGTGTGTCTGTGTTTGTGTGTTGATATCTCACATACTGAGTAGTGTACAACTGTGTGCAACTGTGTGCAACTGTGTGCATGTGTACGTGTGCACATGTGCACGTGTGCATGTGTGCATGTGTGCACCTGTGCATGTGTGCATGTGTGCATGTGTGCACGTGCGCATGTGTGCATATGTGCATGTGTGCATGTGTGCACCTGTGCATGTGTGCATGTGTGCACGTGCACATGTGTGCATGTGTGCATGTGTGCACGTGCGCATGTGTGCATGTGTGCACGTGTGCATGTGTGCATGTGTGCACCTGTGCATGTGTGCATGTGTGCATGTGTGCATGTGTGCATGTGTGCATGTGTGCATGTGTGCACGTGCACATGTGTGCATGTGCGCATGTGTGCATGTGTGCACGTGTGCATGTGTGCACCTGTGCATGTGTGCATGTGTGCACCTGTGCATGTGTGCATGTGTGCATGTGTGCATGTGCACATGTGTGCATGTGTGCACCTGTGCATGTGTGCATGTGTGCATGTGTGCACCTGTGCATGTGTGCATGTGTGCACATGTGCATGTCTGGACCTGTGCATGTGTGGATGTGTGCATCACTGGTAATATTGTGTAGACATTGTAAACTGTGTTTCCTGTTTCCCTCCCACAGGTTCTGGTGCTGCTCTGGTGTCATGCAGCAGGGAACCTGAATCAGGTGCCATGGGTACTGATAATGATGACATCTGTGTAATGGCACAGGAAGGTATGCCAGGGTCCATCACTGGTCAGCCGATTGACAGTACACAGCTGTCAACCCCATCAATGTGCACAGTTATCCTGCCAATACACCCTTTGTCACCAATGTCCCTAGGTGATGGACAGCATACAGTGGGCATTGACTAGGGTAATGTGGTATCTGTGGCACATGCCTCCCCACACAGCAGCCATGGGCATGGCCCTGAGATGGTACCACTCAGACAGATGTCCAGGGGTTCTCGTGGGAGCATCCGTGGGCGTACTGCCCCTGTCAGACGTGCCCACAGAGGTCTTACAACCTCAGCTATGTTTCGGGCTGTCATGCAGGGACAGTCACGTATGGAACAGTACACCAGACAGGGTCTAAAGGAGCTGACAGCATGTCGCACAGCCATGACTGACAGTATGAGTGACATTGCGGCTGCCATCCGTAATTTCACCGATGTCATAGACAGACGTTGTGGGGACATATTAGATCGGTTCCACAACTACATGTCCATGAGCCAGGGCGATGGTGGATGGTTGAGGCATCGACGTGGGCGTATGCCAGCAACAGCAGCAGCTGGCAGTCATTGTGGACGACAACAGGGCCGCGGCCGCCCCCATAGTGCCAGCAGCAGCCCCAGCAATGCTGGGTCTGTGCTGTCATCAGACCACCCCAGGAGACCACGTGCACGTGGTTCTGGCCAGCCCAACAGGGATCTGTGTCCAGTCAATGAACACCTGCTTCTGATGACAGCACCCAGTCTGGGTTGGTACCGGATACGGTCCGTAGCACCCCTGCAAGGCACAGGTACCACGTCCGTGGCCAGAGACACTGATCTGTATGATCTGGCAGGTACAGTCTGTGGCTGTCCACAAACACCAGTATATGGCAGCCATGAGGTGGAACTGTGTGCATCCATACACACATGCGAATTGACAACACCTAGGGCTACCGCATACATGCACACACTGCATCAAAATTGCCCCACCTTGTACTGCTGTCCCTCACCAACACACATACACATACATGTCAATTGGTGGTATTGGTGGCTGACTCAGGCATACCAAGTTCACACCCTGTGCATATGATGAAACTGTGCCACCTCCTGCAATCTGTGACATCAGTGCAGGTACAGGTTAACATGTTGCTGATGCACAGGGTGACTACATAGACGTGTAGTAATAGTATCATGTTGTTAACAGTACTGTGTGCTGAAATAATTGTGGGTATATCACAGCATGCCTGATGCAGTAAGGGTATGATTGTCATGTACTGTTGTCTACACCCATGGTAAGTACCATAGTGTATCATCTGCACATGTTGGCATACTGGTGGTAAGGATGTCAACAGAAGGCTACATACATAGGTAGCACAGGGGATAAGGTAATGAAAGTATTAATACGCAATGATGGACATGTAAACTGCAAGTGGCATGTTGCCCACACTGGACTCTGCAATTCGGATGTTTGAGGATGTTGATATGTGTGCAGTACTACACGACTGGTACAGGACACACAGGAGCACCTTAGCACTGCAAGCTCACATCTCATACCATGCTAGACAGCCCCAACACACAAAACTAACTGTCACAGGAGGGAGAGTCCCCATACATGTCAGAGATACTGTGGTGGCAGGCCAGGTAGCATACATCCTACTAAGTATGGAACCACTGAGTGAAGGCTCAGTGTCTGTTATTTGACATGTGTATTACTGCAGGTATGAGCACATGGGTTTCCATCCAGTTATTGTACATCCTGACGGTACATGGTCTGTACACTTGTGTGCGCTGAGACTGGACCCTAGCCATCTGACCTGTGTATTTCTATGTACATGTGCATAGTGCCTGCATATTTGCAGTGTTACCTACTGGAAGTGGTACAGCTTGTTTGTTGTACAATGGACTACATGCAGCCCTGCTTACTGTAGCTTTGTTTGCATGCATGTTTGCTTGCAATTACCCTGGAATACTGATCCCACCTGCAATGCATAGTTACAGAGCTTCTGTGGACTCCTAGTGACATCTGCATAGCTTACTATATGTATGTCCATGTCTCACTTGACAGAACGTCACTGTTTGTCCTGTTCACATGTACGTTGCCTGTGACACATTGCATATGACTTACCTGGCATTTGTCCACGTGAGCAGTCATATATGCCACTGCTAACTAATCACAGGCACTACACTCTCACATACTCATCTTCTGTTGAACCACCTGCTTCGCTAGGGACGGCTTGCACCTGTCACCCCTGGGCTTTCGGATATTGGCAAAGGCTCTTGCTACCCCCATAGTGCCTTTGTTAGGCAAAGCTCAAATGACAAACCCACCTTCATAGGTATCACAAGGGATAAGAAACTAAGAGTAATGCTACTCAACGCCAGAAGTCTAAACCTCAAGATGCATGCACTCAAAACTCTCCTTAGCATGAAGAACATCGATATCTGTGCAGTAACAGATACCTGGTTCAGGGCTACTGAGAGCACCCCAGCACTACCAGGTTATACCTCATACCATGCTTTTCAGCCCCAAAACTTGGACTGAACCACAAAAGGAGGGGGAGTATTGATATTCATCAAAGATACCCACACCTCCAGGTTGGTGGCAAAGCACCAAGCATCAGAGACTATCCATGTGCAACTAACAATGGGTAAAACTGCCTTCCAGGTTATAGCCTGCTACAGACCATCCTCCCAAACCCAAGAACCACACTCGGCCTTCCTGAGAACAGTGGAAAATATGAAGGTCTCTCCAAACACCATTATATTGGGCGACTTCAACTACCCAAACATAGACTGGGAGCATGACTCTAGCTCCAACACCCTAGCCCAAAGATTCCTAGAATATATGAACTCAAATGCTATGGAACAACTTGTTACCACTCCCACAAGAAGGGAAAACATACTGGACCTGATCATTACCAACATGGGGTCTCTATGCTCCAGACCAGAAGTGTATCCCTCACTGGTAAGATCAGACCATAAACTAATCTCACTGGATATTCACATCCTGACCCCACCCCCTGCCCAGAAAACCACAGTGAACAACTTCTCTAAAGCAAATTCACACTCCTCAAAACTGAGGTGGAAACCTTCAAAGCCCCCGGGCCTGTGGAAAATACGGACCAGACCACAGATTCCTCTATAAACGCATTCTATGGACACCTTCAGGAATGCATGGATCATGCGATCCCGAATAAAACCAAGACCCAATCCTCCAAAGGCAGACGTCCTGTCTGGTGGACCCCAGCCATAAACAAACTATACAATAGAAGGAGGAAGCTACTAAATGATACAGCAAAATCCCAAAAAGGGAAGGCATCACTGATCAGTATTAGCAAAAAACTACGGGCACTCATAAGATTGTCTAAGGCCAGCTTCGAGAGAAAATTGCACAGGACACTAAGGATAATCACAAGGCTTTCTTTAGTTATGTTAGGAACCTGGGTGGTAATTCCCAGATATGGTCAGAGGTAGTCCAAAATGTCAATAGAAGCACCAAACCCACAGACATTGCAACATCCTAGCTGACAGGTTCAGTGCAAACGTCTCCCCCCTCCACACCGAAAGGGCAAATATTTATCCCAGCAGAGTGCTGCCCCCCTGACATCTCAGATGCTCAGGTAAGAGCCGCCCTCTCCAAAGCAATAAACACTGCATCAATGGGACCAGACAGTGTCCCGGGCTGTGTCCTACATGAACTCCAAGAAGAGCTACACCCAAACATAAAACTACTGTTCAATCCCAGCCTTACTACAGGATATGTGGCCAAAGAGTGGCATACAGCAACAGTGGTCCCTCTACAGAAAGGTGGTGCCTCAACGGATCCTGGACACTATCGCCCCATAAGCCAGACTAGCTTGGTCTGCAAAGCTATGGAAAGGATCATCATGGACCTCATAAATAAAGATATTGGGGACCTACAGACACTGGATCATACCCAGTTTGGCTTTGTTAAGGGCAGATCCTGCCTCTCAAACCTGGTTGATTTCTTTGAAACAGTCACCAAGGCCATTGACGAGGGGAAGGTGGTCCACACAGCCTACCTGGACCTTGCAAAAGCCTACGATACAATACCCCACTCGGGCATTCTAGAGAAGCTCACCAGCTTAAATATAAACCCCTATGTCACTAGATGGATTGCACACTGGCTCAAGGACAGAACCCACATGGTTAGAATTGCTGGAGCCATGCCAGACTCCAAACCAGTTACAAGTGGTGTCCCACAAGGCTCAGTCCTGGGACCTCTCTTGTTTGGTATATATTTATCGGAGGTACAGGCCAACACGGAAGGACTGTGGCTGAGCAAATTCGCAGATGACTGCAAACTGGCCGCCATAATCGACTCTCCAGCCGACACAAGCATCCTCCAAAAGGGCCTTATAGAAACAGACAACTTGTGCCAGAGCCATGGCCTCAAGCTGAATGCCAAAAAGTGTATAGTCATCCCCTCTGGCAAAAACAAAGTGCCCACAAAGTACCACATAGGTGGTAATCCATTAAGTACAGAAGAAGTAATTAGGGACCTGGGGACCCAAGTTGATAGCAATCTCTCATTTGACAACCACGTGGCCAAAGTGGTTAGAAAAACATTTTATATAGCCCACCTCATAATGAAGGGATTCACATCTAGATCAGGGGAGGACATCGTGCCTCTTTACACATCCCTCATCAGGCCCATAATTGAGTACAATGCCCCTGTTGGGATGTACCTTACCAGACACCTGCAGCAACTGGAAAGACCCCAAAAGTACCTCACCAAGAGGATCAAAGGGCTCAAACAGATGCCATATGCTGACCGGTTAAAGAAACTCCAGCTCTACTCAGTGGCATACCGCCTTTTCAGAGGCGATCTGTGCCTGATGTATAAAGCCATGACAAACCCGGAATTAATGGGCATGCTGCACCTCAGAATATCCAAATCCCATCGAGCTACACGCTCGAGAGACTTGAACTGCTCTGCAAATTGTAGCATGTTACAGGCCACCCTCACAAACTCAGGAACCTCACATGGCCTTCCTGAAAACACTAGAGGGGATAAATGTATCACCAAACACCATCATACTAGGTGACTTCAATTACCCTAATATAGACTGGGAACACTACTCAAGCCCAAACACCCTAGCCCAAAAGTTCCTGGAATTCATAAACTCAAATGCCATGGAACAACTAGTCACCATCCCCACAAGAGGAGATAACATACTTGATCTCATCATCACGAACATGGGAGCACAATGTTCAACACCGGAGGTGTACCCCTCACTGGTGAGATCAGACCACAAACTAATCTCGCTGGAGGTCCTCATCCCACCCCCACCTGAAATAAAAAAGACCACAGAAAAGAACTTCTCAAAAGCCGACTTCACACTTCTAAAGACTAGTGTGGTCTCCTTTAAGGCCCCCGAGCCGGTGGAAAACAGTACTCAAGCCGCTGAATCACTTACAAATGCCTTCTACCAGCACCTGCAGGACTGCATGGATAAGGCAATCCCAAGCAAAACAAAGACTCTTTGTACCAAAGGCAAGCGTCCAGTCTGGTGGACCCCAGCCATAAACAAACTCTACAACAAAAGGAGGAAGCTACTACAAGATAGAGCAAAATCCTTAAAAGGTAAGACACCCTTGATCACTATAAGTAAAAAACTAAGAGCTCTCATAAAATCATCCAAAGCAAATTTCGAGAGAAAAATAGCTAAAGACTCAAAAGACAATCATAAGGCCTTCTTTAGCTATGTTAGAAACCTGGGAGGAAACTACCAGATATGCTCAGAGCTAGTTCAAAATGATGTGAAGATTACTGATCCTACAGACATTGCCAACATACTGGCTGACAGGTTCAGTGCAAACTTCTCCCCCTCAAAAGGAGAGCTATCTATACCAAACGATTTCAGCCCCCCAAACATCTCCAGCCACCAAGTGAGAACTGCTCTCCAAAGCAAAAACACAGCATCCATGGGACCTGATGGTGTCCCCGGCTGTGTGCTCCATGAACTCAATGAGGAATTAAACCCACAGCTAGGACAGCTGTTTAATCAAAGTCTTACCTCTGGATACACACACAGCGAGTGGCGCACTACAACTGTAGTACCACTTCACAAAGGTGGTGCCTCCACCGACCCTGGAAATTACCGGCCCATTAGCTTGACAAGCCTTATCTGCAAAGCCATGGAGAGGATCATAATGGACCTCATAAATAAAGACATAGGGAATTTGCAGACTTTGGATCCAACCCAGTTTGGCTTTGTCAAAGGCAGATCATGCCTTTTAAACTTGGTTGACTTTTTCGAAACAGTCACCAAAGCCATTGATGAGGGAAAGGCAGTCCATACAGCCTACCTCGATCTGGCTAAGGCCTTCGATACAATACCCCACTCGGGTATCATTGAAAAACTCATCAGCTTAAATGTCAACCCATACATCACAAGATGGGTTGCAAACTGGCTGAGTGACAGAACCCACAGGGTCAGAGTTGCTGGCGCCATGTCAGACTCAAAGCCTGTCACAAGTGGTGTCCCACAGGGCTCAGTCCTGGGCCCACTCTTGTTTGCATCTACTTTTCCGAAGTACAAGCAAACACAGGAGGGTTATGGCTGACAAAGTTTGCAGATGACTGCAAACTGGGCGCCATAGTAGAAAACACATCTGATACAGATATCCTTCAGAAGGGTCTCACAGAAATGGATAACTGGTGCCAGAGCCACGGCCTAAAGTTAAATGCCAAAAAATGCATAGTCATACCCTTCGGGAAAAACAAGGTTACCCTAGCTACCAAATAGGTGGCAATCCACTGAGCACAGAAGAAGTTATCAGGGACCTGGGGACCCAGGTTGATAGTAGTCTGTCATTCGACACCCATGTAGCTAAAGTAGTTAGGAAGACCTTCTACATTGCCCACCTTATCATGAAGGGATTCTCATCTAGATCAAGGGAGGTCATAGTCTCCCTTTACTCATCACTCATCAGGCCAATGATTGAGTACAATGCCCCATTCGGAATGTATCTGACCCGACACTTGCAGCAGCTGGAGAGGCCACAAAGTTCCTCACCAAAAGGATAAAGGGTCTCAAAATCTGTCCTATGCTGCCCGACTGAAAGAACTCCAGCTCTATTCAGTCGCCACCGCTTGCTCAGAGGTGACCTTTGCCTAACATACAAGCCCATGTCAAACCCAGATTTGATGAATATGCTTCACCTCAAAAAATCTAGATCCATCAGAGCCACAAGGGCGGGAGACTTAAACCTTGACACGGCTATTAATAGGACGTGCTGGAGGGATAGATTCATCACCCAAAGACTCCCTATGCTGTGGAACAAAATCCCGGTACATGTGAGGCAGAGTACCTCGCTGGCCTTGTTCAAGAGAAATCTTGACCAATGGATGGGAGATCACAGATATACCCCAGGGATAACCGCAGTGTCACTGCTCGACAGAGGCACAGCAAAATAATGGGTATAGTTCCAAATACTAAAGGGGTGGCGTAAGCCACAAAACGATGGGCTAGGCTTGTAAATGCCCTCGGGCAGATAGCCTAGTATGAACCTATGAACCTATGAACCTCAGCACTGAAATAAATAGGACATGCTGGAGGGACAGATTCATAACCCAGAGGCTCCCTTCACTCTGGAATAAAATCCCAGTCCAGGTTAGGCAGAGTCCCTCATTGACTCTCTTCAAGAGGAATCTTGATGAGTGGATGGGACATCATAGGTTTACCCCGGGTATCACTTCTGTGTCACTGTTAGACAGAGGCACAGTATACTAACCTCGAAAAAGGGCATAGCAAGATAAATTTACAATGGATGGCGACAGCCAAACACATTCTGGCTAGGTTTATAAATGCCCTAGGGCAGATAGCCTAGTATGAACCTATGAACCTATGTACCTTGTTCCCCATTGGCCCTATGTGCTGTTAATCACCATGGCAATCACAATACTATGGTAGCATTTGCAAAGGTCAGTTGTCAGTCACGTCTATGGTACAGTTGTGGAATATGTGGGTCATGTGGCAATGTCACAGCTGCCACATGTACACAGTCAACCCTCTCCCCTACACATGGACGTACAACACATGTATGAGATGGAACCACATAGCCAAACTGGGGACTAAGCACTCTGAACCCAGTACTGGCATAACCTGTCAGGTGGCATAAAATACTACAGTGACTACAATACCAGTCTGATGTAGACCTACACTGACAGCAATACAAGCACGTGAACACACTGGGCCATTCGTGGAGCCTAAGAATAGCATCCTGCCTGAGCGGCAGACACCTCTGCAGCTGGCACACAGGCATACGTTATGCCAGAACACATCACGCATAACACATAGCACACAAATCCTGTGTGCCAAACAGTCACAGCCTGTACGGCTAGACAACACACCTGCTAAAGTTGTGTTAGGTACCTTTATTGTCCGGTACAGTGAGGTCACGCTCACCAGGCTGGACAAGGTGAAGGTCACAGTGATATGCCCGTGGGTCACTATGGTCCACCACATAACACAAGCATACAGGTCAGTCAGAGGCATGGACACATATGACTCAGTCATTGTCTATGCCACTATGGCTGACCTGTGATGTACCTCCCTGGACTACATGATAGGGAACATGGAAGGGCTCTCTGAGCATGTGGCACAGGCTGGTATGACCCTGACCTTGGTTGGCATCATACCCTCACCAGGAATGCTGATGTATTACTGAATGCTGATGAATTACTGTAGCTACAACACCCTAGCTGAAAGGTTCCTAGCATGTAGTCACTGCATTGCTATGGAGCAACTTGTTACCACTCCCACAACAGGTGAAAACATGCAGCACCTGTTCATCAACAACATGTAGACTATATGCCCCAGACCAGATGTGTATCCCTCGCTGCTAGGTTGATACCATCTACATATCACACTGTATATACACATACCACATGCAGCACCCGCACAGAAGACCACAGTCATAATGTTATCCAGTGCAAATACCATGTATTCACGTGACAGGCATCAGACATGGTAACTATTGAAGGTCACAGGTACATATGTGTATTTGGCACACACATACATCATCTGTGTCCATTGCCATTACTGGTTTAATCGATGTCATGCATTATTGTGAACAACAACTAACACACATGGGCATTCTGTGTGACAAAAACACACGTGGCATGTCTGGAATCCAATGCCATAACTAACTGTGCTATGACAGTAGTGAGAGACACAGTAGCAGAGTGTGCTATTTGCATTACTGGGAGATTTGCCCTCTTCCGCTGTACTTGTAGGGTGCTGACATCATCTCTGTGTAGAGATTGGAATATGCAGCAGCTGGTGTGTTGTACTGGTTGGCAAAAGGGGCAGTTCTCTCACACATATAATTGCACACATACTACTTTCACCTTCTCCCACACACACTTGCTATTTGCAGGATTCAAATCCCTACCTAACTATGTTATGACACTCAAGATGGACGCATTAGCGGAGTGTGCTATTCACATTACTGGGAGGTTTCCTTCGCCTGCTGTACTTATAGGGTGCTGACATCATCAGTGTTTAGAAAGGGGAATGTGCATCCTGTAGTGTGTTCTCCTAGTTGCCAAAAGGGACATTTTTTTCATATAGATTTGCACACACACTAACCCCCTCCACACATATTGAGCATTTGCAGGATTCAAACCCCTACCTAACTATGTTATGACATTCAAGACGGATGCATTAGTAAAGCGCGCTATTTGCATTACTGGGAGGTTTCCCTTCTCCTGCTGTACTTATAGGGTGCTGACATCATCAGTGTTTAGAAAGGGGAATGTGCATCCTGTAGTGTGTTCTCCTAGTTGCCAAAAGGGACATCTTTTTCATACAGACTTGCACACACACTAACCCCCTCCACACATACTGAGCATTTGCAGGATTCAAACCCCTACCTATGTTATGGCACTCGAGACGGACGCATTAGCGGAGCACGCTATTCGCATTACTGGGAGGTTTCCCTTCTCCTGCTGTACTTATAGGGTGCTGACATCATTGGTGTTTAGAAAGGGGAATGTGCATCCTGTAGTGTGTTCTCCTAGTTGCCAAAAGGGACATTTCTTTCATACAGACTTACACACACACTAACCCCCTCCACACATACTGAGCATTTGCAGGATTCAAATCTCTACCTAACTATGTTATGACACTCAAGACGGACGCATTAGCAGAGCGCTCTTTTCGCATTACTGGGATGTTTCCCTTCTCCTGCTTTACTTATAGGGTGCTGACATCATCAGTGTTTAGAAAGGGGAATGTGCATCCTGTAGTGTTTTCTCCTAGTTGCCAAAAGGGACATTTATTTCATATAGACTTGTATACACACTAAACCCCTCCACACACACTGAGCATTTGCAGGATTCAAACCCCTACCTAACTATGTTATGACACTCGAGACGGACGCATTAGCGGTGCGCACTATTCGCATTACTGAGAGGTTTCCCTTCTCCTGCTGTACTTATAGGGTGCTGACATCATCAGTGTTTAGAAAGGGGAGTATGCATCCTGTAGTGTATTTTCCCAGTTGCCGAAAGGGACATTTTCCTCACACAGACTTGCACACACACCCACACACACTGAGCATTTGCAGGATTCCAACCCCTACCTAACTATATTATGACACTTGAGGGAGACACATTAGCAGAGCACACTATCCGAATTACTGGGCATCTGTTCTGCACCTGCAGTATTTATAGGGTGCTGACATCATTATTTCTACAGAGTTATGTACATCTAGTACTACCTGTCAGGTGGGGGATAGCATATATATGCATTTGCAGCCACCTACGTCAGGGTCAGATATGCACATCGCACTGGCAGGTTATGTTTTATACCATGCTTCGTGACCACAGGACCTGTAACACACAACACAACCAGTCCTGACCACCCCTCCCACATCCAAGACACACACTTTGCTTCCCTGGGAACAGTGCCAAGATATGCAGGTGTTCACATACACCATTCCAGTTGTTAACGTCAGGTACAGGCATATGGTGTGTGGAAACTACTCAGGCCTCTACAACATTACCCTACAGCCACTACAATTTGTGAGTCCATGTGCTATGGCAGAACCACTCACCACAGCCACAAGGGGGAATATATATTGCATCTGACCATGTACAACATGGGTACTCACTGTTCCACACCAGAGGTAGACCACCATTGTTGATATCTGACCATACCCACCTTTCCCTGGCCATCCATATCCCATCCCCACCCCCAGGCAAGGTTGTCACTGCAAACAAACTGTATTTATCAAAAGCAGACTTTACACTTGTGAAGACTGGGGTGGAAGACTTCAAAGGACCCATGCTGGGGGAGTATACAGGCCACTCTGCATAATCCTTGACAATTGCATTCTATGAGCATGTGGAAGGTTTGCATTGATCATGCTATCCCAAATATACCCATGACTGCTCCACAACAGGACACCTGTCAGATGTACACCAGCCATATATGAGCTGTCCAACAGACAGAGTGAGCTAATACATTGCAGAGCAGTAGCCCACAGAGGGAGGACATCTCTGAACAGTACCAGCACGACACTTCAATCCCTCATAATCATCACGACACAGTGTTGACAGTGAAATTGTCCAGACAATGCAGATAAGGCTCCCCTCAGTCTGTTATTGACACCCACTTACTGTAAGAGGTCCTCAGCAACCCTCTTCCAGCACACACCAACAACATGGCTGTGGCTTAGCAAATTCAAACCCTGGGATCTCCACTGTGTCCCTGCTTGACAGAGGCACAGCACACTAGCCCCATACGGTGCCTTATGTGACCTACTTTACAGTGGCACAGTAGCCTACTGTACTGGGGAGGCAGACGCCAAGCACACTCTGGCTAAGCTGTCATTCCCTAGGGCAAACAGCCTAGTGTTGACCTCTATACCCATATGTTTAATTGTCAGATGCACATTATTTGTTACTGATAGACTGTTTGCAGGTCTTTATTGCCATAGCATTCCCTGTTTGTATGAACAACTTGTGTATCTGTGGAAGATGTTTGCATATGGGAGGGATCCACTATATCATGTATGTCTCTGTAGTCATTTAACTGTGTGCACTGGGCAGATTGCTGTAATGTGGTTGGTTCCTGGAATAACACGTACAAATACCAGATATGTGTGGCCAACTGCTAAACTGAGATTTGGCCTAAGTGTGTGAGCATGCCCAGTTCAGCCTTCCCATGGCATGTTGTCTGACATATGTCTCATTTATCAAGTGTGCGAGCATGCCCAGAGTGAGCTTTCCATATGTTGAACTCTGCAGCCCACCACATTTGTGGATGAGTGTGAACTTCAACAAATATCTCCCGTTTATGGTTGTGTGTTGTGTGTCATGTTGTGTAGTTACTGTCCAACTGCTTTGTGTGTGAACACAACAGGGATTATACTGTGCCTGCAGGGTTTGCATGGGATACTTTGCATACAGTTGTCAACATCCTTTCATACTGACCTAACACTGTAGTACCGTATAGTGTACTAGTTCAGTACTTTCACTGTGGTGGACAGTATCCTGGGCTTTAGTCCTATCACTGCTTTACATTTCCATAGTGAGCACAACAGCCTGGTTAGGGGCCAGTTGTGCACATCTGACCATGTTGCATTATGTTCAGATATGAACTACTTAAACCAGGCTTGTCCAACATTGGTAGTGTATTCCACAACATAGGTGTACATTTGCAAACACTAGCGATGTGCCCTAGGCCATTTCTAATGCTAGTCGGAGAGTGTGTTTGTCCTTTGACACACATTGTAAGTGGAGTTTGCCATGACATATGTCATGGTTAGTATACTGTGCCTCTGTCTACCTGTGACATAACAGTGATACCCAGGGTAAACCTACCATCTCCCATCCACTCATCAAGATTCCTCTTGAGGACAATCGATGAGTGACTCTATGGATAACCTGTACTGGGAGTTTACTCATGAGTGGGGGTGGCTTCTGTGTTATGGATCATGCAGTACAGCTTGTCCTATGTATGTCAGTGCTGGGGTTCAGGTCTCTCATGTGCATAGCTCACTGCCATTCAGATTGTACAAGGTGCAGCATGTTTATTGATTCCAGCTTGGACATGGCTTTATACATCAGGCACAGCTTGCCTCTGGGTGGGCAGTATGGCAGTGTGTGTAGCTGCAGTTTGTTTAATCAGACAACACATGGCATCTGTTCAAGCTCTTTGATACTCCTGGTGAGGTACTGTTGGGGACTTTACAGTTGATGGAGGTGTCTGCTGAGGTACATCCCACAGGGGCTATTGTAGTCAATTGTAACGCTTATGAAGGATGACTGCAGAGCCACAATGACCTCCCCTTATCTAGATCTGACAACCTTCATGATTAGGTGGGTATATGGTATGTTTCTGTAAACACTACAGCCACATGTTTGTCCAATGCAGGATATCTATCACCTTGTGTCCCCAGGTCTCTCATTACATGTTAAGTACGTAATGGGTTAACACCTATGTGGTAATTGGTGGGCACTTACTGTATATCCACGGGGTTGACTATGCACTTTTCTGCAATTAGCTTGCTGACATGGCTATGGCACCAGTTGTCTGTTTCTATGTGGCCTTTTTGTGGGATGCTTGTGTCAGCTGGAGGGTCAGATATGGTGGGCAGTTTGTAGTCCTCTGCAAACATGTTCAGACACAGTCCTTCCATGTTGGCCTGTACCTATGGGACATATATACCAAATGAGGGAGGTCCCAGGACCAAGCCTTGTGGGATGTCAGTTATATCTGGTTTGTAGTCTGACATGGCTGCAGCATGTCTGACCATGTCAGTTCTGTCCTTGGTCTGGTTTGCAACCCCTCTACTGACATAGGGGTTTATATTTAAGCTGGTGAGCATATCTATAATGAACACGTAGGGTATTGTATGGAAGCCTTTGCAAGGTCCAGCTACGCTGTGTGGACCACATTGCCCTCATCAATGACCTTAATGACTGTTTCAAATGAGCCAAACATGTTTAGGGGCAGGATCTGCACTTAAGAAAGCCACACTGGGTAGGGTCTGGTGTCAGTAGGTCCCCAATATCTTTATGTCTGCGGTACATGCTGATCCTTTCCATAGCTGTACAGACCAAGCTTCTCAGGATTCTGGGGTGGTAGTTTTCAGTATCCATTCAGGCAACACCTTTGTTGAGAATGACCACTGTTGTTGTACACTGCTCTTTGGGTACATATCCTGTGGTAAGGCTGACATTGAGCAGTAGTGTGATTTGGCATTCCATTCTTCTTGGAGTCCATGTTGGACTCAGCCCAGGATACCATCTCATACCATTGCTGCTGTGTGTTTTGCTTTGTAGATGCTGGCTGTTACCTCAGCATCTGCAATGTCAGGGGGCCAGCAGTCTGCTGGGATAGATATTTTGCATTCTGGGGGGGGGTTGCACTGCACCTGTCAGGATGTATGTTGACAATATGTGTGTGTGTTTGGTATGTTGTTTGTAATATTTGTGTGATTCAGAGCATATCTGTGAATTCCCAACACGGTTCCTACCATCAGTTGAAGAAGCCTTGGGTTTATCCTTAGTGTCCTGTACAATTTGTATCTTCATAGGTTCATAGGTTCATACTAGGCTATCCACCCTAGGGCATTTGTAAGCCTAGCCAGAGTGTGTGTGGCTTTCGCCACCCCTTGCTATGTGAATATTATGGCCATTTATGATTTGCTTTGCTGTGCCTCTGTTTGGACGTGACACAGTGAAGACCCCCAGTGTAAATCTATGATCATCCATCCACTTGGCAAGATTCCTGTTGAAGAGTGTCAGTGAGGGGCTCTGCCTAACATGGAGTGGGATTCTGTTCCAGGGTGTGGGGAGCCTCTGGGTTATGTATCTGTCCCTCCAGCACATCCTATTTCATTATGTGTTGAGGTTGACATCTCTCACTCTCACAGCTCCGATGGCTTTGAGTTTTCTGGGGTGGAGCATGTCCATTACTCCTGTGTTGGGCATGGCATTGTACAACAGACATACAATGCCTCTGTGTAGGCAGTATGTGACTGCATTCAGCTGGGGTGTCTACAGCCAGGCAGCATATGACATATATTTGAGACCCTTTATCCTATTGGTGAGGTACCTTTGAGGTCTTTCTAACTGCTGCAGGTGTCAGGTAAGGTACATCCCAAATGAGGCATTGTACTAGATTATGGGTCTGATAGGAGAACAGTATAGGGGCACAATGACCTCTGTTGACGTAGATGTGAATCCTTTCATGATACAGTGTCCAATATAGACAGTCTTCCTAGCCACATTGGCAATGTGAGTGTCACATAACAGGTTACTGTCCACTTGTGTCCCTAGGTCCCTGATCACTCCTTCCATACATAATGGTTTACCACCTATGTGGTAATTTGTGAGTACCTTGTTTGGTATTTGGTGGGACATTCATACTGTCCAGTGTCTTCAGGACGGCTGGGTGGGGTTCCTGTGTGTGAGAGTGTGGTCTGTAGCATGCTACAGACTGTACAGCAGTCTTGCCTACGGTTAGTTGCACATGGGTGGACTCCAATGCCTTGTGCATTATCATTTACCTGGATGTATGGGTGTCTGTGCTGAATATGGATACTCACCCTCCTTTTATGTTTTGTTCCAGGTTTTGGGGCCATAACGCATGATATGTGGTATAACCTGGTAGTGCTGGTGTGCTGTCAGGAGGCTTGCAGCAGGTTTCTGTCACTGCACAGACATCAATGTTCTCCATACTGGGGAGGGCCTCGGGAGCATGCATATTGAGGTTTACACACCTGGCATTGGTCAGCATTACCCTTATGTTTCTTTCCACTTATGTTTTCTAGGGTGGTGGGTTAGTCTTTTCAGCCTTGCCCTCGAAAGGCTCTATGGAGGTGGCAAAAGCCTTATCCAATATCCAGACACCCAGGGGTAACAGGTGCAAGCCATCCCTGGAACAGCTGCGAGGCTTGTCAAGCATGACATCCCAAGCAGACCGACATTGGATCCCCTTGGAATGACACCAGTAATTGTGCCACTTGTTATAACTGATCATTCTGTGTTTGTACTGTGGCATCATTCTTGGTGAGGGTAGGATGCTGCAAATGGTCAGTGTCATACCGGCCTGGACTACATAATCGGAGAGCTCATCTATGTCTCTTTTCATGTAGTCCGGGGAGGTACATCTCAGGTCATTCACACCAGCATGGACTATGACTGCATCATATTTCTACTTGCTTTGGGGTGACCTGCATACTTGTGTTATGTGACGTATTGTAGCAGCCTACAGGCAGCTTACTGTACCCTTTCCCTTGTTCAGTCTGGTGTGCGGGACAGCAGTGTGTCTCACTATGGAGTCACCTATTACAACTGTATCAGGCATGTTGTTTCTCCTTCTGGCCTGTGACTGTTTGGCACACCAGCTTTGTGAACTATGTGTTGCATGTGCTATGTTTGGAGGTTGTTTGATTGGGTGTCTGCTTTGGATGCCTCTGTTGGTGAGGTGTGTTTGTAATTCGGGCCTCCGGGAATGTTTTTCTGTGTTTATGTCTTTGGTTTTCAGTTGTGATAGGTCTATGTGGGACTGGGTTTGTGGTGTGTGTGGTTACCTTCTCCTCCTGACTAGTTTTGGGAGTACTGAGTTGAGGGAGCTCAGCCTCCAGTTTGGATAAATGGTTGCATCTCTCACATATATGTGTATTTCTTGGGGGGAGTTGAGTGTTGTCTGTGTACTTGGGGCAGGTGTAACATTGCCTCAAGATTCACAGATTCAACTTGTTGTAGCTGGCCTTAGTGGATTGTATGTGTGGACATATTTTATTGCCATACTACTGATCAGTGATTACTTCTTTTGTTATGTTTGCTCTATCATGTAGTAGCTTCCTCATTCTCTTGCATGGTTTGGTAATGGCTGGAGTCCACCATGCCAGATGCCTGCGTGTATGGCATTGTGTCTTGTTTTAATTTAGGATTGCATAATCCAAGCATTCCTGGCAGTGTTCATGGAATGCCTGTATAACAGGTTCTGAGGTGTGGCCCATATTTTGCACCTGCACAGGGCCTTTAATAGATTCCACATCAGTTTGGAGGAGTGCAACTTTTGCTTTACACATGTTTTTCACTGTGGTTTTCTGGCCAGGGACTATGGTCAGGATGTGTATATCCAGTGTGATTACTCTATGGTCTGGTCTTACCAGTGAGCAATACACTTCTCATCTTGCCATCCAGTACCCATGTTGCTGATTATCACATCCAGTATGCTTACCCCTCTTGTGGGAGTGGTACGTTGTTCCTGGGCATTTTGGTTTATGGATTCTATGAACTTTTGTCCTACAGTGTTGGAGCTAGTATAACGCTCCCAGTCTATGTCTGGGTATTTTCAGTCACCCAATATAATGTGGTTTGGAGGACTTGATATATTCATGTATTCCAACATAGGCCAGGTGCAGTTCCTGGTGTTGGGACAGTAGTCTGTAGCAGGCTATAAACTGGGAGGCAGTTTTAGCCACTGTTACTTGACCATGGCTAGTCCATGCTGCTTCTTGTTGTGGTACCAACAAGGGGGTGTGGTTATCCTTGACAATTATTGCTAGTCACCATCCTTTTGTAGCTTGTTCCATGTTTTGAGGCTGTACAGCACAGTATGAGGTGTAACCTGGTAGTGTTAGGGTGCTGTTGTGAGCCTTGACCCAGTTTTCTGTTACAGCACAGATATCAACATTCTCCATACTGGGTGAGTTTAGACTGCATGCATCTTGCTGTTTAGACTTCTGGCATTGGGTAGCATTACATCTAGGTTCTTATCCCTTCTGATACCTATGGAGGTAGGTTTGTGTTTTGAGCCTTACCTATTCAGGGCACCCTGTGGGTAACAACAGCCTTTGCCAGTATCCATACGGCCTGCACTGATAGGTGCATGCCAGTCCTAGCAGGTGGAGCATCATGTCATGCTCAGCATGTCATCCCAGGCTGGCACACATTGGATCCCCTTTGGCTAACTGCAATACTTCAGCCAATTATTGCAATTGATCATCTCATTGTCATATTGTGGCATGATGCTTGGTGAGGGTAGGATGTTAGTCATGGTCCTCAGGTGTGCATATAGTACATTGTGTTACATTACTTAACACATGGCATTCATGCCTCAGGTGGTGCTGCAGGGCTGCCTCTGTCGGATGCACATATTACACTCCCTGTACATGTTTGTGAGCAGGTCATGTCATTTTAGGCATCCCTGTTATTATTTGAGTGAGTCAGAGGGGGTATCATTCCCAGGGTTCCTACTGAGCCAGTGTATGTGCTATGCATTGCCTCTTTGCCAAGGCCAGGGCATACTGGGCATGCCTCCTTCTGCCTACTGGGGCAGGCTCAGGTTGTTCCTCCTCCGAGTCACGCCTGCCTGTGATGGCCTTGGCAATGGTGGGGGCTGTTTGGCCCAGCCCTATGCTGGTCCTGCTGCAGCTGTTTTCGCAAGATCATATTATGTAGCATAGCACATACCATGACAATTTGGGTACATGTAGTTGGTGTGTACTGCAAGGCTCCACCAGATGTGTCCAGACACTGGAACCGTGACTTGAGCAGCCCAAACACACGCCTATTACATTACGTGTTTGTGCGTGTGCCTCATTATGGCGTTCCTGTTCAGGTGTGTGTGCGTTTCTGATGGGTGTCATCAGCCACGGCTCCAGTGCATAACCTGCATCCCCCACTAGGTGTCCGTGTGGGATGTCCCCATTGGCAAATGTCTGGTACAGCTGCGTCAAATGCCAGATGTGGGAATCATGGTATCTCCCAGGGCAGCCAGCACACACATTCATTATTATGCCCTGGGCATCACACACGACCTGGCAGTTGATGGAGGGGAAGCCCTTGCAGTTAATGTAGGCCCTACCCCGCTCACTGGCTGGTGCTTTGATGCGTATGTGCGTGCAGTCTATTGCACCCACTACCTCAGGGTATTCCGCTATTTGCTGGAAGAGACGCATATTGCTGGCCAATACCTCACGGGCATTGGGGAAATATACATGATCACCGACATGTGCTGACATGGCATCCAGATACTGGTGCAGTACCCTGGAGGCTGATGCCTGTGATATCTCCATCATATCACCAGTTGTTCTTTGGAAGGTACCTGTTGCTAGTATTCTTAGGCCAACACATACCTTGGTTTCCACTGGGATGGGTTCTCCTCTGTTGGATCTGTGTGTGAGGTGTGGCCTGCACAGCTCAACTATTTGCTGCAGGAGCTCTCTGTCCACTCTATAGCGCTCTACTATCTCCAGCTCATGTAACCCATGGTACGTGACCCTGGGCCTGTACACTCTTCTCCGTCTCCTCACTGTGGGTTGTCTGGCACCATCTGCATTGTCACCACCCTCAGCAAGTCGCCTATGTCTCATTATGACAGCTATGGCAGTCCCTAACATTTCTGCTCTGAGTTCAGCTTTTTCAGTTTTCACTTCTAATAGCTTACTCCTGTCTTGCAGTGTCTCTTGAGAGAAACATCCTGCACTGCTGTTTGCAGAGTTTTAAGTGCTGGGCTGGGCTACTATTCTGCCTGTGTAATTGCCTGCTTCTAATTGTTTTCACCTGCTAGCTCCAGCAGTATTCCCTGCTAGCTTCCTACAAATTCTGTTGCTTCCTTTTTCCTTTCTGTTTCCTCAGGGGGGAGCAGCGTGCATACCAGCAGAAACACGCTCACAGTGGCTTACACATGCGCACACATGCTTACACGGTTCAGAATCTGCTTATTCGGGTTAAAATGTGCGCACACCAGCGCAAACAGTGTTAAACATCTACCAACAGGCTCCCACATGCTCAGTCTGCCTTACACACGCGCACACTGTCCTACTCGCGCTTCATGGCGTGCACACGTGCGCATGCACGCCCAGCAGGAAACTTTGGTGTAGGCAACAGTGTACACCTTCCATTTCTTGACTTTCCCATGCTTATGTTGTGGCACTCCTCTTTCCATGATATGTGTCTGACATCTGTCATGTAACACTGACCTCCAATGAACTGCATTTCTTTCTGCCATTCCCCCCTGAGATGTTACCTATCTCCTACTCTGTTCCTCCCCCTTATGTAACACTTACACTACTCAGAATGTGCTCATTTGCTATGTGACAGTGGAATTCAGTATCCTAACACTCATTTGCATCAGATTGCCTACTAATGCTTAGTTACATGTCTTAGACTCAGCTTCCCCCCTTAGCAACCACTAAACGGTGGCCATGTTGTTTTTTGTCTGCTGGTCCCTGCATTGCAAATCCATGTATTGCATAAAACCCACATTTGTGGGTTTATAACCTTCATTTTTATGTTTTATATAGCGCAGCCCGTTTGCGCGGGGCTGCACTGCGTTTAAACACCGGCGATTGCCGAAAAAAATATATTTATTTCTCATATTTACATCAGGGTACCTTGCCAATGGCCACATACTTGGCCATTGGCATGCTGCCTGACACATATGCACCCTTTATTTGGAGCTGACATGGCTCCATTGTGTTTTTTGCAGAAACGTACTCAGTTGTCAACTGAGTACCTTTCTGCAGCTAAAATGGCTCTTACACGGGCTGCTTTGGGCTTCCTGGATCACTAATCTACCTCATTTGCATGCTATTCGGCTGCAAGTGAGGTGATTAGCATATCCACGCCCACTCCGTGTAAGAGACATTTTAGCTGGTCTCTTACATAGACTTTAGGGCTGTTCCTGGATCGCAAAGGCTGCATGGAGTCTTACACTACTCTTAGACTCCGTGCAAGCCTTCGTGAATCCTTCCCATGTTATTTAGATGTATGATGGCTGTAATTTTAAATATATGAATATGTTTATTTGTCCTTTTTATTTTGTCTCAATGTATCACCATATGAGTAGACTGAAAATCACTATCTTTTTTTGGGGGAGAGGCATTCAATCCACATATGGTTTATGTGTCCTCACAAGCATTTTATTCTCAGTTTATGTATGTCTACTATTCAATTTTGTGGTAACTGTCGATCATTTGTGTATCTGTCATTAGCCGGAACATAACCTCTTCCACAAATTTACAGGGCCTTGAAAGAAGAGGAAGGCTGCAGGCGCGCAAATTACCCACTCCCGACTCGGGGAGGTAGTGATGAAAAATAACACTACAGGGCTCTTTCGAGGTCCTGTAAATTTGTGGAAGTGATCAATTCTATTTGTGCATCAGTGACTTTTTTGCAACCCTGTGCTTTTAGTTACTAGTTGCTTTGGAGGGTTGTTTTCCTCTGCTATGTTCCAGAACATAACCTATGTCTTCCTTGTAAGAAACAAATAATCAGTTTCTTTTTTAGTGATTATTATTTTTCAATTATTTGTTTAGGCCATTGTTGAATCAAAGGTTGTAGGGAAAAAAGCTGTAAAATGTATCTCAGAGTATTCAGAACCCCATAGCTTCTGAGGGTTAATGGCCCCCAGACCCCCAGTGTAATTAAATTCTTTCCTCCATAATGATTACAGTACAATTTTGGTCAGTAGGATGTGTAGCAATGGTGTAAGCAAATGCTAATATGTAACACAAAGTGTAAGAAAACAAAACAAAGGTACTCTGAATTGTAATAAGAGGCAATGATGGGAGGAAAACAGGAGTGCAGTGTGATGTATGCCAGGCTGATAGAAGGTAGTAGGGGTTGGCAGTGCATGGAACACTTTGCCTAGGGACCAATATCATCTAAGGTTGTCCATGCAGTCACTATGTATGGCTTTTAAAACTTGTGCTTCCGTGTGTGGCTAGTTAAAAGGGATATGGCTACCCTGAGGCAAGGGGCTGTTTTTATTATGCAAGGGGGCATGCCTTTTTTTTTGACAGGAAATGGAAGGATGGAAAAGTGGCAGTCCTATGTAAAACAGTCAGTGCAGCCAGCTGAGCTGTTACCCTTAGAGAGCATCATGACAAGAAACAATGCTCTCATTCACAGAATTTCAGCAACCTCACCGATAGAAATCATACAATGCACCTATGCAGCAACTGCTGCTAGCCTGCTATCTAATAGGCTACTAAACCTATAAAACAAACATTTTCCATATGTAAACCCTATATAAATCCCATAAGCATTGCTAGATGAGTAAGCAACTAGAGTATATTTTATATTTGAGTATGGGGCCTGCCCTCTCCTCCTACCACCCAACACTACAACCTGCGAGAGATGCACTTACATAGCCAAACTGGAAGCAAAGCTCTCTCCACCCAAGATTGTGTTAGACAGTCAAGAGGAGAAGGTTAACACCCACACTACACCTCAAGCAACACATAGCCCTTCTAAACCCATGCCACCAACACCCACACATGGCAACACTAAACCCACATATGTGGAGGCCCTTAACAGTAACCTGCCCAAGCAACAAGGACCTCTGAAGCTGAAACGCAAACAAGCACCAATCACAACCAAAGTGTCATATAGCTCACAACACCAGTGTGCCACCCAACAACAGCCCCTAAGGCAAGACAACGTACCCAAAAATTTTGTCATAGGTGACTCTATAGTCAGGCACACTGATGTCCCACTCACCAGGCTGAATAAGCAAAAAATTACAGTCAGCTGCCTGTCAGGTGCCAGGATCCGCCACATAACGCATGCACTCAAGTCACTCCACAACAAGTACAAATATGACTCTGTCATTGTCCATGTTGGAGTGAATGATTTGAGACGTACCTCCTGGGACTACAGGAAAAGAGACATGGAAGAGCTCTCAAATCATGTGGCTCAGGCAGGTATGACCCTAGCCCTGAGTAACATCCTGCCTTTGCCCAGAATGATACCACAGTATAAGGACAAAATGATTGACTTCAACAATTGGCTAAGCTTCTGGTGTCATTCAAAGGGGATCCAGTATTTGTTTGCCTGGGATGACATGATCAACAGACCACAATGCTTTGCCATAGATGGTCTACACCTGTCGCCCCTAGGATTCAGGCTACTGGCTAAGTCTCTTGTGACTCCTATAGTGCCTTTTTTAGGCAAAGTTCAAAGGACCCAACACGAAAAGGCCACCCAGACCACAGCAGCTCGAACAGAAACCAAGTAAGGGACTACCTTACATCAAAGTCCGTCATACAAATCCACAACACGATCCTGGTAAACACAGGTTTATTGCAACAAGTATAAAATACACAGGTTGAGCGCTTTCATCCACACTAAGGCAGATTTCTTCAGAACCAATTAGTACAATTAGCTAGGTGAGTTTATAAAGCTAGTTTGGCGCCAAAAAGGCATTTAACTTGCTAGATGTCAATCACTCACATTTTACAAGTGAATTCTTACTATTGTACATTGTTGGAATCAAACAATAAATGTTCTACCTATGCATAATAAAATTTATAAACATATAAACAATAATTAATATGAATCCATATAAAAGACAAGTAAAAAACATAAATTTTTATATTTTTTGTATTTTTTGTATAAATATGTAAATTTATAAATTATCATAATGATAAAATATATCTAGCAATTCTAACCCCTCTCCAAAAGGAGAAAGGGTTTGATGCTAATGCTTTCGTTCAAACCTGGCCACGAGGTGGCATCACACAAAATCTGCCACTTAGTCTCTAGACACAACAGACCTATCTTCCAATTACCCCCATGTGCATTCACCTCAATTTGGTCAATAATTTTGAAGGTGAAGCTGTGTTGGGGACCCTTTTCACTGATGTGTTTACTTAATGCATTTTTTGTGTCTACTTTATTAATTTTATATATGTGTTCGTATATACGGGTCTTGAGTTTCCTTTCCGTCTTACCAATGTAGTAAGCCGGGCAACAAGAACAGGTAGCCAGGTACACCACCCGCATAGAGTTACAATTTCCTTTCTTACCATGGCATACAGTTTTGTTGTAATTTTCCAATTTTGTAAACTTACTACTATTTATATATTGACAGTATTTGCATCTTCCACATTTACTAGTGTGTTGATCGTCCCTGTCATGTTTTTTCAACTTTCCACCTTCAATAATTCTCTTTAGATTTACTGAGGTTTTAAATACACTAATGGGGTAATTACCTAAGATTGTGGAATTACTGTCCATACTTGATAAAACATCCCAATGTCTTCTTAAAATTTCCTTAACTAAGTTGGAATATGGGTTAAACATAATTACACACACGTTCCTTCTAGAGCTTAAGGTCTCCCTTGTAGTGTTACAAACAAAGCTACTCCCTAACAAAGGAACATACCTATTGCCCCACAATCCGATCACATGTCTGGTAACATCCTCCACCAAAGTAGCTGGATATCCCCTAACCAAAAACATCCCTGCTACTATTTCCATTTGGTTTTCCATGTCTCGTCTTGTAGAGCACATTCTCGCTACTCTGATACATTGTCCTTTAAGAACGTTTTTAAAAATGTGTGGAGGATGACTACTACCAAACTGTATGTAATCGTTGGAAAAAGTTGTTTTCCTATAAATTTTAGACTTAAATCCAACGTTAGAATTGCTAATGTAGGTGTCCAAATACGGGATCCCAGACTTCTCCATTTTGTACATAAACCTTAAAAAGTCTGTAGTACTATTTAAATAAGAAATAAAACAGGGTATCTCTTCTCCAGGACCCTTCCAAATGATGAACAGGTCATCTAGGAACCGTGTGTATAAAGCAATATGTTTGGAATATTTGCTGGATAATACAAATAACTCCTCCCACTCAAGCATGACGAGGTTCGCAAAAATGGGAGCACACGAGGCTCCCATAGCTACTCCCCTTGTTTGTTTAAAATACTCACCCTCAAACTGGATGTAATTATTTGTAAGAACCAAACCCATCATACTGAGTATCAAACATATTTTGTCCCATGTTAAGTTGGAATGTTTTTTCAAACTGTTTTCGAAATATTCAAGTCCAGTAGTGTAAGGAATACATGAGAACAAATCCTGGACATCAATGGTCAAAAATACCAAATCGGACGACCATATGTCATGTTTTAATTTGCCCAAAAAATCCCAAGAGTCTTTGGTTAAATGGGCAACGTTATTATATACATGTTTGCACCAGTGGTCAATGGCTACCCCTATGTTGAAGGTTTTTGATTTTGATCCGGATATGATGGGTCTAAAGGGGGGGTTATTTGTGTTTTTATGTATTTTGGGTATACCGACTATTTTAGCCATCACAGGGTACTCAGTTCTAATAAATTCATACTCCTCGTTCGTGATACGATTATCAAGTAGATATTCCTCAATGATCAAGTCTATTCTGTGGTATCCTATATTAATCTGATTGAGGGATATCTGTTCATAGTTACCTGAGTTAAACAGGATATCTTGAATAGCTTTACTGTAGGTATCTGAATCATATATCACCAGACCTCCCCCTTTGTCCGGTTTCATAATCCTAATATCTCTGTTGGCCACTATTTGATCCAAGCATGCTCTCTCTCCATTCGTGAGATTATCTGTAAATAGTGTACCATACCATGGGTCTCTCCGTATGTGTCCACACAGGTGATAGATATCCTTACATACCATCCTCTCATAATTGGTAACCTGTGCATTACTGGCAGGGATGTATGCACTTTTCCTGACCAATTTGTTGATGTGATTATCACTAGGTGTATCTTTAAATTGAAGGGCTAACTGAAGTCTCCTACAATACAGTTTCACTTCTTTGATGGCATCAACTACTTTAAATCTAGCCGTTGGAATAAATTTCATACCCTTGCTAAACAAAGAGAAAAATTCCTGACTGATGTAGAAATCCGTAAAATTGTATACTTTAAAACCAGAGAAGGAATGGATGACAACTTTATTGCCAACACTTGTCGCTACCTCCGATGTGTGTTTGTCAAAAACTTCTGTATCACAAATATCCACATCCTTATTCTTATCAACTTCAGTTAAAATGTTCCCACTCACTTCTTCACTCATACCTCCACACTCATTTGTGTCAATTACAACTGTGTTAGAAACACTCAATTCTTTGCCACTAACTGCCCCACACTCAGAGGTCAAAGAAATCGCTGTTAACCTAGTCCATAGTTCCTTGGGTAGGGGAGTATGCATGTTGTTTTTCTTGGGCCACCCTTTCGTACACTCTATCTTCGTTTGCGGTACATAGGTGCTTGATGAAATCTTCCCCCTTGAAAATTTTCTTCCACATCCCTCCTTGAGTTCCTACCTCTGTACCCTTCATGACGTAGCTCTTTGTTGTTTGTCCTATTTTGAGGCCAAATGTATGCCCTATGTACTTTGTATATCTCTAAATCCCGTTCTAACTTGTCCAGTTTTCTATTATATATGTCATAGGCTTTTGATTTGGCCACCCTGTACTGTTTTTGAAACAGTTCTTGCCAACAAGGGAAACTGGGGTCTTGCATAATATCATTATTCAGTTGTTCTATTTCTTCCCACAAGTTTCCTATCTTTTCATCATTAAACTTCATCAAAAGTTTGATAAATTCAAAACCAAACAAATCAAACAGGTGATTAAATTCATTTTGCACAGTTTCATTGTACTGAACTCCTAAAGGTAGTTTAAAAAATCTTAGCCCTTTGGGCACAATTTTCAAATTTAAACATTTCTCCAAGTAGCCATTGTCAATTTTAACACCCTTAATGTTTAGCAGTTTTTTGCCTAATAAGTAAATCCTAGATTTAATGGAATCACTGTCTGAAATACCATTCCTATCATCTACAATTGTTGTTGTTTTTAAACCAAAAACATATTCATCGTTTAAAAAACTATTCAAATACTCATTGTGATATTGTCCAATGTTTTTATCGTTGTAGTTCGTAATATTATTGCTACGTAAAGAAACACCCTTGTCTTTCCGATTATAGCTGTTATTATGACTTTGAGTTTTACCACAAGGGCTAGAACCTCTGTCTTTCCCCACAGTACCTTTTAGACGGTCAGCACCCTTGCTGACTGTTGCAGAGTAAGTTTTCATCACAGTCCGGTGTTTGGGTTTGGCCCCCAAACGGTGCATTTCTTCATGTGAATTAAAAAGACTGAAGTCAAAAGTGAATTCCCCATCATCCAATAACTGTGCATCCAGGTCATTCGGATCCAAATTAAGATGCACACTTGGCGTTTCCACCCTGTTTTTTGGTATCTGTCCATTTGGTATACTTGACTCGCTAATTCCAGCCACCTCATTGTAAGAGGTTCAAAGGACAAAACCACCACCGTAACAGATATATGCATGCAAAAACTGAAGGTAATAAGCTTCTGGTGTCATTCAAAGGGGATCCAGTATTTGTTTGCCTGGGATGACATGATCAACAGACCACAATGCTTTGCCAGAGATGGCCTGCACCTGTCGCCCCTAGGATTCAGGCTACTGGCTAAGGCTCTTGCGACTCCTATACTGCCTTTTTTAGGCAAAGTTCAAAGGACAAAACCACCACCGTAACAGATATAAGCATGCAAAAACTGAAGGTAATGCTACTCAGTGCTAGAAGTCTAAACCTCAAAATGCACTCTCTCGAGACACTCCTAAAAATGGAGAACATTGATATCTGTGCAGTAAATGAGACCTGGTTCAAGGCTCCAGAGAGCACCCCTGCAATACCAGGCTACAACTCTTACCACACTTTTCTGCCACCAAACCAGGACTGAAACACTAAAGGTGGAGGAGTGCCCATATTCACCAAGGATATTCATAACACCAGGCTAGTTGCCCAACACAATGCGCCTGAAATTCTATAGGTGCAACTAACACTAGGTAAGACTGAAATCCAAACTGTGGCTTGCTACAGATCCCCCACCAAGATTCTCACTATACCTTTCTAAACATACTTGAAAATATTAAGATACAACCAAACACCCTAATACTGGGTGATTTCAACTACCCTGCCATTAACTGGGAAAACTACTCGTGTACCAACACCTTTGCCCAACGGTTCTTGGAATTCATAACTTCCAATGCCCTGGATCAACTAATCCTTAGTCCCATCAGGGGCTCCAATATCCTAGAACTGGTCATTACCAACATGGGAAATCGATGCTCCAAACCTATGGTCACCCCCTCATTGGTCAGGTCTGACCATAAGCTAATCACCCTTGACATCCACATCCCACCCCCACCCCCCAGTAAGGAAACATCCGTAAAAAACTTCTCCAAAGCCAACTTCATGCTACTCAAGTCAGAAGTGACAAACTTCATGACACCCATGCAGACGGGAACTGAAAGTTCGACTGCTGAATCCTACACTAAGGCACTGTATGAGCACATCCACTCGTGCATGAATCGCGCCATCCCCAATAGAACCAAGACGCTCTCCTCCAAAAAAAGGAAGCCAAACTGGTGGTCCCTTGCCATAAACAAACTTTACAACAAAAGGAAGAAACTGTTGCAGAAAAGAGGAAAATCCCAGGATGCAAAAAAAGCTCCCTTACCAGCCTCAGTAAGAAGCTGAGTTCCCTCATAAAATCCTCCAAAACTAGTTATGAAAATAAAATTGCCAAAGATTCCAAAGACAACCACAAGGCATTCTATAGCTATGTCAAGAATCTAAATGGCAATGCTCATATCTGCTCTGAGCTACAACAGAATGGCATTACATATACTGATCCCAAGGCTATTGCCAATATCCTGGCAGATCGATTCAGTGCAAACTTCACCTCCCTCTCACCCCCTAAAGGGCCCATCTCAATACTGAAAGATTGCCAAATTCCAGTAATAACAGCCACACAGGTAAAAAACACACTCTCCAAAGCTAAGAATACAGCATCCATGGGACCAGGCAACATCCCAGGCTGTGTACTACATGAACTACAAAATGAACTGGCACCTCACCTAAGTGTCATGTTTAATCATAGCCTCACCTCAGGCTTTGTGCCCACTGAGTGGCGCACAGCTACAGTTATCCCACTCCACAAAGGGGGATCCACCTTGGATCCTAAGAACTACCACCCCATCAGTCTGACGAGCCTGATCTGCAAGGCCATGGAACGTATTATCATGGAACTTATAAACAAAGACATTGGCAACCTTCAAACACTGAACCCCACGCAATTTGGGTTCATCAATGGCCGATCTTGTCTCCTGAACCTTATTGACTTCTTCGAATCAGTCTCCAGAGCCGTGGACAAGGGTAAGGTGGTCCACACATCCTATCTGGACCTTGCCAAGGCCTTTGGCACCATCCTGCACTCTGGAATCATAGATAAACTTACTAAACTGGGCATTAATCCCTACGTCACTCGATGGGTTGCCAACTGGCTTACTGACAGAACCCACACTGTAAAAGTAGCTGACTCCAAATCCAGCTCCAGAAAAGTGACAAGTGGAGTACCTCAGGGTTCAGTCCTGGGACCACTCTTGTTTGGCATCTACTTCTCTGAAGTGCAGGCCAACACTAAGGGACTCTGGCTAACAAATTTCACAGATGACTGCAAACGTACGTTGCCCAACAATCTGTTCTTGTAGCTGTGCTGCTTTTCGAAAATTGTATTTGTTGCTGCTGTGAATTTTGGCTTTGCATTAAAGCATTTTTATTGAGGACACCTGGTATCTTGTGTTACTGGACACCACCTTCAAGTGGTTGTTTTTCTACAGTTCCTTGGTTCCACTTGTCAAACCCAGAGCTGTTGGACATGCTACACTTAAAGAAATCCCAATCTCTCAGAGACACACGCTCCAGAGATCTAAACCTTGTCATCACAATGAACAAAACATGCTGGAGGGATAGGTTACTGACCCAGAGACTCCCCAGACTCTGGAATAGACTGCCCATACATGTCAAGCAGAGAACCTCTTTGGCCCTCTTCAAAAGGAACCTTGATGATTGGATGGGAGATAGGAAATTCACCCTGGGGACCACATCAGTCGCCCTGCTAGACAGGGGTCCATGGAAGTAAATACTGTGGGAAGAAATAGCCATGGAAGTGTTATGGCTATGCTTGTATTGGCCCTAGGACCAATAGCCTAGTACCAACCTATGAACCTATGAACCTATGAAGCTCTAAACTTGGGGAATGATTCAAGCTCCTAAGAAACAAAGGCAAAAACAGCTCTTAGTAAGCATAACTCACAATTTTACAGGCAAACACAAACAAAGCTTGTCTAACAAACTAAAGAACTTTTGGAATGAAATAACCTCTGTGCAGTAGTTCTATGTAAACCTTAATGGCATTACAACTCCTACAGCTATGTTTCCCCTGGAACACTTTGAAACGTATTTTATAAAATATCCTTCACTTTCATACAATCCTTCCTCCCCAACACCATAAGATGTCTCCCTTCTCTTATCCATTCATTAAAAAATATATGCAAGATGTCAGGACAGCCCATGAGTTGACAGTACTTGCCCTTGGTTTATTAACTGCTATAAAGAGTTTACTTCATCAAAGGATACAGGAATGGAATGCAAAACAGAAAGCGCATGGGATGAAACTAGGCACAGATAAGGTAGTGGTAATGGCAGAAAATTGGAGAAATCAGGAGAAGCTGAGAATTGAGATAGAAAGGAAGACAGTGGAACAGGTAAACAGCTTCAGGTACCTGGGATGGGTGGTTGAGGAGAAGAGAAGTATGAATAAAGAGGTCAAAGGTAGAATCAGAGAGGCTGCAGCCAACTGACAAAGAGTGTAAGGTGTAGTCTGTGACAGAAGAATGCCAAAGAACCTGGTATACAAGACAATGGTGTGACCAGTACTACTGTATGGCATGGAAACCTGGGCAGTGTAGGCAGAGCAGATAAGGAAGATAGAGGTGATGGGAATGAAGTGCCTGAGATGGATGGTAGGATGGACACTATGGGACAAGTGATGAAGAAATGAGGACATAAGGACAGAAGCCAAAGTAAATCTAATTGCATAAAAGATCAAACAGGGCAGATTATGGTGGTTCAGATACACGTTCATAAAAGCAAAAGACAATCTGGTGAAGAAGATTTGGGACAGGCAGGAAGAAGGTAAGAAGTTCTGGTTTAAGCACTTGGGCTTCAGGCCAGATATTTTGCATTAAGAAGGTTCGTGGTCTGCACTCTTGTGGGAGGAGAGGCTGGACTCTGCCCTTCTGAGCTGGGAATTTCTGGTTAAAGGCTTATAGTGCCTGCATATTTGAACTGTTTCTTAATGAAATTGGTACACCTTGTTTGCTGTCGCATAGACTAGATCCAGGCCTGCTGAATCTAGCTTTGTTTGTATGCTTGTTGTTTGTTTACTTGTTATTTCCCTGAAACGCTAATTACACCTAAAACACGGCTTTTCGGCGCTTCTGTGGATCCCTAGTGATATCCGCATTGCTTACTGTACTTATTTCCTTGTTTCACTTGAATGAAAGTTACTGTTTGTCATTTTTGCATTTAAGTAACCTGTAGCACATTGCATTTAAGTTACCTGGCACTTGCTCACTAAAGCAATTATATAGGTCAGTGCTAAAAAATTAAAAGCACTACACCCTCACAAACTCCCCTTGAGTACCTTGTTCCCCACTGGCCCTTTTATTTCAATTATAAAGGAATTCCCAATACTATTCTAGCATGTCCAAAGGTCAGTTGTCAATCTCCTCTCCGGTCCAGCTGGTGAATCTGGGAATCTTGAGGCAATGTTACAACTGCCTCATGTACACAGACAGCCCTCTCCTCCTCCCAGACAAATTCCAACACATGTGAGAGATGCAACCATATAGCCAAACTGGAGGCTAAGCTCTCTCAACTCAGTACTGGCGTAACCAGTTAGGAGGAAAAGGAAACCACACTCACTACAATTCCAGTCTCACATAGACCTACCACGACAGCAAACCAAACACATAAACACACAAAAACATACTCGGAGGCTCTAAATAAAAATCTGCCTAAGCAGCAGAGACCTCCAAAGCAGACACCCAAGCAACCGCTACCCCAAAACAAAACACGTGCAACACATAGCTCACAAAGCCAGTGTGCCAAAAGTCACAGCCCTTAAGGCTAAACAACACACCTGATACACTTGTAATAGGTGACTCTATCGTCAGGCACACTGACGTCCCACTCACCAGGCTGAACAAGGAGAAGGTCATGGTGAGCTGCCTGTCAGGCGCTAGGATCCGCCACATAACACAAGCACTCAGGTCACTCCAAGGCAAGTACAAATATGACTCAGTCATTGTCCATGCTGGTGTGAATGACCTGAGATGTACCTCCCTGGACTACATGAAAAGAGACATAGAGGAGCTCTCTGGGCATGTAGCCCAGGCCGGTATGACCCTGACCTTGAGTAGCATCTTACCTTCACCAAGTATGATGCCACAATATGAAGACAAGATGATCAATTTCAACAATTGGCTTAAGTATTGGTGTCATTCAAAGGGGATCTAATGCCTGTCAGCCTGGGATGACATGCTCGACAAGCCACGATGCTTCGCTAGGGACGGCTTGCACCTATCACCCCTGGGCTTTCGGATATTGGCAAAGGCTTTTGCTACCCCCATAGTGCCTTTTTTAGGCAAGGCTCAAAAGACAAACCCACCTCCATAGGTATCACAAGGGATAAGAAACTAAGAGTAATGCTACTCAACGCCAGAAGTCTAAACCTCAAGATGCATGCACTCGAAACTCTCCTTAGCATGGAGAACATCGATATCTGTGCAGTAACAGAAACCTGGTTCAAGGCTCCCGAGAGCACCCCAGCACTACCAGGTTATACCTCATACCATGCTTTTCGGCCCCAAAACTTGGACCGAACCACAAAAGGAGGGGGAGTATCAATATTCGTCAAAGATACCCACACCTCCAGGTTGGTGGCACAGCACGAAGCATCAGAGACTATCCATGTGCAACTAACAGTAGGTAAAACTGCCTGCCAGTTTATATCCTGCTACAGACCACCCTCCCAAACCCAGGAACTCCACTCGGCCTTCCTGAGAACACTGGAAAATATGAAGGTCTCTCCAAACACCATTATATTGGGCGACTTCAACTACCCAAACATAGACTGGGAGCATTACTCTAGCTCCGACACCCTAGCCCAAAGGTTCCTAGAATTTATAAACTCAAATGCTATGGAACAACTTGTTACCACTCCCACAAGAGGGGAAAACATACTGGACCTGATCATCACCAACATGGGGACTCTATGCTCCAGACCAGAAGTGTATCCCTCACTGGTAAGATCAGACCATAAACTAATCTCACTGGATATTCACATTCTGACCACACCCCCTGCCCAGAAAACCACAGTGAAAAACTTCTCTAAAGCAAATTTCACACTCCTCAAAACCAAGGTGGAATCCTTCAAAGCCCCAGGGCCTGTGGAAAATGTGGCCCAGACCGCAGAATCCTTTATAAACGCATTCTATGAACACCTTCAGGAATGCATGGATCATGCAATCCCAATTAAAACCAAGACCCAGTCCTCCAAAGGCAGACGTCCTGTCTGGTGGACCCCAGCCATAAGCAAACTATACAATAGAAGGAGGAAGCTACTACATGATAGAGCAAAATCCCAAAAAGGGAAGGCATCTCTGATCAGTATTAGCAAAAAACTACGGGCACTCAGCACTCATAAAATCGTCTAAGGCCAGCTTTGAGAGAAAAATTGCACAGGACACTAAGGATAATCACAAGGCTTTCTTTAGTTATGTTAGGAACCTGGGTGGGAATTCCCAGATATGCTCAGAATTAGTCCAAAATGACAAAAAATACACCGAACCCACAGACATTGCCAACATCCTAGCTGACAGGTTCAGCGCAAACTTCTTCCCCCCTTCCCCACCAAAAGGGCAAATATCTATCCCAGCAAATATCTATCCCCCTGACATCTCAGATGCTCAGGTAAGAGCCGCCCTCTCCAAAGCAAAAAACACAGCATCAGTGGGACCAGACGGTGTCCCGGCTGCGTCCTACATGAACATCAAGAAGAGCAAAACCCAAGCATAAAACTACTGTTCAATCTCAGCCTTACTACAGGATATGTACCCAAAGAGTGGCGTACAGCAACGGTGGTCCCTCTCCACAAAGGTGGTGCCTCAACGGATCCTGGAAACTATCACCCCATAAGCCTGACTAGCTTGGTCTGCAAAGCTATGGAAAGGATCATCATGGACCTTATAAATAAAGATATTGGGGACCTACAGGCATTGGATCCTACCCAGTTCGGCTTTCTTAAGGGCAGATCCTGCCTCTTAAACCTGGTCGATTTCTTTGAAACAGTCACCAAGGCCATTGACTAGGGGAAGGTGGTCCACGCAGCCTACCTGGACCTCGCAAAAGCCTTCGATACAATACCCCACTCGGGCATTATAGATAAGCTCAACAGCTTAAATATAAACCCCATATAAACCCCTATGTCACTAGATGGGTTGCAAACTGGCTCAAGGACAGAACTCACATGGTTAGAATTGCTGGAGCCATGTCAGACTCCAAACCAGTTACAAGTGGCGTCCCACAAGGCTTAGTCCTGGGACCTTTCTTGTTTCTCAGAGGTACAGGCCAACACAGAAGGACTGTAGCTGACCAAGTTCGCAGATGACTGCAAACTGGGCGCCATAATCGACTCTCCAGCCAACACAAGCATCCTCCAAAAGGGCCTCATAGAAACAGACAACTGGTGCCAGAGCCATGGCCTCAAGCTAAATGCCAAAAAGTGTATAGTCATCCCCTTTGAAAAAAAACAAAGTGCCCACAAATTACCACATAAGTGGTAATCCGTTAAGTACGGAAGAAGTAATTAGGGACCTGGGGACCCAAGTTGATAGCAATCTCTCATTTGACAACCACGTGGCCAAAGTGGTTAGAAAAACATTTTATATAGCCCACCTAATCATGAAGGGATTCACATCTAGATCAGGGGAGGTCATTGTGCCTCTTTACTCATCCCTCATCAGGCCCATAATTGAGTACAATGCCCCTTTTGGGATGTACCTTACCAGACACCTGCAGCAACTGGAAAGACCCCAAAAGTACCTCACCAAGAGGATCAAAGGGCTCAAAGAGATGCCATATGCTGCCCGGTTAAAGAAACTCCAGCTCTACTCAGTGGCATACTGCCTGCTCAGAGGCGATCTGTGCCTGATGTATGTCCAACCCGGAATTAATGGACATGCTGCACCTCAGGAAATCGAAATCCCATCGAGCTACGTGCTCGAGAGGCTTGAACCTCAGCACTGAAATAAATAGGACATGCTGGAGAGACAGATTCATAACCCAGAGGCTCCCTTCACTCTGGAATAAAATCCCAGTCCAGGTTAGGCAGACTCCCTCATTGACTCTCTTCAAGAGGAATCTTGATGAGTGGATGGGGGATCATAGGTTTACCCCGGGTATCACTTCTGTGTCACTGTTAGACAGAGGCACAGTATACTAACCTCAAAAAAGGGCATAGCAAAATTAATTTAAAATGGGTGGCGAAAGCCAAACACACTCTGGCTAGGCTTATAAATGCCCTAGGGCAGATAGCCCAGTATGAACCTATGAACCTATGAACCTATGAAAAAATGGGGGTGTCCAGCAAAGAGGTGGATAGATTGTGTGAGAGAAGATCTGCAACAGTCAGGCATGAGTGTCACAAAAAGTAGGACAACATCCTGACTCCATGTTGAAAAATGGGATAAAGGGGGTCGACGATGATGATGAGAATGATAAACAGTTTATTACATGTCCCATGTCATATCTGCAATCTCACTGTCCATCACAATCAATTTCCTTCGATGTAGAAAACAGCACTAATGTACTTTTACCAGAGATACCTAACCCCACCACTCTTTCAGACTTCAGGCCCATTTCTGTTCATCCAGTTTTATCAAAGATCTTGGTGTAGATCATGTACTTCCAGGCTACTGAATACATCAGTAAATATAGCTTTTTTTCCGGCCATATAAATAAACAGGCTCCCTTCTAACAGTAGTAGATACAAACTTACTCAGTAGTTCTTTATTCACTGATCTAATTAAGGCTTTTGCCTTAGCTGACCATAAAATAATTATGTTCTTCCCTTACTAATATATTTTAAAACCTAATGACTCTTTCACTCTGTGGCAGCTGCCACGTTTTTGGCAATGATTTTAATCAGGATCAGCACACAGTATGTCATGTCAGGGCGAATGTACATGGATGAATAGTTTTAAACCTTCCTTGAGCTACGGACTTCCTCAAGCCACAACACTACATGCCAACACAGGTCATTGCAGGCAAGGTTAGGATCTTCTGTTTCCAGTCCTGCCAAGCCACATAGTAGAAGTCCAGAAAGTTCTAATTTAGAAACCTGTCTATTAGCTGTCTATACTAACTTTTTACTTTCTGATCTTTCTTCTCTTAGCACAGTCATCTATGCTGATGACCTGGTCTTCTTCAGGGGCCTGATTCCAAAAGACTGGGTCTCAGTGTAAGTGACCAATAACACTGACAGCCAGTCTTTTGGAATCTGGTCCCTGATGTAAGCCTGTTTATAGACAGGCATCACACCTAAGTTAGTCTCTTACATTGAGAGAAAGTCTTTCAGAATCAGGGCAGACTTAGATTGGTAGCAACTATTTTTGAATCTGTCCTGATATCCTCTTCCTATCATTTCAGTATTCAGACTTTCTTGAAGAAAGACTCTCGCCTACTTCCAGAAAAGTCTGTCCCATCATCTATCACAGTCATTCTCAATTTCTACAATCCATCACTTTTGTGACGGGATGAGAAAACAGACATAAGGTATCCTTTATCCTGCCAGCCATTAGAAATACTTTTGCTAGGCTGAAACATTTCTCCTACTCTGGCATATAGTAATCCAAGAGGTATATGGCCAGCATAAATACATCCTTTACATCTTAAAGGCATATCATAGATTTTCTGTTCTATCACACCTTCCTCTGATCTGATAATTTTTATCATGCTAATATTGTTTTCACTGCTTTACTCTCACTAATGTTTTTGTCTTTGTTAGTTTTATTGCAGTGCATGCATTTTTATAATTAGTTATCTTTTCTAATGTTCATTACAATATGTGTAATGTTCTGTTTTTTAATTCAAGGTAAATATGCTACAAGTTATGTACTTTGTGTGAAATATTTGTAGAACTTTTCTCCCTGGGCCTCCACTGAAAATGGGCTCTCCCCAGCTGGACTTTCTCAGTCAACAAAAACAAATAAATAATAAATGAATGAATGAATGAATGAATGAATGAATGAATGAATGAATGAATGAATGAAGAATGGATAAATAAATAAATAAATAATAAGTGGCCATGCAAAAGGTCTTTATGACATCATATCATCCAGTTCCACAAGTGATGCTACCCTCAGAATGTACTTTTAACCCTTGCAGGCAAGTTTTCCTTTGTCTAATCTCCAGTTCCTATTGGGGATCAGAAATGGAGTTTGCACCCCAGATGTACATCTCAAACCTCCTGATCAGCACAATACATGAACATATATTATCTCATGACCCCTGTCTAACCTCAAGCCCCTTTACATCTATTCAAACCAACAATGTCTAGGTCATGCTTTTATTCCTCTATGTCACAGAGTTAGCGTGGTTTTCCAAAAAAAATCTAATTCCTAGCTGGAATAAAACAAAATAAAATCATGCCCAAATCAATATGTAGACTGAAACAAGAAACACTGTAGTGAATTATTATAGACTGATATGGTCAAGAGGAGAGGTAAGAACATGTATTCCAATTACTCATTTTGAATACAGTCCATCCCTCTCATCTAGAACATGAGCTAAAATATGTATGACCTACATATTCTGACAAGACTGTTTATTTGTTTTACTGGCACTAAAACAAAAAATAAAAAAAATAATTGTGATATTCTTAAAAGAGTAAAGTAGCTGCAAGTCAGTGAAACATCTGACTTGCTACATTGCACAGTATATTATTATATCATCTTAGAATGTTCTAATTTGGATCGTCTTCTATTATATACGCTTTATTAATTCTCTATCTTCTGATCTTCCCAGGACCCAGGCATGTCAAGCAGGAGAATGGAAGCCTGGAGATGGAAGAGATGGGTCAGATGGTTAGAGCAGGAGAGTTATACTCATGGTAGATCTACATCTACCTGAAGGGGACTTGGAGAACTACAGCTACAGTCTGGCATGGAGGATAACCTACTGTTAGATTGTAGTAGTAAATATGGTCTTAATCGAGGTGAAAGGGGTTAGGGATATCCACATGTAGGATACATTAGCCAGCAGTGAGAATGCCACAGTGTCATTTATAGTGAGAAAAGGTAAGAAACTATAGCAATGATAGTGGCATGGGACATAAGATGATTACGTTGAAAGAGGAAGGAAGGATCAAAGATGATTTAGGAGATTTCAGCTAAAGCATGGAGGTGAACAAGCTTTGTCAAAAGATCAAAGGCAAAGAACACATGTCTATGGATGACAGTTTGAGGACAAGAAAGAAAGGAGAAATGAAGTGGCCAATGTGGTTATACAGAATTAGAAAAATATGGTTGAATAAAACAATCACTTAGCCCAAGATGGAAAATGGCTGCCCAGGATGTACCATTTGGATATTTTTGCTATTTTACATAGTAACCCTCAGTTTCTGAGATTGGTTTTATGGCTGTGATGGACTTGGACTTGATGATTTTATCTGGTTACCTGTTTTTAAAGTATAAAGATCATTGATTTTAAAGCTGCCTATTACTTTTTTGTTACATTGTTACAGTTGTAGTCTGGATGTCCCAAGAAATGTCTGTTATAGTACCGTGACCTTAATTTATGCTATAGCATTTTTATTAGTGGATTTAGCATCCTGCAATTGCTTACACCGGGCCTTTGGATTGGTCTTGAGTTTTTTGACCAGTCTTTAACTCTGATGTTGAAAACTACCTTACCAAAGCCCAACTTATCCTCAATCCAAAGAAAACTCAGCTTATGATTATAACCAGTTCTAACAAAAACATTAACAGTCAATGCACTATCTACTCCACAAATGCTGCTCCAATTGCTCCAGTGGCACAGGCTACGCTATTGGGAATAACCATAGACTTCCACCTAAAATTTGATAGTCATCTCAACTTAACTATTAAAAAAGTACATGCCAAACTGGGGTCACTCTACCGTATCAAACCATTTCTTACCAACAACACAAGATCAGCCATTGCTCGATCTCAACTTCTATCCACTCTACTTTATGTATCTCCCATTCTGACTAATCTCAACAAAACTGAACTAAGCAAAATGGAAGCCTGCTATAACAGAATTGCCCACTTTGCTGCAAATTGCTCATATAGAACTCAGCACTGTACTGCTTTGAGACAGCTCCACTGGCTTGAACTGCCCCTAACCTACAATCAGCTCTGCCTCTGTCATTCTATCTATTACCTCCCCAATAAGTGTCTTGCCCTCAAAAACCTAGTACAACATCAATCAGCCAACAGATCTCTTAGATCATCAAGCAAACTACTACTAGAAGTCACCAACAGCAAAATAACTTTGGAGATGCACTATATAGTAGTTCAGTGGCTAAAAAATGGAACTCTGTCCCCACTAGCAGTCAAAACACATCACCCAAATCCTCCTTTAGAGACCTCATCAGGCAACATCTCAGGCAAAGTTGGCAGTGCCATGATTGCTCCCCAGGCTAGTGAAAGCGGATAACGTATACATACTAAAGCTAGAGCACTTGATAATAGTTTTCAATCTTACTCACAAAAACTGGCTAATCTACAATGTATGTACTGTACCTGTGTACTATGTATGTATTCTACCTATGTTCCAAATTTCAGCTGTACACCACAAATCTATTAATTACCTTTATTTTTAAAATTAATATGTTTTTGTTTGATCTCTCCACTGTAACTGTTTATGTGTCGCATACCACTGTAAAACACGTCTCTTGTAATTTCTGTGTATACTGATCATGTCTAAATAACTAAATGTGTCTGTAATTTGTCTTTGTGGAGCTTTTCTCCCTAGGCCTCTGCTGAAAAAGGGCCTTTTCGGCTCAGTCAGACACCCCCTGTTAACAACTGTAAAATAAATAAATAAATAAAATAAATTATTATTTGGGACTGCTGATCAATTTTGGATTAGTCCTAGGTATAGGGAACTTTGTGAAAAGGACTGGACACATTTTGCCAGATGCCTCAGTGTTTTGCTTTGTTTTAGTTGGCCAGAGATTATTGACAAATGTTAGACTTTTCCAAATGTATTTTTGTATACATTAGAACATGTACACAGGACTCAAGGGTTTTAGTGGAGGACTCTGTTTATGTTGCTGTTGGTGTATTATATGCCGTGTTCAGACTCATCATCCTAACTGTGCCTGCAGCTTGGAACAGACTTTTTATTTGTTACAGTAATCTTTTACCTTTTCTTTGTGATTTTATTATATTCGTACCTACTTTGTTAGTGTCAGTAACTCAACCAGCAGCACACTTGCCTTTTTCGCTGGAAGTTCAGAAAGCATTCATTTTACAATGCTAACACCACAGTTCAGCACTGGGGGAGGTGCAGCATTTCTGACTGTGCCATCCTTTGGATGAGTCATTAAACTGAGGATCCATCTGCTGAATCGGAGGTATCTCAGGTAGGTGCAAAGGATGCCACAATACTTAAATAAAAGAAGAGTAGTGGAGGGTCCCTAGTGCCTTGGAAAAATTTCCATTAGTATAAATATCACCTTTGGTGTCCCCTGAAAAAAGGTCACAGACCTAGTGGGACTAAACATGTCAATAAAGTGTAAATAAATAAAAACATTAAAAACTTTACTCGAAGAGCTATTTGTTCTTGGCAATATCTCATTTTTATTGTATTGTATTTGCTGGCAAATGTATACTGTATTTGAATGTTTTGTAATAAGTGCTTAGAAAACAAGCACTATAATACACTTGAACTAGTTATGAGATGTGATCTTCCCTTATCATTCACAATTTATACTGAAAACTGAACTGATAAAGTATGGAAGCAACTAAAATTAAGTTAGAAATTGGAAAACCTTCTTCATTCTGATTCCAGAAGGGTGATTAGAATTGCATCCTTAACTCGTTTTAAACCAGTTACACTTCAAATACTCTTAAATAAAATCTCTAAGTTCATATCCCTACCAGAGACAAGGAGGCATCACTGCCCCTCACTACAAAAGGCCAACTGGTTTCCAGTCATTGCATATGCCATTCTACCATTTAATTCTCTGATGTTCAAACTGCTGCCCTTCCCCCTCCTCTCAAACAGTTAACAAACTCTTCAATTAATACTTCGGTGGTCCCACAAACAAGAGCTCCTAATATTAAAAAGTTCTCCATTTTAAATAGTTGCTGGGTAAAACTCCTCCAATAAAATAGCACCTTGCAGTCTGTAATCTATTTCCATGATTATGAGGCATGAAAACAATGTTTACAATTTCGGAAAACAACAACATTTAATGTCACCTTATTTGATGAACAGCCCATGGACAATAGTTGAAGTAACAGGCAATAAAACTGAAATGCTGTGTATATTGTAAAATATAGATATGTAATATTTTATTTATTTGATTTTATTTTATTTATTTATCATTTGTTGACCGGGAAAGTCCGACTAGGTTCCACAGAGCCTGTTTTCAGCAGAGGCCCGGGGAGAAATGCTCCAGATGCATGTCTTTGGAATATAAATATATATTAATATAAGCATACAGATGAGGCAATGGTGAAGGGGCAGGTCAGACTCCCATCCTCACCTATGTTGTTTATTGCTGGAAATGCCATCAATGTGAGCCTCACCCGAGCTATACATTGCAGTTACTTGCACAGGTGTAATGCATCATTCATATAGCCTCCAATGTGCATGCATGAAACATTGAGGAGAGGAAAGGAGAGGTGGTGGCCTTAACTGTCATAATGTGGTCATTTCCTAACCTGGTTAGCACACTTGGTGTCAGTCAGTAGATGTGCAGATGTGGTGAGTGGTCTAGGCACAGACAGCTACTGCAGACCCCATGGTAAGGATGGTGATCATGCAACATGGTCTGCATGAAGATGTGCAAGAGCAACATGGACTGATTGACAACCTGCAGCACATGCAGAGTAACCAGACAAGCAGGGACTTGAGGTAAACACATGTAGACTTCATAGGTAGCCCACATGGCATCCATTGGTGTGTCTCTGGGGCAGGTGGCACCTGCCATTGTTTGTGTCTCTGCAGACCATACCAGCCATGGCTAGACAGAGTTGTAGGTGTGAGCTGGACAGTCAGAATTCAGACTTACATAGATGACTCACACTGTTCAACTCATGGCATTACTGACACCTCTGGCTGCAACAGTCTGCACCTGTCATGGAAAATGTCATGGTCATAACCAACAATGATCATTAGGCTGCTCTCCACTGGGACACCTCACCAGATCACTCACTTGTATTCCCCCAGTTCCACACTACTCCTATCCTTTGCTGGCTGATGGCATGCCATGCCTAGCTATGGCCATTCTTAGGGGTTGAGGATGTCATCTGTCTATTGGATCATAACATGAGGTACCACATTAGAGTTCCCATGACTAGTCCTGAAGTGCTACACCACATCAAGCCCTGAAACTGCAGAGTCACACAATACACATGGATAATGATACCCCTTAACCTGCTACCCACATGAGTGGCTACTGCAACCACTTCTAGTGACCCTTATCCATATGACAGCATTACTGTCAGCTGTCACGTATTCCCAGCCCACTAGTGTAAATGATGATGACTGTGCCCTGTCCAGTCCTGTGTGTGTAAGGTAATGTCTGATGCACTGCATAGTCATTCAGTGCACATAATACACAGTCCAGGTGTGATAATGCATGTATCAGTTTTATTCTGTGTTGTATAATGGCCCATAGTTGTGGGCCAGATGGCACCTCTTTGCCAGTGTTGTAATGTATTGTGCGCACCTCTGCCTTATATGGGGTATCACTGCAGCCAGTCCAGGTGAGGAATCTTTGCTCAACTCCTCATTTGTTGCCACAGCAGGTCTCTCAGACAGTCCTGCAGTATTCCCAATTTGTACCTACTTGTGTACTACAATGTTGTGTAACATGGTGCACACCACAAATAACCAATTGTAGTTCTCAGGTGGATATTGCAGTACACCATCAGATGTCTCCAAGCTGGGGAAGCATCCCTTTAGGAGTCTGAACGCAAGTTCAACAATATTTCACATCTGTGAATATGCAATATTTTACACCAACTCAGCCATACTCTGGGGGTTTTGGATGGGTGCCACCATCCACAGTTGCATGGCATTTCTATCACCACTGACAATGCACAACAGTGGATGCCATTAAAAGTGGCCTGCTGCCTGCTTGAATGGGAACTGTATTATTCTGGCCTATGTGCATTACACTTTGTGCAAGTACCAGCTAGATAATCCTATGGTATGTTACCCTGTATGAAATGCTGGTAGAGGCTGCATTTACCAGATGTAGGAATCACAAGAACTACTTGGGGGCACATGGATACATTGTATCTAAAACTTTGTATATTGCACACCACCTGGCTGTTGGTGGAGTGGATGCCTTTCTGGTTAATATACTGGACACCATGTGGAGTGGATAAGGTGTTGATGGCAATGTAGGTGCAATACATGGCCCTCAGGACTTCAGATAAATGGATTATGCTGTGAAATGTCCACATGGTGTTGGTTCTGTCCTCTGTTCTCTGTGACAATCATATGTGTTCCACCACATGCTGCAGTATTACATCAAGGAGCTGGTGTAGGATTCACAAGACTGATGCTTGTGAAATGCATGTGCCCCTGTCAAATACTGAATGGTCACCATAGTATGGGTAGTAATGTTACACAAACCTTTGTGTCCAAAGTGCACCCCCCTTAATTCCATGTGTGGTTGACACATGTATACTAACTCCTACAAAGCATCTCTGTACACACAGTAGCACTGGACAATGTCTTAGTCATGGAGGTGATGGTATGTTAGTCACTAGCAGATCTTTCTGTGATGGAGGAGGGGGGGATCAATATCATGGTCACTGGCTCCAAAGGTAATGGCTCATAGTTGTTCTTCAGGTAAAGCTATAGCTATTTCTATCATTCTAGTGCACATAAAGCTTCTCTAGACTGAAAAATACTGATGTTCAGAATAGATGAGTGCTGTGGGTCATAGCACTGCCTTTATCTAGCTCTAAATTTCTCTACTATGTTTGGTTTCAACATTTCCATATATGGTGAGTCTCATTTGCATAGGATTGCCACCTATCCATCTTTTTTCTGGACTATTCAGAAATCAAAATGATTGTCCAGTAGTCTGGAAAACACTGTTCACACTCTGGTATTTGCAAATTTACTATGCTTTTCTATAAAAAAAAATCGTAAACCAGGAAAAGAGGATGTGCCTCCTCCTCCTGATGTGACTATGATGTCATGAAAAGGGCAAAACATGGGTGGGGCAAGGGGAGTTGGGTGGAGTTAAGGGAGGCATGAGAGGTGTTGCCTTGGTCCAGTTTTGGGCACAACAAAAGTAGGCAATTACAGTTGCATGAAGGCACTCACTTGCATAATGATAGTTTTCACTAGCACTTTTGTATTAACTGATGATTACTATCTGATGTTCTTTGTTAAGTGTTTTTGGCAAAATTGATTTTATTTATTTTATTATATTTTTAATGAAGTATTTTGTGAAGTACACTGAAATATGAATTGTCCCGTCCCTGCATGTAGCTACCCATTAAGCTTGTTCAGTTAACGTTATGCACATACCTCTGAACTGTCCTGATTTCCACATAATGTCCAGATTTATTCCTCATATTTTTCGTCTTTTCTACATAAAATGTCTGTTTTCTTCAAATCACTGGGGATTGAAGTAAGTAAATAATGACATACATTTCAGTTTCAGACTTCATATTATTCAGAAAATGCAAGCTAAGAAAAATCCTATTATTCTAGCAACTTTCTAAGTTTATAAGAGTAATATTTAAAATCAGTCCCTATTTTTGGGGCTTTGTCCTCCCATCATTTTAGGCTTTCCCTAGATTTACTAAGCTAAGAGATTGAGTGTTATGGTTATACACTAAATGTTTCTGAAACCCCACATATTTTTAATACTATACTTCTGATGGTTTTCACTAGCACTTTTGTATTAACTGCTGATTACTCTCTGATGTTCTTTGTTGGTGTTTTGGCCACATTGATTTTATTTTATTATATTTTTGATGAAGTATTTTGTGATCTACTTTTGCAAAAAGTAGTCATTTTAGTGTTGCATTGATGTAATTTTTGTGTTTGTGTACTAGCCTAGATACATTAACCCATTTATTTGTTAATTGATAATTTGCCAGCTGTGTGCATTATAAGCATATTAGCTGACTCTTGATTTTTCACATCTTTGAACGGTTTATAGTCTATGGGCAGGATTCACAAAGCCTCCTTGTAAGAGTTATAACTCATACACGGAGGCTGCAGTTAAACGGAGTGATGTCAGCATGCTCTGCATATTCATGAGAGCATGCTGAATCACACCTAAGGCTAACACAGTCCATGTAAGACAGTAGGGGGCGTGTCCGTAGGCCGAGCCCTGTAAGCAGACACGCCCCCAGAAGAGTAAAAGTGCCCAAAGTAAACACCCATGACAGAGTCTACGGAAATGTGAATAAACACAACACAACACATGCCCCCACAGACTATGAACATAAAATGTACAAATGAACATCTCATAATTTTTTTTTAAATTGTAAAGATGTTTAACCGTGAGTGCGCTCGTTTGCTCGGGCGTGCCCGTAGCGCAGCCACAGTTAGCAGTCAGTGGGAAAGCATATAAGAACTAAATATGCAAAGTAAACCAAGAAGCAATATCGTAGCAGTAGAGATGTTGGCTGAAGAGCAGACATTCATGGTTCGAGCCCCCACAACACCAATTTTTATTTTTAGCAAAATAAGCACGAAACAAGTCCCTGACAAATATGTACATATAAAATCACATTTTATGTAAAATGTAATGAAATAGCCCATTTATATTGAAGAAATGTGAGGTAACAAAACAATAAAAAATGCCAGATGTGCCCATAGCTGAGCTACAGTTTAACAGGGTGAGTGCATCTGCCCGTAGGTGAGCAGTGGTTTAACTGGTGCAAAATGAGTGCCCGTAGCTGAGCAGTGGTTTAACACACTGAATCTATGTGCCCCTAGCTGAGCTGAGCGTAATATGCATGCTGATAGCCAAATGAGGCTTAAACCAGCGTACCCCATTTGCGCGGAGCTGCGCGCCAGAAACAAGCTAACCGACGGGCAACGTTGAGCAAGCCGTATCAAAACTGCCTTTACACAGACACACCCCTCAGCTTGTCTAGACAGTCATAAAAAATAAAAAGTAGTGGCCAGGTTTGAACCCAGGATACTATACACCACAGTCAAGGTACTGAACCACTAAGTCATGACAGCAGTACCTATAAATGCAATAATAGCAAATATATAGGAATGAATACAAACTGGAGCATGACAATGCAGGTTTAGTGAAGTTGATACAATTCCAAAATGGCCAATCACAGATATGTGCGAGAAAAACGGACTATATAAGCCCCATAGGCGGGAATACACAGCATAAACGATTGTAGAACTGACTTGCAGCCAGAATGACAGGAGTAGGTGAGGGTAGTTGCTTTTGAGCACAGAGGTGGGGCATTGAGGAGTCCAGGTACATGGTCTGGCTCCTAGTCCACAATCATGAGGCCCAACTCATGCAGGGCCAGGTCCTGTGGGGAGCATATAGGGCTGAGGCGTGGGACCGGTTGGCTCATGATCTCACCAGTGCCACAGGGATTCCAAGGACTGGTGAGCAGGTCTGTCACCACCATGCAGACCTGAAGAGACACAAGCAGGACCAATTGAACCTTTGGATCCAGGAGGCCCGGCAAATGCCCAACGCCCCACTACTGAGTAAGTTACATTTAATTATGTATGTAAGAAATTAAACTAGCTGATATTATGGAGATGTGTATTCCAATATTACTTCATTTATATTACAGCTGCAGGTGTCTGTTCTGCGAACCGCAGAGCCTATGGCGATAGGCTGGTGCGGTTGCACCACCAGGCAGGTCAGTAATCCACTACCAGTAACTGTAAAGAAATATAAAAGTATGACAGTTAGCAAAAGAGTGCAGTGTAGTCACTAAGTAATAAAATGTGCAAGTAACAGTGTAAAAGTGTTTGCAAGTATTGCTTGATTACAAAAGTGTGTTGCAGTCTGTAATCCAAACAGAAAAATGAAAATGTCTGACATAAATTCTGAAATAAAGATGCCCCACCTGTAAGAAAATAGTACACAACCTGCAGCAGGCTGAAAAGTGCAGCTGCAGAAGATGATGAAATCACATGTGTGAAATATATCCCTGTTGAAATACTGAAACATGACAGAAGTGAGACTGCTGGAAAGGATTGTAATAACTACAGGTAAAACATGTCAATAAAGCCTAGAAGTAAGTACCACCCTGAATAGTAAAATGAAAACAAGTGAGAGAGTGTGAGAAAGTGTCATGAATCCAGCAATACAGTAGTAATAACCCCTGAATAAAGTATACTGCAGTCAGTACAGAATGAAATGCATGTGAGAATCAAAACCAAACAACAAAATCTGTTCAAAGTGTTGCTGCATCTGGAATGTGTATCCCAAAATCTGGATATGTTGCTCTCAGTCTGCAATATGCAGATAGTATGATTGTCTGATATACCAAACATCCACACTTGTCTATAGCTATATAAAGCAAATGTAGCAGGATGATGTAGCTGAACAAAGCTAGATATGAATGTGTATGAAGAACAATAAATTGTATATTGATGTTGCAGTAACAGTCCTATCACCAAGTTGAAGTAGTTATCATATTGGAAACTGTAGTTAGAACAGTAGTGTGTATATATGTGCAGCTATTAGAAATGTACAGCATATGTATTGGTATTCGAAGGTGTTAATATTATTTTCTTCACCCCACCCTATAACCACATATAACCCACTCCACGTGAAAATGGTATGTGCAATCACAATTAACACCCCTGGACATTTGTCCTGTTGGGTCATATATATTTGCATGTCCGTTGATGCATTTGCCCTGTTCATACATCCAAACCTGATGGCCTGTTGCCATCAATCAACCCTGCATGTTGTTGGACTGTGTATTGCTGTTCAAATTATGCATGTGTTATGCTCGCTGTTCAATGGTGTGAATATCTGGGTGTTTGGTTAATGGGAATACTAATGCATGCTGTTACAACTAATTGTGAATGGTATTATATGTCACTAACCCAAACTGTCATGACACAATGCAAAACATAGGACGACAGGGAAGGCGGGTTCCAGCGGACCCACCTCTCCCACCTCAGCTGGCGAGTGCACCTGGCACTAGTGCCCAGTCTGGACCCTCCTCTGGTGGACCTGTGCCACCTGTGGGTGGAAGCGCTGCAGGGGATGGGGCTCGTCCCCCCTCTGCAAGCATGGCCGGAGGAGAACCACCACTCACCCTCCGTAGCATCCAGACTGTGGTGCGTAGGGAGATCCGGGACTCTGTTCTCGAGCCCCTACGCCAGCTTGAGGCACAGGTGGCACAACTTACGGGCATGCCTGTTGCCCGGCCTACACAGCCCCAGCACAGCCCCATCCTGGGCAGTGAAGGAACAGTGGCAACTGCCTATGGGTGGGGATATCAGTTCCACTGTTGCCATCTGTGGGCTCATGGGCTCTGGATATCCAAACCTCCGTCCCCATCAATTGTGTAACCCCCCCACACGTGTCATACACCGCCCTGTATGCGTCTTGTTTGTCTTGTCTGTTTACCTACCCAACCTACCTCCCCAGCTATACCGACTTCCTTCACCTGACATACCACTCTCACCTGAAAAAAAAAAAAAAAAAAGGGCACTCTGTACCCACAAAAAAATTACGCCCCATACATAGCTGCCCATTCCGCACACATGTCTGCTGGACATGGAAACTATCAATTACAATTGGCTGTACAACAAGTATTATTGTTGTCCTGACACCTCTCTCAGGGTGGAAGGTTTCAAATGTCACACCAAATTACATACATATGCACAGCTGTTGCTGATGAAGAAATGGGCAGCTATGGGCCTTACCTACATCCCTCCTGCAAATCCCAAGCTTGTTTCCCTACTGTCTTACCCTCTTTGTGACCCCTTTTTCACCACTTTCCTGTCTCCCTATTTTCATTTCTTTCAAAGAAAATAGCGTGGGTGTGCGCCAGAGTAAGCACTGTTAAGTGGTTGTAAGCGGGTGTGCGCGTGTGTGCGGAGCTAAACGCCAGTGCGCCTGCGCTAACCCGGTTACAACTGCTTAAAAGTGCCTTAGTCACTCTGATTGACAGGTCCTGTAGTCAGTTCAAAAGCAAAATAAAATCCCACTGTCAGTCCCGAACCCAGGACCTTGGAAACAGTAGTCTGTATGACCTACCACTAAGCCATGATTCTTATACAAGAACATTGTGCTAAAATAAATATAACATGTAATAGTAGGGATGAATGTAAAGGGAATATAGGATGTGTAGTACACAAAGCATGTCATTTAGAATTACTGTCAAAACTACTGGATTCCCATAATAGTAGTGTGTGAACAGAAACAGCCATGCTAGATGGTAGCTTGTAGGTAATAATGTCAGTTAATGTACATATATAAATGTATGTATATTTACATATATATATATATATATATATATATATATATATATATATATATATATAAATATATATCTATATATAGTTGTAGGTGTCATTGTGTATACACACTTACTACAGGGAACAGGAGAGAGGAATGGAGAAATGTGAATCTACAACACAGCCTGAATCATGAGAGAGATACTAACCTTTACACTCACAGAACAGTGTCCACAGCATACCAGCATGGTCCCCGCCCTTACAATCTGAAAGGGCAATGCCTATCTCACATACCCTTTTATAGCACTGTCCTGAAATCACAGTGAGAACTGCAATCAGTACACAACTGGCTGCATGCAATTAGCAAATGCTGGCTTACAATTGGTGCAGAGGCCATCACATGGACCTATGCAGATACCTACAAAAGCATCCTGTACTAACACTCCACACATGCAATACGTTCATTGCACTGTCTGGAAGCAGACAGAAGGAGAGAGACAGACAGAGACAGAGAGAAAAAAACACGCTACACACTGTGACTCTAAGCTGTCAGCAGTGACAGTAGCAGCAGGAAGCAGAAGCAGTGGTAACGCAACCAGCTGCGACAAACACAGGTAATGCAAAGTAGCAGGTTAATAGTCTGCATACTGTGAACCCTCCAAATGTGTCATAGGTCTGTATCTATAGGTATGTCCATGTGATGTGTTGTGTGTACGTAGTTCCACTAAAAGGGGATGACTATACATTACATGTCAATCAGTGTTAGGCCATGATCCTGGCAGCAGTTGTCTGTGCGTTGCCCTCAGCAATGGCTGTAGTGACTGTTTTGAAAGGTCAGCCAGGTTCAAAAGGCAGCATCAGCCCATCACAAAGGCAAACTGGCTAGGAACAAGTGTCTGCAGGTACCCGATATCACTGCATATGCATCCCATACTGAATAATTCCATAGCTTAGCAGACCAGGCCGGTTATGCATATGATGTGGTAGTTCCCAGGGTCAGTAGAGGTGCCTCCTTAGTGATGTGGGACCACTGTTGCTGTATGCCAGTGTCCAGGTACATATCCTGTAGTATGGCCAAGATTAATTATCAGTCTTATATGAGGTTGCATGTCCTCTTGGTGTGCATGTAGCACACATCCAGGGATACCATCAGGTCACAGTGATGCTGTGTGTTCTGCTTTGCTGAGGGCGGCCCTCACCTGGACATGTGAGATGATAGGGAGGTTACATACAGCTGTGATAAGTATTTCAACTGGTGGGGGAGAAGGAGGGGGGATACGTGCACCAAACCTGTCTGCAAGAATGTTGCCAATATCTGTGTGTTTGGTGAATGTTAAGTAGGTGTGTATTAACGCAGAGCATATCTGAGGCATTTGGTCCATATGTGTAACATAACTGAAGAAGGCCTTGTGGTTATCCATAGTGTTTGTGGCCATTTCCCTCCCAGAGTAGGCCGTGGCCGTTGTTATGAGGAAACCGTAGCATAGTACCAGTGCTGACCACAGATGCCTTCCCTTAATGTGAATCTGCTCTGTCCTGCAGTAGCCTCCTGCTATTGTTATACAATCTGCCTCTGTCTGGGGTCCACCGGACAGGATGCCTAACCTTTGTGCATAGGGTCTGGGTTAGAAATGTGTGTGCAAGTTCCATGCAATCTGTGGGATGTCCGTGGTAAGCATTTGCAAAGGGGTCAGCAGTGTGGGTTGTGGCTTCCACTGGCCCAGTGTGCTGCATGGATACCATCTCAGTCCTAACAAGTGAATAACTGTCTAATCACATACATATCAAAGTAGTCTACTGTGCTGGTGGTGGTGGTGGGATATGTATATCCAGGCCGAGTAACTTTTGTCCACATCACACTAGTGGATGGCGTCCCACATACAGTACCTTGGGATGAACCCCCAGAGTGAGGTTGTGCATTGGACCTGTCAGTGTGTGCTGACCGATGGGGCATGCTACTATGTTGTGTGGAATGTGGCAGGTATTGTTGCACAGCTGTTGGCTGAGCACTGATATCTGGCCATGTACTTGTGTATCCACCACGAGACACACACATGCAACATATGGGAGTAATAGTATATCACTACACATGAGTATCATGTATAGTATGTGTGCCATATATTGCTGACATAGTCTGCTGATATCCTGTTTGTGTTCTCTTCCAGGGAGATGGCGCGTCAGCGTAATCCCGCCTATTCTGCAGCAGAAGATGAGGAGATACACCAGAGCCTGGTGCGGGAGTATGACATACTGTTTTCCCGGACCAGTCAGAATCAGCAGGAGAGGGCTGCACTGTGGCAAGACCTTGTCCGTAGGGTAAATGACACTGGCACGCATAATAGGACATATGAGCAGGTACGACATCACTGCAGTGATTTAATCAGAAATGTCCATCAGCGTGCGTCGGATATCCACAGGCAACAGGTTGCCACAGGAGGTGGGGTGGCCACACATCCCCCCCTCACCAGACTGGAGGGCTACTCCTAAGTGTTGTGGCTCCAGCCCCGGAACAGCAACAGCAATACACCTGCATCATGATGGAGGCTGGATCCACACAGCAGCACGACATCGAGCGTGCAGGTAATATGCCATATGTACACTTGACTGTTCTGTACACTGTTAGTTTATGCATGTGTAAGGTGTGTCCGTGGTATGTAGCTGTCATCATAGTATGTAATTGTGCATGTGTGATATTGGCAATATCAGCAGCTGACGTGTGAAAGGCAACTGGTGTACTACTGCACTGTATCATATGCAGTATCAATGGCACAGTTGTGCCCACTGACATTAATCTCATCATTTCTGCAGGTCCCTCCGGGGTTACAGCAAGGCAGGCCATCCATGCTGCTGGTGAGTGTGTTTAACAATACCTATAATAGTCCTGATAGTGCTAGTAACACTAGTGTAACTCAGTAGTGCTCTGTGTGTATACTGCAGGGTGTGCGTGTGTGCATGTGTGCAGGTGTGCCTGTGCCCATGTGTGCATGTGTGCATGTGTGCATGTGTGCAGGTGTGCCTGTGTCCACGTGTGCATGTGTGCATGTGTGCATGTGTGCCTGTGTCCATGTGTCCATGTGTGCATGTGTGCATGTGTGCATGTGTGCATGTGTGCCTGTGTCCACGTGTGCATGTGTGCACGTGTGCATGTGTACACATGACCACGTGTGCATGTGTGCATGTGTGCATGTGTCCATGTGTGCATGTGTCCACGTGTACATGTGTGCATGTGTCCATGTGTGCATGTGTCCACGTGTGCATGTGTGCATGTGTCCACGTGTGCATGTGTCCACGTGTGCATGTGTGCCTGTGTGCATGTGTGCCTGTGTGCATGTGTCCACGTGTGCATGTCTGCATGTGTGCCTGTATCCATGTGTGCATGTGTCCATGTGTGCATGTTTGCATGTGTGCATAAGTGCATCACTGGTAACAATGTGTGGACACTGTAAACTGTGTTTCCTGTCTTCCTCCCACAGGTTCTGGTGCTGCTCTGGTGTCCTGCAGCAGGGAACCTGAATCTGGTGCCACAGGTACTGGTAATGATGATATCTGTGTAATGGTACAGGAAGGTGTGTCAGGGTCCGCCATTGGTCAGCCAATTGACAGTACACAGTTGTCAACCCCATCATTGCGCACAGTCATCCTGCCAGTACATCCTTTGTCACCATTGTCCCTAGGTGATGGACAGAATACAGTGGGCATTGACCAGGGTAATGTGGTATCTGTGGCACATGCTTCCCCACACAGCAGCCATGGGTAGGGTCCTGCAATGGTACCACACAGACAGTTGCCCATAGGTTCTCGTGGGAGCACCCGTGGGCGTACTGCCTCTGGCAGATGTGCCCAAAGAGGTCTGTCAACCTCAGCTATGTTTCGGGCTGTCATACAGGCACAGTCGCGTATGGAAAGGTACACCAGACAGGGTCTGAGGGAGCTGAGAGCATGTCGCACAGCCATGGCTGACAGTATGCGTGACATCGCGGATGCTATCCGTAATTTCACCGATGTCATAGACAGATGTTGTGGGGACATATTACAGCAGTTCCACAAACAAATGTCCATGAGCCAGGGCAATGGTGGGCGGTTGCGGCATCGACATGGCCGTATGCCAGCAACAGCAGCAGCTGGCAGTCGGCGCGGATGACAACAGGCCCGTGCACGCCCCCATAGTGCCAGCAGCAGCCCCAGCAATGCTGGGTCTGTGCTGTCATCGGAACGCCCCAGGAGACCACGTGCACGTGGCTCTGGACAGTCCCAACAGGGACCTGTGTCCAGTCAACACACTCCCGCTTCTGATGACAGTACCCAGTCTGGCTTACTACTGGATATGGTCCGTAGCACCCCTGCCAGGCACATGTACCATGTCCGTGCCCACAGACACTGATCTGTATGACCTGCCAGGTGCAGTCTGTGGCTGTCCACAAACCCCTGTATATGGCAGCCATGAGGTGGAACTGTGTGCGTGCATACACACATGCGAAATGTTAACACCTAGGGTGACCACATACATGCACACACTGCACCAACAGTGCCCCACCCTGTACTGCTGCCCCTCACCAACACACATACACACACATGTCAATTGGTGGTATCAGAGGCAGACTCAGGCATACCTAATTCACACCCTGTGCATATGATGACACTGTGCCACCTCCTGCAATCTCCAACATCATTGCAGGAACAGGTAAACACGTTGCTGATGCACAGGTTGACTACATAGAAGTGTATTAGTAGTATCATGTTGGTAACAGTACAGTGTGCTGATATGACTGTGTGTATATCCCAGCATGACTGATGCAGTAACCGTATGAATGTCCTGAATTGTTATCTGCACCCATAGTACGTACCAAAGTGTAACAGCTGCACATAATTGCATGCCAGTGGTAAGGATGTCAACAGATAGCTGCATACATGGGTAGCACAGGGGGGAAGCTAACGCAAGTAGTGATATGCAATGGTGGACATGTACAGTAATGGTGTCAAGTTGCCCACAACGACTATGCAATGTGGATGTTTGCGCATGTTGATATGTGTGCAGTGCCAATGTAATCCAAATCACAATTAATTATGACATAATATCAGTTCTACCATGGGCATCTGCGCTGTGTATTCCTGGGTACATGTTGATAGTGCCTACATATTTGCATTGCTACTTACTGTTAGTGTTACCCCTTCTTTGTTGTACAATGAACTACTTCCAGCCCTGCTTACTGTAGCTTTGTTTGCATGCATGTTCGCTTGGTGTTCCCTGGAACACTGCTTACACCTGCAATGCAGAGTTACAGTGCTTCTGTGGACTCCTAGTGACATCTGCATAGCGTACGATACGTATGTCAAGTTTATACATGACAGAACATCACTGTCCGTCCTGTTCGCATGTACGTTGCCTGTGACACATTGCACATGTCTTACCTGGCATTTACCCACGTGTGCAGTCATATATGCCAGTGCTATGAAACAGTAGCAGTACACCCATGCATACACACCTTCAGTATGTTGTTCCCCATTGGCCCTATGTGTTGGTACTCACCATGGCAATCACACTACTAGGGTAGCATGTGCAAAGGTAACCTGTGAATCACCTCTATGGTCCAGTTGTGGTTTATGTGAGTCATGTGGCAATGTCACAGCTGCCACATGTATGCAGTCAGCCATCACCCTTGGCCAGGAACGTACAACACATGTGTGGGATGCCACCACATAGCCAATCTGGGGACTGAGCTCTCTGAACCCAGTAATGCCATACCTTGTCAGGTGGCATGTCATATTACAGTGACTACAATACAAGTCAGACATAGACACGCACTGACAGCATGCTGAACACACTGGGGCATACGTGGGGACTCAGAATAGCATCCTGCCTGAGCATCACATACCTCCGCAGCTGGCACACAGGCATATGTTCCGTCGGAACAGAGCACGTGCCACACATGGCACACACATCCCGTGTGCCACACACTCACAGCCTGTAGGGCTACACAACACACCTGCTACAGATGTGTCAGTTACCTGTCTTGGGTGCTGCACTGGGGTCCCGCTCAACAGGCTGTATCTGGTGAAGGTCACAGTGATATGCCTCAGGGGCACTATGGGCCACCACAGAACACATGCATACAGGTCAGTCAGAGGCATGGACACATATGACTCACTCATTGACCATGCCACTATGGATGACCTGAGACATACCTCCCTAGACTACATGATAGGGAACATAGAATGGATCTCTCAGCATGTGGCACGGGTCAGTATGAGCTTGACCTTGGTTGCCAACATACCCTCACCAGGTATGCTACCACTATATGTAGGAAGGGTGTTGTATGTCTACATTCTGCTCAGTCTCCAATGTCATTCATAGGGTATCCGCTGGCTGTCAACGTGTGCTTACATGCTAGGGAAGCCACAATGATGTGCAAGGGTCAGCTTGCACGTGACACCCATGGCCCGATGTATATTGGCGAAGCTCCTTGATACACATATACTGCTTTATGCTGCAGGACATGGATTACATAGCCACCTCTGCGGGTATCACACAGGTTAGGACACTAACAGTGCTGCTACACAACACCAGCAGTGTACACCGCAAGATGCATGCACTGGACACTGTCCACAGCACGGTGAACTGCAATGTCTGTGCAGTACCAGAGTCCTGATTCGTGGCTCACAGGTGTAACCCATCACTGACAGGTTATGCCTCATACCATGCCTGTCGTCCCCTACACATGTAACATACATGGACAGGGGGGTGGTATCCCAAGGCACCACAGATACACATACCTCCAGGTTGTTGGCACAGCACAAAGCATCAGAGCCTAATCATGTGCAGCTAACAGTGTGTCGGACTGCCATCTGATTCATAGCCTGGCACACACAACTCTCCCATACACAGGAAAACCACCTATCCTCCATAACAACACTGGCAATATGACAGTCTCAAGAACTGTCTTTATATAGCTGGACTGCATCCAGCCAAACATTGTGTGTGAGCATTACTGTAGCTACAACACACTAGTTGAAGGGTTCACAGCATGTGGTCACTGAATTGCAGTGGAATGACATGTTACCACTCCCACAACAGGTGGGAACATGCAGCACCTGTACATCGCCTACATGTAGACTATATGGCCCAGACCAGATGTGTATCCCCTGCTGTAGGTATTTTACCATATACACCCACACTGTATAGACACATACCGCGTGCGGCCCCTGCACAGTAAGACACAGTCATATTGGTATACATTGCAAATACCATTTATCCACTCGAGGCATGTGTCAGACATAGTGACTACTGCAGGTCACAGGTATTTATGTGTATGTGTCACACACATACATCATGTGTGCAATGCCATTGCTGGTTTAGGCAATGGCATGCATTGTTATGCACAAAGACCCACACAAGGTCATAATGTGTGACACAACCACACGTGGCAGTTGTGGGTTACCAAAACATACCTATCTGTACTCTGACAATGGTAATAGACCCAGTAGCAGAGCGCACTATTGGCATTACTGGCCAACTAGCCCTGTTTGGCTGTGCTGATAGTGTGGTGACATCCCCTGTGTTTACTGGGGGAATATGCAGCATCTGGTGTATTGTAGTATTTGCCAAAAGGATCTGTTTTCTCACACTTGCATTTACACACACCCTACTATCCCCACACACACACACTTGCCATTTGCAGGATTCCTACCCCTACCTAACTAAGTCACGACACATGAGAGAGACGTATTAGCAAAGTGCACTATTTGGATTACTAGATGGTTCCTCTTCTCTGGCTGTACTTATAGGGTGCTGACATCATCAGTATTTTGAAAGGGTAATGTGCATCAGGTAGTGTGATCTCCTGATTGCCAAAACTAACATGTTTTTCATACAGAAATGCACACACACAAACTCCCCACATCCAAACACACACTTGCAGGTTTCAAACCCCTACCTAAATATGTTACGGCACTTGAGAGTGACGCTGTAGCAGGTTGTGCTGTTCTGATTACTGGCAGATGTCTCTTCTCCAGCTGTATGTATAGGGTGCTGTCATCATCACTGTTTGGAAAGGGTAATGTGCATCATGTAGTGTGATCTCCTGATTTCAAAAAAGCACGTTTTTCATACAGAATTGCACACACACAGTGTCCCCACATCCAAACACACACACATGCCATTTACAGGTTTCAAACTCCTACCTAACTATATTATGATACTCAGGAGAGACGCATTAGCAGCGTGCGCTATTCGAATTACTGGGAGGTTTACCTTCTCCTGCTGTACTTATAGGGTGCTGACATCATCCGTGCTGAGATAGGGGAATGTGCATCCTGTAGAGTGCTTTCACAGATGCCAAAAGGGACATCTTCCTCACACAGACTTGCACACACACTAATCCCCTCCACACACACTGAGCATTTGCAAGATTCAAACTCCTACCTAACTATGTTATGATACTCGAGACGGACGCATTAGCGGAGCATGCTATTCACATTACTGGGAGGTTTTCCTTCTCCTGCTGTACTTATAGGGTGCTGACATCATCAGTGTTTAGAAAGGGGAATGTGCATCCTGTAGTGTATTCTCCTAGTTGCCAAAAGGGATATTTTTTTCATACAGACTTGCACACACACTAACCCCCTCCACACACACTGAGCATTTGCAGGATTCAAACCCCTACCTAACTATGTTCTGACACTCGAGATGGACGCATTAGCAGAGCGCGCTATTTGCATGAGTGGGAGGTTTCTCTTCTCCTGCTGTACTTATAGGGTGCTGACATCATCAGTGTTTAGAAAGGGGAATGTGCATCCTGTAGTGTGTTTTCCCAGTTGCCAAAAGGGACATTTCCCTCTCACACACATTGAGCATTTGCAGGATTCAAACCCCTACCTAACTATATTATGACACTTGAGGGAGATGCATTAGCAGAGTGCACTATCCGAATTACTGGGCATCTGCTCTGCACCTGCAGTATTTATAGGGTGCTGACATATTTATTTCTGCAGAGGTATGTACATGTAGTACTACCTGTCAGGTGGGGGATAGCATATATATGCATTTGCAGCCACCTAAGTCAGGGTCAGATATGCACATCGCACTGGTAGGTTATGTTCTATACCATGCTTTGTGACCACAGGACCTGTAACACACAACACAACCAGTCCAGAACACCATACCCACATCCAGGACACACACTTAGCTTCCCTGGGAACAGTGCCGGGATATGCAGGTGTTCACATACACCATTCCAGTTGTTAACATCAGGTACAGGCATATTGTGTGTGAGAACTACTCAGGCCTGTACCACTTTACCCTACAGCCACTACAATTTGTGGGTCCATGTGCTATGGCAGAACCACACACCACAGCCACATGGGGGAATACATATTGCACCTGTCCATCTGCAATGTGGGTACTCATTGTTCCACACCAGAGGTAGACCACCATTGTTGATATCTGACCATACCCACCTTTCCCTGGACATCCATATCCCATCTCCACCCCCAGGCAAGGTTGTCACTGCACACAAACTGTATTTAGCACAAGCAGACTCTACATTTGTGAAGACTGGGGTGGACGACTTCAGAGGACCCATGCTGGGGGACTATACTGGCCACTCAGCATAATCCTTGACAATTGCATTCTATGAGCATGTGTATGGTTTGCATTGATCATGCTATCCCACATATACCCATGACTGCTCCACAACAAGACACCTGTCAGGTGTACACCAGCCATATATGAGCCGTACAACAGACAGAGTGAGCTAATACATTGCAGAGCTGTAGCCCACAGAGGGAGGACATCTGTGAACAGTTCCGGCACGGCACTTCATTCACACATAATCATTACAACACAGTGTTGACAGTGGAATTGTCCAGAGAATGCAGATAGGGCTCCCCTCAGTCTATTATTGACGGACACTTACTGTTAGAGATCCTCAGCAACCCTCTTCCAGCACACACCGACAACATGGCTGTGGCTTAGCACATTCAGTCCCTGGGACCTCCACGGTGCCCCTGCTTGATAGAGGCACAGCTTACTAGCCTCACATGTTGCCTTATGTGACCTACTTTACAGTGGAACAGTAGCCTACTGTACTGGGGATGCAGATGCCAAGCACACTCTGGCTGAGCTGTCATTCCCTAGGGCAATAAGCCTAGTATTGACCTCTGCACCCATATGTTCAATTGTCGGATGCACAATATTTTGTTGTGCTGTTCTACTGTTTGCAGGTCTTTATTGCCATAGCATTCCCTGTTCCTATGACCAACTTGTGTATCTGTGGAAGATGATTGCATATGACGGTGATCCACTATATCACTTATGTCTCTGTAGTCATTTACTGTGTGCACTGGGCAGATTGCTGTGTTGTGGTTGGTTCCGGGACTGACACGTACAAATACCAGATATGTGTGGCCAACTGCTAAACAGAGATATGGCCTAAGTGTGTGAGCATGCCCAGTTCAGCCTTTCCATGGCATGTTGTCTGACATATGCCTCATTTATCAAAGTGTGCGAGCATGTCCAGTGTGAGCTTTCCATATGTTGCACTCTGAAGTCCACCACATATTTGGGTGTGTGTGAACTTCAACAATATCTCACGTTTATGGTTGTGTGTTGGGTGTCATGTTGTGTACTAACTGGCCAACTGCTTCATGTCTGCCACAACAGGGATTATACTGTGCCTGCAGGGATTGCATGGGATACTTTGCATACAGTTCTCAACATACTTTCATAATGACCTAACACTGTAGTACCGTATAGTGTACTGGTTCAGTACTTTCACTGTGGTGGACAGTATCCTGGGCTTTAGTCCTATGACTGCTTGACATCTTCATAGTGAGCACAACAGCCTGGTTAGGGGCCAGTTGTGCACATATGACCATGTTGCATTATGTTCAGATATGGACTACCTACACCAGGCTCGTCCAACATTGGTAGTGTATTCCACAACATGGGTGGACATTGGCAAACACTAGTGATGTTCCCTAGGCCATTTCTGATGTTAGTCACAGGGTGTGTTTGTCCTTCGACACACATTGTAACTGGAGTTTGCCATGACATATGTCATGGTTATTATACTGTGCCTCCGTCTACCTCTGACATAACAGTGATACCCAGGGTTAGCCTACCATCTCCCATCCACTCATCAGGATTCCTCTTGAGGGGTGCCGATAAGTTACTCTCTGGCTGACCTGTACCAGGAGTTTACTGAAGAGTGGGGGTGCCTTCTGTGTTATGGATCATTCTGTACAGCTTGTCCTATGTATGTCAGTGCTGGGGTTCAGGTCTCTCATGTGCATAGCTCACTGCCATTCAGATTGTACAAGGTGCAGCATGTTCATTGATTCCAGGTTGGACATGGCTTCATACATCAGGCACAGCTTGCCTGTAGCTGGGCAGTATGGCAGTGTGTGGGGCTGCAGTTTGTTTACTCAGGCAACACATGGCATCTGTTCATGCTCTTTGCTACTCCTGGTGGGGTACTGTTGTGGACTTTACAGTTGATGGAGGTGTCTGCTGAGGTATATCCCACAGGGGCTATTGTAGTCAATTGTGGCTGATGGAGGATGACTGCAGAGCCACAGTGACATCCCCTTATCTACATTTGCCAACCTTCATGTTTGGGTGGGTATATAGTATATGTTTCTGCGAACACTACAGCCACATGTTTGTCCAGTGCAGGATATCTATCACCTTTTGTACCCAGGTCTCACATTACATGTTAGGTACGTCATGGGTTAACACCTGTGTGGTAATTTGTGGGCACTTACTGTATATCCACGGTGGTTGTCTATACACAGTTCTGCAATTAGCTTGCTGACATGGCTATGGCTCCAGTTGTCTGTTTGTAGGTGGCCCTTTTGTGGGTTGCTTGTGTCAGCTGGGGGTCGGATATGGTGGGCTGTTTACTCCTCTGCATACATGTTCAGTCACAGTCCTTCCATGTTGGCCTATACCTATGGGACATATATACAGAACGGGGGGGGCAGGACCAGGCCTTGTGGGATGCCACTCATATCTGCTTTGTAGTCTGACATGGATGCGGCATGTCTGACCATGTCAGTTCTGTCCTTGGTCTGGTTTGCAACCCCTCTACTGACATAGGGGTATATATTTAAGCTGGTGAACATATCCGTACAGAACTCGTACGGTATTGTCTAGAAGCATGTGCACAGTCCAGCTACACTGTGTGGACCACATTGCCCTCATCAATGACCTTAATGACTGCTTCAAATGGGTCAAACATGTTTAGGGGCAGGATCTGCAGTTACGACAGCCACACTGTGTAGGGTCCAGTATCAGTAGGTCCACAATAGCCTTCTGTCTGCGGTGCATACTGATCCTTTCCATAGCTGTGCAGACCAAGCTTGTCAGGATCCTGGGGTGGTAGTTTGCAGTATCCATTCAGGCAACACCTTTGTTGTGAAGGACCACTGTTGTTGTACACTGCTCTTTGGGTACATATCCTGTGGTAAGGCTGACATTGGGCAGTAGTGTGATTTGGCATTCCATTATTCTTGGAGTCCATGTTGGCCTCAGCTCAGGACACCATCACATACCTTTGCTGCTGTGTGTTTTGCTTTGCAGATGATGGCTGTTACCTCAGCATCTGCAATGTCAGGGGACCAGCAGTCTGCTGGGATAGATATGTTGCACTCTGGGGGGGGGGGTGTTTGCACTGCACCTGTCAGGTTGTATGTTAGCAATATGTGTGCGTGTTTGGTATGTTGTTTGTAATATCTGTGTGATTCGGAGCATATCTGTGGATGCCCAACATGGTTCCTACCATCAGTTAGGTAAGCCTTGTGATTATTCTTAGTGTCCTGTACATTTTGTATCTTCATAGGTTCATGGGTTCATACTAGGCTATCCACCCTAGAGCATTAGTAAGCCTAGCCAGAGTGTGTGTGTCTTTCGCCACCCCTTGCTATGTTTCTATTATGGCCATTTATGAATTTCTTTACTGTGCCTCTGTCTGGTCGTGACACAGTGAAGACCCCCAGTATACATGTACGATCATCCATCCACTTGGCAATATTCCTGTTGAGGGGTGTCAGTGAGGGGCTCTGCCTAACATGGATTGGGATCCTGTTTCTGGGTGTGGGGAGCCTCTGGGTTATGTATCTGTCCCTCCAGCACATCTTATTTCATTATGTGTTGAGACTGACATCTGTCACTCTCACAGCTCCAATGGCTTTGATTTCCTGTGGTGGAGCATGTCCATTACTCCTGTGTTGGACATGGCCTTGTACAACAGACATACAATGCCTCTGTGTAGGCAGTCTGTGACTGCATTCAGCTGGGGTGTCTACAGCCAGGCAGCATATGACATATATTTCACACCCTTTATCCTCTTGGTTGGGTAACTATGAGGTCTTCCGAACCGCTGCAGGTGTCACGTACAGTGCATCCCATATGAGTCATTGTACTAGATTATGGGTCTGATAAGGGAACAGTACAGCGGCACAGTGAACTCTGTTGATGTAGATGTGAATCCTTTCATGATACGGTGTCCAATATCGACAATCTTCCTAGCCACATTGGCATTGTGAGTGTCACATGACAGATTACTGTCGACTTGTGTCCCTAGGTCCCTGATTACTCCTTGCATACATAATGGTTTGCCACCTATGTGGTAATTTGTGTGTACCTTGTCTGGTATTTGGTGGGACATTCATACTGTCCAGTGTCTTCAGGATGTCTGGGTGGAGTTCTTGTGTGTGAGAGTGTGGTCTGTCGCATGCTACAGACTGTACAGCAATTTGGACTACACTTAGGTGCACAAGGGTGGTCTCCACTGCTTTGTGCATTGTCAGTTACCTGGCCATATGGGTGTCTGTGCTGCATATGGATACTCCCCCTCCTTTGATGTTTTGGGCCAGGTGTTGGGGCCATAACACATGATATGTGGTATAACCTAGTAGTGCTGGTGTGCTATCACTAGGCTTGCAGCAGGCTTCTGTCACTGCACAGACATCGATGTTCTCCATAATGGGAAGTGCCTCAGGGGCATGCATATTGCAGTTTACACATCTGGCATTGGTCAGCATTACCCTTATGTTTCCTACCACTTATGTTTTCTAGGGTGGTGGGTAGTCTTTTTGGCCTTGCCTACATACGGCTCTATGGAGGTGGCAAAGGCCTTATCCAGTATCCAGACGCACAGGGGTAACAGGTCCAAGCCATCCCTGGAACAGCAGCATGGCTTTTCATGCTTGACATCTCAAGCAGACAGACATTAGACCCTATTGGACTGACAGCTGTAACTGTGCCAGCTGTTAAACATGATCATTCTGTGTTTGCACTGTGGCATCATTCTTGGTGAGATTTGGATACTGCACACAGCCAGTGTCATACCGGTCTGGGGTACATACTCAGAGGGATCATCCATATCTCTTTTCATGTAGACCAGGGAGGTACATCTCAGGTCATTCACACCAGCATGGACATTGAGTGCATCATATTTCTGCTTGCTTTGGGGTGACCTGCATACTTGTGTTATGTGGCATTTTGTGGCAGCCTACAGGCAGCTTACTCTACCCTTTCCCTGGTTCAGTCTGGTGAGTGGGACAGCAGTGTGTCTGCCTATACAGACACCTATTACAACTGTATCAGGCATGTTGTTTATCCTTCTGGCCTGTGACTGTTTGGCACACCAGCTTTGTGTACTATTCGTTGCATGTGCTATGTTTGGAGGTTGTGGTTGCTTGTGATCTGCTTTGGAGGCTTCTGTTGGTTTGGTGTGTTTGTAATTAGGGCCTCCGGGAATATTTTTCTGTGTTTATGTGTTTGGTTTACAGTTGTGGTAGGTCTATGTGGGACTGGGTTTGTGGTGTATGTGGTTACCTTCTCCTCCTGACTAGTTTTGACAGTACTGAGTTGGTGGAGCTCAACCTCTGGTTTGGATACATGGTTGCATCTATCACATATATTTGTATTTATTGGGGGGTGTTGTGGTTGTCTGTGTACTTGGGACAGGTGTCACATTGCCTCTGGATTCACAGATTCTACTTGTTGTGGCTGGACTTAGTGGATTGTATGTGTGGACATATGTTATTGCCATGCTACTGGTCCATGATTACTTCCCTTTTTATGTTTGCTCTATCATGTGGTAGCTTCCTCATTCTCTTGCATGGTTTGGTAATGGCTGGAGTCCAGCATGCCAGATGTCTGCGTGTATGGCATTGTGTGTTGTTGTTATTTGTGATTGCATACTCCAAGCATTCCTGGCTGTATTCATGGAATGCCTGTATAACATGTTCTGCGGTGTGTCCCATATTCTGAACTTGCACAGGGCCTTTCGTGGATTCAACATCAGTTTGGAGGGTTGCAACCTATGCTTTACACATGTTTTTCACTGTGGTATTCTGGCCAGGGACTGCGGTCGGGATGTGTATATCCATTGTGATTACTCTATGGTCTGGTCTTACCAGTGAGGGATACACTTCTCATCTTGCCATCCAGTACACATGTTGCTGATTATCACATCCAGTATGCTTACCCCTCTTGTGGGAGTGGTACGTTGTTCCTGGACATTTTGGTTTATGGATTCTGGGAACTTTTCTCCTACTGTGTTGGTGCTAGTATAATGCTCCCAGTGTATGTCTGGGTATTTTCAGTCAAGCAATATAATGTGGTTTGGGGGGCTTGATATATTCATGTATTCCAACATAGGCCAGGTGCAGTTCCTGGTATTAGGACAGTAGTCTGTAGCAGGCTATATACTGGGAGGCGGTTTTAGCCATTGGTATTTGACCATGGCTAATCCATGCTGCTTCTTGTTGTGGTACCAACATGGGGGTGTGGTTATCCTTGACATTTATTGCTAGTCACCCTCCTTTTGTAGCTTGTTCCATGTTTTGCGGCTGTACAGCACAGTATGAGGTGTGACCTGGTAGTGTTAGGGTGCTGATGTGAGCCTTGACCCAGTTCTCTATTACAGGACTGGTATCTACATTCTCCATACTGTGTGCGTTTACACTGCACACATCTTGCTGTTTAGACTTCTGGCATTGGGTAGCATTACATCTAGGTTCTTATCCCTTGTGGTACCTATGAAGGTGGGTTTGTGTTTTGAGACTTACCTATTCAGGGCATGCTGTGGGTACTGACAGCCTTTGCCAGTATCCATGGGGCATGGAATGATAGGTGCATGCCACCCCTAGCAGGTGGTGCATCATGTCATGCTCCGCATGTCTTCCCAGCCTGAAACACATTGGCTCCCCTTTGACTAACTGCATTACTTCAGCCAGTTATTGCACTTGATCATCCCATCGTCATTTTGTGGCTTCATGCTTGGTGAGGGTGGATGTTAGTCAGGGTGCTCAGGTGTGCATATAGTACATGGTGTTACATTACTTAACACATGGCATTCATGCCTCAGGTGGTGCTGCAGGGCTGCCTCTGTCGGATGCGCATATTACACTTCCCTGTACATGTTTGTGAGCAGGTCATGTCATTTTAGGCATCCATGTTATTATTTGAGTGAGTCAGAGGGGGTATCATTCCCAGGGTTCCTACTGAGCCAGTGTATGTGCTATGCATTGCCTCTTTGCCAAGGCCAGGGCATACTGGGCACGCCTCCTTCTGCCTACTGGGGCAGGCTCAGGTTGTTCCTCCTCCGAGTCACGCTCTGCCTGTGATGGCCTTGGCAATGGTGGGGGGCTGTTTGGCCCAGACCTATGCTGGTCCTGCTGCAGCTATTTTCGCAAGATCATATTATGTAGCATAGCACATACCATGACAATTTGGGTACATGTAGTTGGTGTATAATGCAAGGCTCCACCAGATGTGTCCAGACACCAGAACCGTGATTTGAGCAGCCCAAACACACGCTCTATTACATTACGTGTTTGTGCATGTGCCTCATTATGGCATTCCTGTTCAGGTGTGTGTGCGTTTCTGATGGGTGTCATCAGCCATGGCTCCAGTGCATAACCTGCATCCCCCACTAGGTGTCCATGTGGGATGTCCCCATTGGCAAATGTCTGGTACAGCTGCGTCAAATGCCAGATGTGGGAATCATGGTAACTCCCAGGGCAGCCAGCACACACATTCATTATTATGTCCTGGGTATCACACACGACCTGGCAGTTGATGGAGGGGAAGCCCTTGTGGTTAATGTAGGCCCTACCCTGCTCACCGGCTGGTGCTTTGATGCGTATGTGCGTGCAGTCTATTGCACCCACTACCTCAGGGTATTCTGCTATTTGCTGGAAGAGACGCATATTGCTGGCCAATACCTCACGGGCATTGGGGAAATATACATGATCACCGACATGTGCTGACATGGCATCCAGGAACTGGTGCAGTACCCTGGAGGCTGATGCCTGTGATATCCCCATCATATTGCCAGTTGGTCTCTGGAAGGTACCTGTTGCTAGTATTCTTAGGCCAACACATACCTTGGTTTCCACTGGGATGGGTTCCCCTCTGTTGGTTCTGTGTGTGAGGCGTGGCCTGCACAGCTCAACAATTTGCTGCAGGAGCTCTCTGTCCACTCTATAGCGCTCTACTATCTCCAGCTCATGTAACCCATGGTAGGTGACTCTGGGCCTGTACACTCTTCTCCGTCTCCTTACTGTGGGTTGTCTGGCATCATCTGCATTGTCACCACCCTCAGCAAGTCGCCTATGTCTCATTATGACAGCTATGGCAGCCCCTAACATTTCTGCTCTGAGTGAAGCTTTTTCAGTTTTCACTTCTATTAGCTTACTCCTGTCTTGCAGTGTCTCTTAAGAGAAACATCCTGCACTACTGTTTGCAGAGTTTTAAGTGCTGGGCTGGGCTACTATTCTGCCTGTGTAATTGCCTGCTTCTAATTGTTTTCACCTGCTAGCTTCAGCAGTTATCCCTGCTAGCTTCCTATTAATTCTGTTGCTTCCTTTTTCCTTTCTGTTTCCTCAGGGGAGAGCAACGTGCATACCAGTAGAAACACGCTCACAGTGCCTTACACGCATGCACACGTGCTTACACGGTTCAGAATCTACTTATTCGGGTTAAAACGCGCGCACACCCACCCAAACACTGTTACACGTCTGCCAACAGCTTCCAACATGCTCAGCCTGCCCTACATGCGCGCACACCAGCGCAAACAGTGTTAAACATCTCCCAACATGCTCCCACATGCTCAGTCTGCCTTACACGCGCGCACTGCCCTACTCGCACTTCATGGCGTGCACGTGTGCATGCGCCCAGCAAGAAACTTTGGTGTAAGTAACAGTGTACACCTTCCATTTCTTGACTTTCCCTGACTTATCTAGTGGCACACCTCTTTCCATGATCTGTGTCTGTCATCTGTCATGTTACACTGACCTCCAATGAACTGCATTTCTTTCTACCATTCCCCTGTGATGTCACCTATCTCCTACTCTATTCCTCCCCTTATGTATCTCTTACACTACTCAGACTGTGCTCATTTGCTATGTGACTGTGAGATTCAGTATCCTAACCCTCATTTACATGAGATTGCCTACTAATGCTTAGTTACATGTCTTAGACTCAGCTTCCCCCCTTAGCAACCACTACACGGTGGCCATGTTGTTTTTGGTCTGCTGGTCCCTGCATTGTCATTCCATGTATTGCATGAAACCCACATTTGTGGATTTATAACCTTCTTTTTTATGTTTTTATACAGCGCAGCCCGTTTGCGCGGGGCTGCGCTGGGTTTAAACATCGGCGATCGCCGAAAAAAAAAAATTATATTTTTATTATTTTTGCATCGGGTTACCTTGCCAATGGCCACATATTTGGCCATTGGCATGCTGCCTGAGACATATGCACCCTTTATTTGGAGCTGACATGGCTCCGTTGCGGAATTTGCAGAAACATACTCAGTTGTCAACTGAGTACATTTCTGCAGCTAAAACATCTCTTACACGGACTGGTTTCTGCTTCGTGGATCGTTAATATACCTCATTTGCATACCTTTCGGCTGCAAGTGAGGTATTTAGCATGTCCACGCCCAGTCCGTGTAAGAGACATTTTAGCTGGTCTCTTACACGGAGTTTAGGGCAGTTCCTGGATCGTGAGGCTTGCATGGAGTGTTACACATCTCTTACACTCCGTGCAAGCCTTCATGAATCCTGCCCTATGTCTGCCCAGAGGAATTTTTAACAGCATTTTGAATGTGAATTCTCAGTTTGGCTTATTGCTTTGATCATAAACAAGGAATGTTTATTTTGCCAATCATCAATGCTAACTTGTCCTTCTTTTGCCTAATATGGACAGGTGGACATGTGACTGTTTTTAGCACCAGCTCTGTAGCATTTCTGCTTCAGCTGGTGACAGTAAGCAACCATTCTCCAAAGAGCACCAGAGGATTTTCCCTTGTTGCTGGTACACCAGGATGTCTATACTAGACACATTATAATTTATATTTGAAAGTAAAATTCAGTCGGACAGGCAGCATTACAATTATTCTCAAGCAGATCTGTGTACTCTCTTCTCTGATATTCGGATATCAAGCAGGTGCTCTCATTACTCATATTAAAAGGGGAAGAAAGAGACATGCTACATTTGCTCATGACCTATGGCACAAAACTGATGGGTAGGAGCAGGGCCATGATCTCTAAGATGATTTTCCCGGAACTGGAGAGGAAACAATGTTTTCCATCATAGCCTGATCTTTTTTCAGCAGTACAGATGTTCGAACACTAACCTACACGGATGTTATTTTCTAATTTGTTATCCTCAAAAGTGAGGTTCATGAGGCTGCAACACTGATGTGATTTAACTGTACAGGTCTTTACCTTCCTGGTATAACTTTATGGGGACACTGCATTTTGATGAAAAGGACATTCACGGTTTCACTATTGTTGCATTATCTTTTCACTATCATAGTAAGACTACTTTCTTGACAGCCTGTGGCAAAAAATGTCAATTTACCTTTTGCAATAAAATCATTTGATTTCTGTAGATTCAGAGTTGTAGTTTTAAGGCATATTTTCTGACTGAGATATAAAGATGGACATTTGTAGCTGACTACATGTACATAAAGGAACTGACTGCATCCAGTCCCTTGGCTTAAAACTACAGTTGTGTAAGTTGAAAATAACAGTAGAGGTTTAAGTGATCACTTCTGCAGAAGCCTTAGCTATATAGGTTATATATTGTCAATAATATAATGGTTAGCCAGCTTCCAAAGCATCTGGGTACTTTCCATGTGCCCAAACTGTCAAGCAGCTCAAGCTGAGCTGACTAAAAGACAGGTTTGGGTGCAAAACCCTCCCAGAGCTTTCCTGCCAGCAGAGATAGAGAGAGAGGCTGAGCCATGAAAGGACAATGCTAGGAACAACAAAAATAAATGTCTATGCCCTGGCATAAAAACACATAAAAAACAAGGGAGGTGGAGGGAGGGACTGGCTACTGCAGCAGAAATCATTTGAATATTTATTGCTATAGTAAGTTTACTTACACAATTGTGCTAGGTTCATCATATTGATCACTGCTGCAGTAGGCATAGCTATATGGGTAGATTACCTAGGTAACTACATTTGGGACGTGGAAGGTGAGGAGTCCAGGAACTCCTATAGAATGGTTCTACCAAAGCTTGCTCTAGATATAGAGAAATAATCAAGCTTATAGTGCTTTGTAAAGGTGTGCACAGAGGACCAATTAGCAGCTTCTAGAATGTTTCTAGAATCCAACCCTTTCCAAAAAGCCATTGATGAAGCCAAGGCCCTGGTATAGTGAGTCTTGACCCTGCCTAGAAGAGATTTGCTATGGTGAATATAACAAAAGGTAACAGCCCAAGACAACCATTTAGAAATAGTCTGTTTTGACATAGGTTGTCCCTTCATGTTGCCTTCACAAAAATAAACAGTTGATCTGAAGATCCAAGAGATTTAGTTCTGTCAAGATAATACCTGAATTGTCTGCAGAAATCCAAGTTATGGAGTATCCTTCCTCCCTCAATTTTAAATTCAGTAAAGAAAATGGGGAGATAGATAGTTTGGCTTAAAGTAAACTTGGATGCCACTTTAGCCATTAAAGAAGGATTAGTTCTCAAAGAAACCCTGTCCTTATGGAAAACGAGATAAGGTTGACTCACTATAAGAGCTTGTAATGCAGAGGTCAGAACAATCAGTAAAACTGTTTCCCATGTTAAGAACCTCAAGTGAACCTGATTAGCTGGTTCAGATGGAGCAAGTGTTAGCTTCTCTAACACAAAATTAAAATCCCAAGGAGGGCCCACAGGTTTACCTGGCAGCTTTTTATGCAAAACCACTTTCAAGAGCATTTTGACATGAGAATGCCTTGAAAGAGGAGGATTCATGGGCAGACATGCTGAAATGGCTGATAAATGAACCTTGATAGAGGAATAAGAAACGCCATAGTATAGTAACTCACACAAATACTGTATTTTAAAACCAGAGAAAAAACAGCCATAAACAGATGCTGGTTATGTTTTTGGCAACAACTAGAAAGCCTTTTCCATTTGCTAATATGTGAGTTTCTAGTAGCAGGCTTTCTTGTCTCCATTAATATCTTCTGCACGTCCTCAGTAAACAGCTGCCTAAAAGGAATTAAGATGCTATCATACAGGCAGTTAACTGAAAATGATTGATGTCAGAGTGTATCAAGCACCCCTGCTCTTGTGTGAATAGATACAGGCTGTGAGGAAGCTTGTGGTAATTGCCCCTGGTCATTTCTGAAAGAAGGGAGAACCACCATTGCCTAGGCCAGAAGGGAGTCACCACAATGATCTTGGGGACTCCTTCTGAATCTTCAGAAGTACCCTGGATATTAGTGGAAAGGGTGGTAAATCATACAGGAACATTTCTGTCCAAAAAAAAAGGCAGCTGTTTTCCAGGCCTTATTGCACAGAGTTCTGGAAAAGAATATTGCCAGTTGATTGTTCAAAGAGGAGACAACAAGGTCTACTTGAGGAACTCTCCACAGATGGATCAAATGTTGAAGACCCCCTGATCTAGTTTCCATTTGAGGGGGTGTGCCCTGGTCTTGCTCAGATTGTCTGCCATTCAGTTTTGCTCTGACAGAATGTAGGATGCCTGTAAAGTGAGAGTGTACTGTGAAGCTGTATCCCAAGCTAACATGGCTGGTCTGAAATGGGTGTACAGCCTGGTTCCCCCTTTTTTGTTGATGTACCACAAGACTGTTGTATTATCTGAAGCCATTCCGAAGAGGCCCTGGGAGCCAAAGATGGTTTAGAGAGTCGAATGCCTTGATCAGGGCGATCATATCCTGGATATTCATGTGCTTGCACCTGTCCTTGGTGCCCTACACCCCTGCACTTTTATCTTTCCTGAAACTTCTCCCCAAGCAAAGTCCAAAGTGCCTGAGGTAAATGACTGCTTTGGAGCAGGGATAGAGAAGAGGAAGCCAGGATTTAAGGATATCTGTTGTCTCCACCAAAAGGTTTCTCTTTTGACAAACCTCAGTGCTGGGATTTGAACAGATAAAGGGAGCTGATGCTGGGGCAAAATAGATTTCATATACCATTGTATCTTTTTCATGCAGAATCTTTCCAGGGGTGTCATGGGATTCATAGAAGCCATGAGACCCAGAATCCAGAGGTATCTCCTTGCAATGACCAATGTCTTGAGTGGAAAACCTTACAAACAGATCTATTACTATTAATTATTACTGTAAACTTCAGCAATCCTCTACAAAAGAACCTAAAAAGTTCTGGTCTACAATTAACAATCTACTTACCCCAGGCAAAACAGTTACACCTAACCCTCAGGACACTGACCCTGATGATCCCTCTTTAATAGCCAACAACTTCAATACTTTCTTTACCACTTCCATTCAAAGTCTAGCTGACCACCTATCTCCTGACACTTCTCAGCTGCTCTTAAGTAGGATCGACTCTATCCCTCCCCTTCAACTTCAACCCATATCCACCTCCTATATACAATCACTTTTACAAAAACTAAAACCCACTACCCCCTCAGCAGATAAGCTTCCTGCCGAATTCCTGCAAATAGCAGCTAAATCTATTGCCTACCCTGTCTCTATCCTAATAAACAGATCCATAAAAGAAAGTACTTTCCCAGCAATTTGGAAAATATCATACATCATACCCTTACACAAAGGAGGTAAATCTACTGACCTTTCTAACTTTCGCCCCATGCTATTATCTCCTCTAGCCAAAATCATGGAAAAATGTATACACAAACAACTACTCAACCATCTCCTCCAAAACAACCTACTAGCTAACACTCAACATGGATTCAGACCCTCACACAGCACTACCACAGCTCTACTTTCTTTTACCAACACTATCAACTGCAACCGTAACAACAACAAACTAACCTCTTCACTTTTCCTAGACCTATCAAAAGCCTTCGATATGGTAAACCATATACTTCTTCTACACATACTTAAATCCCTTGCCCTGGATTACTCTTCAATAACCTGGTTTTCATCTTATCTTGAAAACCGGCAACAAGCAGTACTCTGGAAAAATTCTCTATCCACTCTACTTCCCATCTCTCTAGGAGTACCCCAAGGATCTATACTAGGCCCTCTTTTATTTTCTGTCTTTATTAATGATCTCCAATCATCTATCCAAAACACTACCTGCATACAATATGCAGACGATTCTACCATAATTTGTACAGCTTCCTCTCAAACAGAACTCCAGTCTCTGACCCAATCAACCTTTTCAACCGTTGAACAATGGTTCTCAAAAAGATGTCTTCTCCTGAACCCCAAAAAAACTAAGCTATTACTATTCTCACCTACCCACAAATCAACTCAACTAAACTTCACTATTACTGCAAGTGATAATTCCCACATTTCCCCCGACTCTACTACAAAACTGCTAGGTGTTACTATTGATAATAATCTTAATTTTGATTATCACATCAATAACACAATAAAAGCAGTGAATAAAAAGATTGGCTCACTGTATAGAATCAAACCCTTTCTTACACCCAAAGCACGGATCACCTTGGCACAATCCCATCTTATCTCTACCCTGCTGTATGCTTCCCCTGTTTACACTAATCTCTCTAAAGGTAACCTTAGGAAACTAACTACATCTTACAACAACATAGCTCGATTTGCCACAGCATCTAAGTATAGAACCCACAACTGTCTAAACCTAAAAGTATTACACTGGTTGGAACTTCCTAACAAGCTTATCTATCAACAACTTCTAATAGCACACAAAATTCTTTATCAACCATCAAAAACACCAGCCCTTAGTAACCTCTTGACTCCTTACAGTAACCTGAAACAACTACGCTCCTCCGAAAAGCTACAAGTCAACACTACTAGAATTACAAATTCTGCAGGAAACTGCCTTTTCTCAAACTCAGTTGGTAAAATATGGAATAAACTCCCCACACATATCTCCTCTCTACCCACTCTTCCTCTCTTTAAAAAACAACTTCTTTTACATCTAAACAATTTCTGGCTATGCTCTTGCACCAATCCAGACTAACCTGCTCTCATCTGTCTACTTTCATATTTCTTTAATCAACTCTGTAATGTTTCTCTCTGATCACATAATGACTTACTGATTACATTGTTACTACCATTCTCAAACATGAATTAAAAAATATTTAATTTTTACAATTAATGTTTTTATAAGTAGTACGAAAGTATTCAATGCATAGCTGGTATTAATTGTTTTTTCTTAGATTTGTACAACCATACCTGACTAATATCATTGTATTTTGCTTATTGCCTGTCTCATAAGTGTATTGTACTTGTTTTTAAATTACCTGCTTTTATCGGTGGAGCTTTTCTCCCCGGGCCTCTACTGAAAATGGACTTTGATCCAGCTAGACTAGCCCGGTCAACAAATGTAAAATAAAAAAATAAAATAAATAAATTTTGCTGTGAAAGAAAAGCTCTTTCAACTGAAGCATCTAGCTGACATCCCAGGATCACAATCCTGTGTGAGGGAGTCAATAAAGACTTCTGACTGTTCTCTTGGAATCCCAGCTCATGTAAAGGATGTCTCACCCAAGAGGGAGATTCCTGACACTTTGCAAAAGACACACTAAAGATAATCATAACATCTAAATATAGAAAAACGTGGATACCCTGTAGTCTGCAATGAGCTATAACTGGAGCTAGACACTTTGTGAACATGAGAATTGATAATGTGATCCAGACATACAAACCTTAAGAAATGTCTGCAGTCTGGAAGAATAGGGATGCGATGATACATATCTTAAAAGTCGTATTACCAGGAGACTTGAAAGAGGGAGAAAAGTTAACAGTTTAGGAAAGAAAGAAACAGAACTGGTCTCCAAGCATTTTCTTTCTTTGGAACTTAGAACATCCTTGAATAAAAAACCCTTCCCCACTTGGGAAGGAGGAATTGGTTCAATTAATACTTGAGACAGTATGTGACGAAGAACAGGTGGAAACAAAAAGTCTGATATGGAGGATGAGGAATGACCCACCGGAAAGGAGGAATTTCCATCCATTGCCATTTGTAATCTTGATTAATGATATTCAGAACCCATTTGTCTGCAGCAATCTATTATCAAACAGAAAAATGGAGATTAAGACTTTCTGGAAGAAAAAGGAGGCCAGGGTGGTAATGGGTCACAAGGACTCCTGACTAGTCATTCAGACATATTTGACTGTCCTTGGTTTTTAGAGGTCAAGGACTTCTTTTCGGAACTCCCTTGCCATTGATTCTTAAATGTCTGTGTTCTTAATTTCTGTTGAGACTGTTTATTCTATTTTCTGCAAAAAAATGGAAGAGAAGTAAGAAAATCTTTTGGACAATTTGGAAAAGGAGATCTAAAATATCTTAGAGATTTCCTGGATCAGCTTGTCCTTTCATCACACTTTTTGATCACTTCTGCAGCCGAGGCGGCAAACACTAATTCTCTATCCAAAGAGGAATTTAGAATCTCATTTTAACACACACACACACACACACAGACACACGCAAACACACACACACACACACACACACACACACACACACACACACACACACACACACACACTGCAAACAATGAAACAATGAGTAGTGACCTGTGCAATGCAATAAAGTGAGCTATTCAAAGCAGATTTTTCATCACAAGAAGAAACTGCAGTTGAAGCATTCCTCATTCTTTCACAATTTGTCAGAACAAACTTTAACATATGAATCTGACAATTCAAAATTCCTAAAACCAAAGAGGTTACTGAGGGTAATGCTACTCAATGCTAAGTCTAAATCTTAAAATGCACTCACTCAAGGAACTCCTTAAAATGGAGAACATCGATATCTGTGCAGTGACTGATACCTGGTTCAAGGCTCCAGAGGGCACCCCTGCACTACCAGGCTATAATTGATACCACACTTTTCGGCCATGTAACCTGGACCGAAACACCAAAGGTGGAGGTGTGTCCATATTCATTAAGGATATCCACACCTCCAGGCTAGTTGCTCAGCATAATGCATCAGAGGTTATCCAAGTGCAACTAACTCTGGGCAAAACTGCAATCCAAATTGTAGCTTGCTACAGATCCCACACCATGCCCCAGGATTCCCACTCCTCTTTTCTTGATGTACTAGAAAAATTAGGGCTCAACAAAATACCCTAATAATGGGCAACTTCAACTACCCAACCATTAACTGGGAAAACTACTCATGTACCAACTCCTTAGCTCAATGCTTTCTGGAATTCCTAAACTCCAATGCCCTGGATCAACTTATCCACACCCCCACCAAGGGCAACAATATCCTAGACCTAGTACTTACCAACATGAGTGACCGGTGTTCCACACCTGAAGTCAGCTCCTCATTGGTCCGATCTGACCAAAAGCTAATCACCCTTGATAGCCACATCCCTCCCTCACCCCCCATTAAGGAAACCATGGTAAAAAATGTCTCCAAAGCCAACTTCATGCTTCTTAAGACAGAAGTGGTGAACTTCATGACACCCATGCAGATGGACAATACAGTTACAAATGCTGAATCCTACACAAATGCACTCTATAAGCACTTACATAAGTGCATGGATCGTGCTATCCCAAACAGAACCAAGACTCTATCCTCCAAAAAAGGAAGCCAATCTGGTGGTCCCCTGCCATAAACAAACTGTACAACAGAAGGAAGAAACTGTTGCAAAAGAGAGTAAAATCCCATGAGTGGAGGAGCTCCCTGGTCAGCCTCAGTAAGAGGCTGAGATCCCTTATAAGATCCTCCAAAGCTAGCTACGAAAACAAAATCACCACTAATTCTAAGGACAACCACAAAGCATTCTATAGCTATGTCAAGAATCTTGATGGCAACACCCAGATCTGCTCTGAGTTACAGCACAATGGCACGAAAATTACAGAGCCAACTGATATTGCCAACATCTTGGCAGATAGGTTCAGTACTAACTTTACCCTCCCTCACCCCCTAAAGGGCCCATATCTATACAGGAAGAATGCAGAGTCCCTGTAATCACAACTATGCAGGTAAAAGCTGCACTCTCTAAAGCCAAAAACACAGCATCCATGGGACCGGACAACATCCCAGGCTGCGTTTTACACTAACTTCAGAATGAACTGGCTCCCAACTTAAGCACCATGTTCAATAATAGCCTCGCATAAGGCTTTGTGCCCACTGAATGGTGCACACAACAGTTATCCCACTCCACAAAGGGGGAGCCACCACTGATCCCGGGAACTATCGACCTATTAGCCTGATGAGCCTGGTCTGCAAGGCCATGGAACGTATCATCATGGAACTCATAAACAAAGACATTGGTAACCTCCAAACTCTGGATCCCACCCAGTTCGGGTTTGTGAAAGGCAGATCATGCCTTCTGAACCTGATCAACTTCTTTGAGGCAGTCACCAAAGCCGTAGATGAGGGTAAGGTGATTCACACAGCCTATCTTGACCTCGCCAAGGCTTTCGATACCATCCCTCATTCTGGAATTATAGCTAAACTCACTAAACTAGGTATACATCCCTACATCACAAGATGGGTTGCCAACTGGCTCACTGACAGAACCCACACTGTAAAAGTTGCAGACTCCAAATCTGACCTCAAAGCAGTGACAAGTGGAGTACCACAGGGTTCCGTCCTGGGACCTCTCCTGTTTGGTATCTACTTCTCTGAAGTACAGTCTAACACAGAAGGCCTCTGGTTGATGAAGTTTGCAGTTGACTGCAAACTAGGAGGCATAGTCAAGCCCCCAAATGATGTGGACATCCTATAGAAGGGCCTCGCTGAGACAGATGCCTGGTGTCAGAGCCATGGCCTCAAGCTCAATGCCAAAAAGTGCAGTGTCATCCCCTTTGGTAAAAACTCTGTACCCATGAATTACCACATAGGCAGCAATCTACTTAATACCGAATGTGTGATAAGAGACCTTGGGCTCCTTTGATAGTCACATTGCCACAGTAGTCAGGAAGTCCTTCTACGTGGCACACCTCATCATAAAAGGGTTCTCATCCAGGAAAAAAGTGGTCATTGTTCCCCTCTTCTCGACACTCATTAGACCCATTATAGAGTACAACGCCCCTTTTGGAATGTACTTCACAAGACATCTGCAGCAGCTGGAAAGGCCCAGAGGTACCTCACAAAGAGGATTACTGGCCTCAAACAAATGCCTTACACTGACCGCCTCAAAAAACTCCAGCTTTACTCCATAGCATATCGCCTACTCCGAGGTGATCTCTGCCTAACATATAAATCTATGTCAAAACCAGAGCTGTTGGACATGCTACACCTAAAGAAATCCCAATCCCTCCGAGCTACACGCTCTAGGGACCTAAAGCTTATCACCACAATAAACAGGACATGCTGGAGGGATAGATTCCTGTCCCAGAGACTTCCCATACTCTGGAACAGGCTACCCATCTATGTCAAGCAAAGTTCTTCATTAGCACTCTTCAAGAAAAATCTTGATGAGTGGATGGGAAATAGGAAATACACCCCAGGGATCACTTCTGTGTCTCTGCTCGACAGTGACACAGGAAAATAACTTTCTTGGGTGATGTAAGCCAGGGAACCTTGTTTGCTAGGCTTACATTGGCCCAGGGGCCGATAGCCTAGTACCTACCTATGAACCTATGAACCTATGTAGAAGTATACACTTTTTCCCATATCTATCAAAAAGTTTCCCATCTTTATCAGAAAGAGTAGGATTGGAATTAACTAAGTACTTAGCAGCAGTGGGATCAGCTAAGGATGTAACTATCTGTTGGGTCAGATTTTGCAATAGTGTATAAAAGTGTAAAAGACTGAGGAATTTTATACATCCTGTCTACCTTTTTAGTGGCAGCTGGCTGACTAGCAGGGAAATTGCAGACAGTAACTCACATATCTGCTAAAGCAGGCAGAACAGAAGGAATGATTATAGGTTCTAGAAAATTCTTTCTGCAAAACTCATTTTTTTCTGTAGAACTGAGGAATCTCATTGTATTATCTCACTTAAAACACCGACACATTCTAGAAATAGTATCAGAGAAAAAGACCCTCCCCCCACAGGAAGAATCCGAAACTGAGCTCTGCTCTGAATCTGAATCAGAAATCTGATGAAAGAACCCTGAATCCATCCTGTATTTTCCTGTTCAGATTCAGAATCATAAATCTTTTCAGGAAAAGAGGAATCAGTACTTCTTTTACCAGAAACTACTTTACAAGAAGGATCACTAGCATCACATGAACTAAACCCTAAGCCGCTCGTCTCTAAAGAACTGTGAAGAAGAGTAAAGACGTGTTTGTTTTTCTGTTTCTTTCTGATATGAGAACATGAGGCTGGCCTTGTTACTAACGGCAGCAGCTGCTACCCCAGGGATGGGCACTACATTCTGGCACAACAAGGGAAACTTCCCTGTTACATCTCCTAGGACCGACAAGATTGGCTCTTCCTTGCCTACTAAGGGGACTCCAACAGCCACAAGGGATGTCTAACCTCTGATCCATAGTGGCTGTAGGTGTTACACCAGAGGGATCCTGGGTAAAGTTGAGTAGTCTGATATACAACAAATGGCCACAGCAGAATCACCCACCTCTGACTGAGGCAAATTGCTAGCTTGCTGTGATAGCAAAGGCTGTTTGCTTAACTTTTTCTTTCTGTGGCAAAAAAAAGGACTGACCATGGGGCCAGTAATCTGTTCCATGGTCAGACCAAAAATGTTGTCCCTTTCCCATGGAAGGCAAGCATCAAATGCCAGTAAAACTACCAATCCACAAAAGTCACCTTGTTGACTGTAGAAATCACAGTAAAAAGCATTTTCAAACACTATGCCAGGCCCAGGAAAGTAAAATAAACACAATTTCTCCACATAAAATATGTTTTTAGTTAGTCAACACTACTTTAAACTGACAGAAAAAACAAGTGCTCCATTTAAAAGTACATTACACTGTCAAGGCAGGCCATTAAAATACAGCTCTCCTAGCTTTGAAATAACTTTATTGAAGATGAAAGTGATAAAGCATCAATACATTTAAGAAAATGGAAGGTTTTCCCCTAAAGGGAACTTATCTGCCAAACCAAGGAAAGCACAAGCTGACCGTCAATCCTGAAAAGCCTCAGACAAGCATAATGTTTGGCGACATTAAAGCTCCGCAGGGCTTTATACCCAGACTTGTCATTTATTCAGCTCTGTTTGAGCTGCTTGACATTTGGGTGCATGGAAGGTTCTCTAAAGCATTGCTGGATGGTCATTATGTCTTTGGCAGGATATAACGCATATTGTGAAGCTACTGCAGCAGTGATTAATATGTCGAACATCTCTTTACTGATCCTGCAGCTAGAACCAGTGACCTACCTAACTGCTTTGTGTTCTTAAGGTCACAAATGTCTGAGATGTAGCTACCCCTCTCATCACATATGATGTGACAAATACCTGAAGGACATGAGACTTCACAAAAAGGACTTCCTACCAAATGTGGGAGATCTATAATTGAGTCACAGAACTACAAAAGATGAAAAGCCACTGTCAAAAATACAGTAAACCCCAAAATGTCATATCATGAAAGCACCTGTAACCATTTGTACCAGATATTTATAATGACTCCGCAATCACTGCATCTCAGGCTAACTGGAACATTCTGAGGTACCACAATCTCTAATATATTATGTATTTCCATAGTCACAGTTTCAGTTATCTTGTTCTAAGCATAGTAACTATAGTCCTTAAAATTAAAAAAAAAAAAAAAATATATATATATATATATATATATATATATATATATATATATATATATATAGACATATATAAACAACTTTAGGTAGAAATCAGTAAGAGTGCTGTCTAAATTATGCTTTCATCTCATGATTTTCTTTTGAGGCTAGATTAAAGGTAAGAAAAATAACATCTGCGTGTAGCTGAGTTTAAAATACATTAGGTAACTGCAGGCAGGTCTAGAAAGAGAGATATTAAGCCCTTTCACAGAAGTTGGTGAAATATGTTTTCTTTTCCTTTGCTAACAACAGCAAGAGGTTTTCTATTAGTGCAGTAACAGTAATTATGGATAAAAAATGAGCATAATATTTTTATTTATTTTTAAAACACAACAATAGAAAAAACAGACTAGCAGTACAAGCACCGAGAAAGTGCATGTGGGTAGCATTTGATTCAATCTTCTTTTCTTTGTTCTGAACTGATGTGTTCAGTCGTACAGCAGTGTAATTATAAGAATATAGTTCTGCAAACAAAGCATCAGTGAATTTCTGAGCTACTGTCATTTCAGCTGAGTGCACTCTCATTTATTTGAAATGTTTTAAAAGCTCTACATCAGTTTAATTAATGGGATTGTGCATTTGCTTGCCTCTCAGATGATTTGAAGGGAAATCTTCAGTTCTCCAGGGTCTTTGAAAGTACTTTCACTACGTCTGTGGCTAACACACGTTTCCCTATCTCACTCCCTCCTCCCCCATTTTTCTATACCTTATGAAGACTTCTTGCTTCTGCCACCATCAGTTTTTTTCATTTTCATTTATTATTTCATATATTTCATACCATACTTCTCAACCATCCAGAATTTTGCAGAATGTCTCTGATTTTGCCTCATATTTTTGCCATGTCACTCAGAAAATGTTTGATTTTGTAGCAAATCAATTTAGGATTAGAGTCAGTAATATCAGACATTTAAGTTTCATATTTCTTGTTGTTGAAAAACTACATGTTGATGCAAAACTTGTTATTCTATTAATTAAAAAAAATGGTTCTGACTGTGGGGCCTTTGCCTGCCTATTATTTTTGACTTTGTTCCAGATTCTTATAGGTTCATGGGTAAGTACTGGGCTAGCTGCCCTTATGGCCTACCCAATTTATTTTCAAAAGTGAGAATCCAATCCTGTACTTTGTTTTTGTGAAGAAAATCCCTTAACCGTTATACCAGCTCCGACCCCATTTTTTTATAAATACTACGCTGTCTGCACACTATTACAAGCCTAGCCAATATCCAGTGGAGAGAATCCAGCTCTATACCTTATATCTGTGATGTAAATACTTTAACCATTACAACAACCCACTTCTTGATCAAAGATGTTGAGACGTATGTTTGGTACATTCCCCCATCCAACACAAGTCAGAACAAAAGTATATTCGGTATCTAGAGGTTAGTTTTTTGGATGCATATATATATATATATATATATATATATATATATATATATATATATATATAGGACCACTTCTGTTCAACAAAAACACATTTCTTAGAAGAATAGAAATACAAACCCATTTCAGTCAAAGTGTACTTAACCGAAAGTGCACTTTCGAGAATTACACCCTCGTGAACACTGGTTCATCAAACCAGAAATAAAAGAAAACAAAACACTACACCACTGAATCTCGATACAGTGTGGATAAGGAACTATATCCTTCTCCCCACTGTAGTGCGATCTCGGAGTTAGTATAAATAAGTACTGGAGGTGTGTCCCGTAAAGTAAAACACATTTTTGCAGGGGGGCAGGTTCCCCTGCACCCCCACACCCCTGCTACTTACATATAAGGATATATTTCCTTATCCCCACTGTACCGTGATTTGCTTAAATGATTTTCACGAAAGTGCACTTTCAGTTAAGTGCACTTTCTCTGAAATGGGTTCATACTTCTGTTCTTCGAAGAAATGTGTTTTCATTGAACAGAGGTAGACCTTTATATATATATATATATATATATATATATATATATATGTGTGTGTGTGTATGCATATCCTAGGGCATGGGAAGTCATGTATTTACAGGTTGCATATGTCTCTTATGGATTGAAACAACCTGTAAATCAAGAATCAAAATGAAATGCACCAGTATCACGTCACATGATCCAACTCCATATGATAGTGAAATAAATAAAGAACTTTATTAAAGTTAAGCACTTTCATCCAAAAAAATCAGGACTTCAGGAACTATTTTTACAAGCTGTCACAGGTTTAAATAACCCATTCTATAGTCACATGACCAAAACATTACCTAGGCTTAAGGTGCACTTGCCCACTAAGATAAAAAAAATAACATTTCAGTTGTTAATAATAAAAATAAAACACTTATTAAGTTAATTATAAAAGTGACATTCTGATAGAAAAAAAATGATTTGTTAACAACCCAACATTCCAAGGAACTTAACAATTAAAATAGGTAAGCATTTATAAAAAAAACACACATAATGCAGTTGTTCTACATTTGTTGCAGTTGATAGGGTCATAGAGGTATAATAGGCTAATGACCACAATGGCCCATATAAGCCTAGTCCTGCAACTCAAATGTGACCCACAAATATGCTTTATATAGAGGGTTGATTTACTGACTTCCTCTGACCATCTGAGACATAGGTGCCAGACCAGGGTAAATTTCTGATTATTAATCCATTTTTCCAAGTTGCATTTAAATAGGGTTAGGGAGCATCTCTACATTAAACAGATGGGAAGCCTATTCCAGAGAATAGGAATTCTTTCAGAAATGTATCTGTCTCTCCAACATTTATGTTGTATTTATGTAGCAAGAAAAGTTTATTATTTTTGATCTAATAGTTCTGATCTGTTTGTTTACAGATATGCAAAAGGTTCATCAAAACAGGGCCCAAGAATGCCTTGTATACCAAGCAAAGATCACTTCTCAGTAGTGTGTATGATACAGAGTAAAGAGACAGGGTTTACAGGAAGTCAGAGTATAACATTGTGCTTACTCTCCATATCCTTTTTGTAAGGAACCTTTGCGGATGGTCCAGTTGCTGCATATGTGTCTGGTCAGGTACATACCAAAGGGGACATTATACTCTATGATGGGTCTAATAAGAGCTGAGTACAGTGGTACAATGACCTCTCTGGGCCTAGATGCCATGCCCTTACTTATTAGTAGAGCACACAGAAGGATTTTATTTCTGTCTTGGACACATGTTGGTCGAAGCCTAGACTACTATCTACATATATGAGTTCCCAGATCCCTGACTAATGAATCAACTTTAGGGGTGTTTTATTGATGATATAGCTACCTGGGCTGTCTGACTTCCAATAATGTACTATAATGCATTTCTTGGTATTGAGTTTTAAGACGTGCCATTGGTGCCAGGTGTTTGCCTGTATTGGACCTTCCAAAAGACTGTTCTTATCTTGGGAGGATTCATTGACTACTCCCAGTTTGCAATCATCTGTGCACTTGGTCAGCCAGAGGCCTTTGACATTGGCTTTGAAATCCGAGAAGTAGATGCCAAGGAGGACCAGGCCTAGCACAGAACCCTGAAGGACTCCACTGGTGACTGACCTCTTTGTGGAGGTGACCTCAATGATCCTAATCTCTTAGGTCCTATCCATAAGCCGGAGAGCTATCCAGAGTGTTATAAAGGGGTTTATGCCTAGTTCCATAAGAGTGTTGACAATGCCTGAGTAGGATATTGTATCAAATGCTTTAGCCAGGTCAACGTAGGCAGTATGCACTGGATTCTCCCCATCTATTACCTTAGTGACCTTTTCAAAGAAGTCCATCAGGTTCAGTAAGCATGGGCTTCTTTGACATAGTCAAACTGGAATGGATACAGTGTCCGGAGGTCTCTTATGTCCTTGTTGATAATTTCCATGATGATTCTTTCCATGGCTTTGCAAATAAGATAAGCCAGACTAATGGATCTGTAGTTTGCTGGATCTGTTGAAGGTCGTCCCTTTTGAAGGGGGATGATAGTTGCAGTCCCCCATTCTCATGACACAAAGCCTATTTTTAAGACTATAGTTAAATAGTGAGTCCAGGGGTTCTGATAAGTCAAACTGAAGACTATTCGGGAGACACCCTAGGATGTTATTGGGGTCCATTGAGGCTGTGCTCTTGGCTTTAATGAGTGCAGCCAGTACATGCTCCCTAGTTATAGTTGGAGGGGTTATGTTTGAGGGTGTTTCTTGGGGAATGGTTGGGGTTGCAATTAAAAAAATCCACTCCATAACTTATTTGATGTCCCCTTCCCATATTCTTTCAATGATATGTCATTTACATGTCTGCTGGGGTGGCTGCAAATTATATCCGGCCATCCAGCCATCGCTTTCACAAAATGTCTGATAAATTCAGTCACATGACTGTGCTATTTTATTTTTCTGGCAAGATGTGATATGGATATGCTTTGGAAGAGGATTCTAATCTACATTAGGTAGAGCCCCTCACTAACACTCTTCAAGAGAAACCTTGACGAGTTGATGGGAAACAGAAACAGAAAATTTACTCCGGGGATCACTGCAGTGGCTCTGCTGGACAGAGGCACAGGGAACTAATCTAAGGGGGCAGCAAAAGCCAACACATTCCAGCTAGGGTTATACATGCCCTCGGGCAGATAGCCTAGTGCTTACCTATGAACCTATGAACAACAACACTGTCCCAAATATGAGCCCTGTCAAACAGGGTGAGGAAGTGCTATGTCTAAGAACATCTGATGTTCTGTAGACCCTGAGGTGAGTAAACTGTGTGTGAAATAGCAATTTAATCAGTATTACAGGGCTGTGTCCTGAGTTCTCTGCTGTTCACCTTGTTGATGCACGACTGCATGGCCAAGTATGACTCCAACAAAATCATCAAGTTCGTGGATGATACCACTGACGTAGGTCTTGCTAGAAATAGTGAGGAAACAACCTACAGGGATGAAGTGAAGCACCTGATAGGCTAGTGCAACAGCAACAATCTGGCCTTAAATATAAGCAAGACCAAAAAATTAAAAGTGGACTTCAGGAGGACTCAGGAGATACATCAACCTCTGGAAATTAAGGGGGTGGCAGTAGAAAGAGTCAAAAACACCATGTTCCTGGGGGTGCACATCTCTGATATCCTATCCTGGTTGACTCATATTAGCCACACAGTGAAGAAGACACAACAACATCTGCACTTCCTATGGAAACCGAAGAAGGCAAACCTGTCTCTGTCCATACTCAAAGTTTCTACAGGGGGACTATCGAGAACATCTCTCAAATAACATCATAGTTTGGTATGGTAACTGCAAAGCATCTGACTGCAACTACTGAGGGTAGTGAGAAAAGCGGGAAAAGTCATTGGTTCCTTGCACCTCTCCATGGATGACGTGCATGAAACTCGGTGTGTGGGAAGCGCTAGGAAGATCATTGACGATACCACTCACCCGTCCCATGGCATGTACTTCTGACTTTCCTTGGGCAGGCGGTATTGCAGCTTACACTGCAAAACATCTAGATTGAACAGGATTTTCTTCCCTCTATTCATAAGGCTGCTGAACTCGAATGCCAAGCATGACAGCAAATAATCAGATCAATATGCCACGTGTTGTGAAGTATCATCTATAGTAAACATCTGGGAAATTGCTTCAGTAACTGCTACAGTTAGCCCAATTTCTTATGCTATTAGTTCCTGAATGTGCAATAGTCAGGAGTGAGTCAGCACTCCATACATGTGCAATCTGAACATCAGAATATATAATACTACAACTGATGAAGCGGAATGTTCTAGGCCATCATAATGTGAGGTCATAGTCTTTTCAGTGCCTACTTGTTGACTTTGACTGATTCATTTAATATTTTCTCTCACACACCACTATCTCCTTCTAGTGTATAATGACTCTTCTGTACACATGATAGCTTTAAATTTCCCATTCAGTATTCTTCAACACTGAAACTGCCAAAGATTTTTGCCTTCCTGATGTAATTTTGTTCTTTCTTAAAGGTTCCACATGTGTAGCGCTCCCCACGTCATCTTCAGTATTTGCATGATTTGCTTCTCTCTCTCTGTCTCTCCTTCTCTCTAAGCTTTCCATTACCTGTTTTTTTTTTTTTTAATTTCTGGGATAAGCCTTTGAGCACCTTTACTTTTCACTCCTTGTCTATCTGTTACTATGAGCCCAGCTAAAAAGCATCTAGATCTCAATATAGGCCATCAAATCATTGCTAGTTTAGTGAAATCTATCCACACAGAGCAAGTCCTGATGGCCTCAGGAGTACCCTCACCTGTCTATGATGTTGAAGACCACTGATCCAATTTATGCCATATTTTTTATGTAGTATTGCACAGGCAATGAGAGTCCTTAGAAGTAGCACACTAACCCTCTGTTTTGCAGTAAACCTTGTAGCCTCTCAGACTTATGAAGTGCACTATAAATCACACTGTGCAATATTATATAAATCACACTGTGCAATATTATATAAATCACACTGTGCAATATTATATAAACCACACTGTGCAATATTATATAAATCACACTGTGCAATATTATATAAATCACACTGTGTAATATTATATAAATCACACTCTGCAATATTATATAAATCACACTGTGTAATATTATATAAAGCACACTGTGCAATATTATATAAATCACACTGTGCAATATTATATAAACCGCACTGTGCAATATTATATAAATCACACTGTGCAATATTATATAAATCACACTGTGTAATATTATATAAATCACACTCTGCAATATTATATAAATCACACTGTGTAATATTATATAAATCACACTGTGCAATATTATATAAAGCACACTGTGCAATATTATATAAATCACACTGTGTAATATTATATAAATCACACTGTGCAATATTATATAAATCACACTGTGCAATATTATATAAATCACACTGTACAATATTATATAAATCACACTGTGCAATATTATATAAATCACACTGTACAATATTATATAAATCACACTGTGTAATATTATATAAATCACAGTGTGCAATATTATATAAATCACACTGTGCAATATTATATAAATCACACTGTACAATATTATATAAATCACACTGTGTAATATTATATAAATCACACTGTGCAATACTATATAAATCACAGTGTGCAATATTATATAAATCACACTGTGCAATATTATATAAACCACACTGTGCAATATTATATAAATCACACTGTGTAATATTATATAAAATCACACTGTGTAATATTATATAAATCACACTGTGCAATATTATATAAATCACACTGTGCAATATTATATAAATCACACTGTACAATATTATATAAATCACACTGTGTAATATTATATAAATCACAGTGTGCAATATTATATAAATCACACTGTGCAATATTATATAAACCACACTGTGCAATATTATATAAATCACACTGTGTAATATTATATAAATCACACTGTGCAATATTATATAAATCACACTGTGTAATATTATATAAATCACACTGTGCAATATTATATAAATCACACTGTGTAATATTATATAAATCACACTGTGCAATATTATATAAATCACACTGTGTAATATTATATAAATCACACTGTGCAATATTATATAAATCACACTGTACAATATTATATAAATCACACTGTGTAATATTATATAAATCACAGTGTGCAATATTATATAAATCACACTGTGTAATATTATATAAATCACAGTGTGCAATATTATATAAATCACACTGTGTAATATTATATAAATCACAGTGTGCAATATTATATAAATCACACTGTGTAATATTATATAAATCACACTGTGTAATATTATATAAATCACACTGTGCAATATTATATAAATCACACTGTGCAATATTATATAAATCACACTGTGTAATATTATATAAACCACACTGTGCAATATTATATAAATCACACTGTGCAATATTATATAAATCACACTGTGCAATATTATATAAATCACACTCTGCAATATTATATAAATCACACTGTGTAATATTATATAAAGCACACTGTGCAATATTATATAAATCACACTGTGTAATATTATATAAATCACACTGTGCAATATTATATAAATCACACTGTGCAATATTATATAAATCACACTGTGTAATATTATATAAATCACAGTGTGCAATATTATATAAATCACACTGTGTAATATTATATAAAGCACACTGTGCAATATTATATAAATCACACTGTGCAATATTATATAAACCACACTGTGCAATATTATATAAATCACACTGTGCAATATTATATAAATCACACTGTGTAATATTATATAAATCACACTCTGCAATATTATATAAATCACACTGTGTAATATTATATAAATCACACTGTGCAATATTATATAAAGCACACTGTGCAATATTATATAAATCACACTGTGTAATATTATATAAATCACACTGTGCAATATTATATAAATCACACTGTGCAATATTATATAAATCACACTGTACAATATTATATAAATCACACTGTGTAATATTATATAAATCACAGTGTGCAATATTATATAAATCACACTGTGCAATATTATATAAATCACACTGTACAATATTATATAAAGCACACTGTGCAATATTATATAAATCACACTGTGTAATATTATATAAATCACACTGTGCAATATTATATAAATCACACTGTGCAATATTATATAAATCACACTGTGTAATATTATATAAATCACAGTGTGCAATATTATATAAATCACACTGTAATATTCATGCTGCCCATTCCATATGCTGCTTCATGCTTATGTTATAGTAGGTCATGCACAGGTTGTTACTCAGTTCTATTTATATGTAAAGTGTATCTGGACATTATGTTATTATTTTATTCTATTTTTATTTTTATTTTTATTTTATGTTATTTTATTCTTCTTCTCGGTCTGTGTACGTTTTGCACTGGGAATGAAGCATCACAATTTCGTTCAGCTACATTGTGGTGTAGTTCTGAATGACAAAGTTTACTTTGACTTTGACTTTGAATCTACGATCTCTGTTATCTCCATGACACATCACTCATCCTCACCATAGCTTTGTATGGGCCTTTTCTTACATTTCTTGTAGTTATACTTCTCACCAATCTAAGATTTTTACAGATGTACATTTTCTCTTATAAAAATATATGATTCTGAAGAAAAATAGTGATGATTACAGTCAATAAATGACATTAGATTTTATAGATACCCAAAAGTATTGTTTTCCCAGAAAAAGTTCATTATTACAAACCATCATATTATTTTAACATTCTAATATATGATACCTGCTCTGAAAATGTGCCTATACTTTTGTTTCCTGGCATAATCTCTCTCCAGATTTGTCTTTGTTTCCTGATTTAAGAGGCTGAGAAATATGTTGTATATTACTTTAAGCAAAGATTGCATTGTTTTTCCTGTTTTGTGTCAAGGAATTAAACCTATCTAGATCACACCCTGCAGTTCCCCCTTTCAACATTTTATGCAGTTTAACAATAGAACTCCTCCTCATCTTTAATAGAAGAATCCTCTGTACCATGTTCTGTGTTTTACCTTCACCTTCACTCCTATACACAGACACATGAGCGTGCACACACACACACACACACACACACACACACACACACACACACACACACTCATGCATACACGCACATGATACACATGTACGTGCACACACACACACACACACACACACACACACACACACAAGCACACATACACACACAGATACATGCATGTACACATACACACACATGCACACATGCAGACACACACACTCATGCATGCACACACATGATAGACACACACACACACACACACACACACACACACACACACACACACACACACACACACACCAACATGCACATGCACATACATACACACTCATGCACACACACACACACACACACACACACACACACACACACACACACACACACACACAAATGCACACAGTGATTCAAAATGCATTCATTTTCTCAGCATCCTGGATTTCACCTCAGTATCCTGTGTCTGGTCTCTACTTTCTGATTCACAGCCACATTTAGGTCACCTGCGGTATGACACCCATAGTCCCTGCATGCTTCCCCAGACTAGTTCCCATTTCTGCAGCCCTCCATCTCCAACATATGCTTTCCTTACAATACCCCATCAATAGTGCATGCATCCTCTCTTCAATCTGATGTTGTCCACTGCACCCCCCCACAAAGGCTCCTTGTCTTACCTGCCCACCATCCATAGGTAAACCCTGAGGCCTATTGACATACCCCCTCATGTCAAATATGGTAAAGTGTTTATAAGTTAATAACAGTTTTCTCTGAACAGACAGGCAAAGCAATTGAAATGTCTGATAAATGAGTCAGTCACTGATGCGTTTAAGTAATGAACATGCAAAGTAGAGTTTACAGTGATGTGTCAAGGCAGAAGAATGTCTTAAGGAAAAGACAGTAGAGACGAGCTGGAACTATGACCAAATGGTAGTGTGGATGGAACAGGGTCAAGCAAAAACAAACAAACAAACAAACAAAAAAAGGCCCAGCAAACTGGATGGTCTATTTTTGGTATTTTGATATATCAAAAGTTTTTTTTTGACAGGCATCATCTGCCCACAACAATGAACTGACCATCTCCTAATTATGAGCCAACATATAGTTTATATAACAGTTACTTACGTGTCAGGATGTTAATTATACCTCAAATCACACAAAATTCCTGAATGGACAGTTAAGATTTTCGTTGCTGGGAATAAGGGCAGCGGAAACAGAAGAGAAGAAAGTGCTTTTGGTGGAGAGTAGAACAGAGCAGATATTCTAGAAGGAGCGTGAGAGAGAAAGATGGTGAAGTGATAGCAATATGATATGTGGATGGTAATGCTAGGGTGGGAAGGATAAGAAGATGGGATCGTGGTTTAACCTGGTGGGGGACAGGAGCAGAGCTAGGAGTTAGGAATTCTTTTTTGTGAGGAGGTGTGTGTTGAAGGAGTAGAATGCAGGCATGGTCCCAACTATTATAGAGGTTGAATTCCAGGTTTTGGCAATGAAGTTAGACTAAAAGACTGGGACCAGGAGATCTTTGTGGTTTGTAGATGGCAAGATTTATTTGCATTCGATTACAGTGATCTACTAGTGAGATCATTTTGTGGAGTGTCACAAGAGTGGGACATGCATAGGGATTAAGCATAATTTTATCAGTTTCAACAAGGTGAGTACAGATTATGCGTTGAGTTACTTCTAGGCAATTTAGTGCTTTGAGTGCAGAACACTGATTAGTTTGGTATGATTTGTTAATAGCAAACCTTGCAAATTTTGTTAAAGCATTCTTGTAGCTTCCCTTTAAGGGAGGCCTGAAGATTTGTGAGTAGAGGTGCTCCATAAAGATGTGAAGACAAAAGACAGGTGGTGGCTAGAGCTACTTTTGTGGGATCTGTGAGGTAGTTCTTAGCTCTATAAAGTATTCCAAGCTTTTTCTTTATTGTTATACTATTTTGAATATCTACTGTTATTCACAGCTGTTTTATTTAGGAGTGTAAACTTCAACTTCTTCAGTATTGATCAGGGAGGAGATGTTGAAGTTTTGTCTTGCATGAGTGGTTTGGAGAAAAGGAGGACAGGTTTTCTTTCCTTAGGTTTAGAAATACTTGGGAGTAACGGGGCTAGTTATCAAGAGAGCAGAAGGCTTGCTCTAGCCTGACTTGGAAATGGGTTGGGCTCTCTGAAGAGCATATGATGGTGGAATCATCTGCGTATTTCATAAGACAGTACCTCTGTCTGCATTATAATTAATTATTAATTACTACATTACCTCTTCTGTATCCTGCATAAGACGTAGGAATACATTTGCAATAACCAGTCATTATTTTTCTTGTTCTAGCTTCATTATTATAGCGTTTTCTTTTCTAATATATGCAGTCTGTTCTACCTCACCTATAGCATGTATAACTTCCAGCATTCAGTTGATTGTACTCATGTTTTGTCTACACACTGTGTTTAGATTTTTAGGAACATCACCAGGACATTAAACACAAAAGTTAATTAGCATGTTGTTATAAAATGTTGAAACAGCTGTTCCTACCTTTATTGTTAAACTGCATTAAACTGCAGAATGAGCAGACATAAGGCTGAAGATTAAATCAGATGAATACATTTAACTTTTAAGTATAACATTAAAAGATACATTATAAATCAGATGAATACATTTAACTTTTAAGTAGAAAGTTAAAAGATACATTAAATGGTCCAGGGTAGTCTGCTAACATACTATAATATTGTCTGTCAGCTTAATGATACTGTATGTACTGAATGTTTTACGGATAATTAAACTTCTGTGAACCACCTCCACAAAGATATTTTGTTTATGCTCAGTTTTACTTTAGAAGTTGCATGTTGCTAAGTTTACATCTGTTTGTTGCACAGTGATATTTATGTTTGCACAATCAATGTTATGTGGTTCCCTTTGCTTTAAGTTCCACGCCCTCTTTTGTCAGATATTTGCATTCTGCTCATTTTGCTTTTCAGTTAAATTCTTTATTTCTTATTGATATGTACTTACTTATTGGTAAATTACAAACAACTGTTTATTGCATTCCCAAATATGAATAGTACTTAGGCTTAACAAGCTAGTGTAAGTTCAAGTAATTAAATCTTGATTGTGTATGGCTGGCAGTTTCGTGGACTGCAGCTAAACTGATCTTTAATGTGTACATGTGTTAAAGATGTTATTTGTTTTGACTCTGTCTGCTTAAATGTAACCTTGCATTCCTAATTAAATGATAATTATAGGTGATAGACTGACATAAAAGGAAAAGCAATTTGTTTTAATTTGTTTTGTGTTTTGCATTTCTGGGACACCAAGTACAGAACATGCAACAGAAAAGCTCCTAGGAAAAAATAAATCTGTTCAGGCTATGAGCTGTGACCTCTGCCCTGCCTGCTGTAGTGCAATTCAAGCGAGTTAACTAATTTCCTTTACAATCATAACTGAACCAGCTCTGTATATCATTCCACGGACCTGGAACCTGTTATCGGCGCATGAACATTCACTGGGATGTCTTTGTGCATATATTATACAACTAGCCACCGGACTCATACATCCAAATTTTTACGTTTTTTTTTTCTTATGTCTGGTGCTTTTCTTGAGATTTTAGTGGCTGGTATAACATATACTGCATTATGTAATAATTAAGTAACATCATTTCGAAAAAGAAATGCATTCTGTATCAAGTAACATAATTTCTGGTAATATATATGTATACATAGATATTTACTCGTTGTTCATTTGTGGTTACATTTGAGACAGTACAAGCTATAAGAATGTCTGGCAAATAAATAAATAAAAAATAAAAGAATGACTAGAACTTTAGACTCCTTTAAAAATGTAAAGGAAATTTTAGTCTGTAAGTGCTGCCTTGAAATATTATACTACTGCATCCACAGCATGCCCTACTTTATGCCCTTTATTTCCATGGTGTTATTTGTTCATTCATTCATTCAGTTGCTTGTTTGTTTGTAACTTTGTGGATGCATTGATCCCGGGCACCTTTTTGGTCATGATACAGGAGCCAAATAGACTCCATCTCAATCAGTCATAAAAATGAACAGATGAGTGGAATGTTTTCTAAAGCCAGCTACTAACCTTCATTTGTTTATTTAGCTAGTTAATTATGCATATTTATTAATGACGTTATTTTCATCTGTGCATGGTTTATTTAGAATGGGGAGCATCCTGAAGGGGGAAAAATCCAGAGGAAATACTAAACATAAAATACAAAATGTAAATTATTGATAAAATTTAAGCTCTGCACTTAAACAGGTAATTAAAGCATGCAGGCTAATGAAACTAAACAAAAAAATTTCACTTGTGTAGATCTTTCAACTTGTGACTTGTGAAGCAGTTTCATTTAGTCAAATAGCCACTCAACAGTGTATAAATATCTGCATCCCCTTACTGCTGTGTTCATTTTCACCAGTGGTATCTCTCTATTAATAGACTGATTGATTGATTGTACTTTGCTGAACAGTACAGACCTGAAAAGAAAAATATTCATCTCAATCTGAGGTCACTGCAATTTGAAGAAAGAGAAATGGTACAAAAATGTAGATAAATAAAGTGCAGGACTTTTAGGTAGTCACTAATGGTTGAGTCCCAACACAGGTAGTGGATATGCACATTCACAGTTCACCTACACAGGGAGTTGATATGCACATTCACAGTTCACCTACACAGGGAGTTGATATGCACATTCACAGTTCACCTACACAGGTAGTTGATATGCACATTTACAGTTCACCTACACAGGTAGTTGATATGCACATTCACAGTTCACCTACGCAGGTAGTTGATATGCACATTCACAGTTCACCTACGCAGGTAGTTGATATGCACATTCACAGTTCACCTACGCAGGTAGTTGATATGCACATTCACAGTTCACCTACACAGGTAGTTGATATGCACATTCATAGTTCACCTACACAGGTAGTTGATATGCACATTCACAGTTCACCTACACAGGTAGTTGATATGCACATTCACTGTTCACCTACACAGGTAGCTGATATGCACATTCACAGCTCACCTACACAGGTAGCTGATATGCACATTCACAGCTCACCTACACAGGTAGCTGATATGCACATTCACAGTTCACCTACACAGGTAGTTGATATGCACATTCACAGTTCACCTACACAGGTAGTTGATATGCACATTCACAGTTCACCTACACAGGTAGTTGATATGCACATTCACAGTTCACCTACACAGGTAGCTGATATGCACATTCACAGTTCACCTACACAGGTAGTTGATATGCACATTCACAGTTCACCTACACAGGTAGTTGATATGCACATTCACAGTTCACCTACACAGGTAGTTGATATGCACATTCACAGTTCACCTACACAAGTAGCTGATATGCACATTCACAGTTCACCTACACAGGTAGTTGATATGCACATTCACAGTTCACCTACACATTCACAGATCACCTACACAGGTAGTTGATATGCACATTAACAGTTCACCTACACACGTAGCTGATATGCACATTCACAGTTCACCTACACAGGTAGCTGATATGCACATTCACAGTTCACCTACACAGGCAGTTGATATGCACATTCACAGTTCACCTACACAGGTAGTTGATATGCACATTCACAGTTCGCCTACACAGGTAGTTGATATGCACACTCACAGTTCACCTACACAGGTAGTTGATATGCACATTAACAGTTCACCTACACAGGTAGTTGATATGCACATTCACAGTTCACCTACATAAGCATCTCTTATGCTTTCCCTCCATGAGAACATGCCTGCTCTCATGCATGTCCTGAGATGGATAGTAATAATTTCTTGTGGCAAAGCAAACCAAGTTTCTTCATCCCATATGCTACATGCTTTACTCCTGCTCCACAGCAACAGTCAGCATTCACAGAAGATTAGACTTCCTCGTACACCCCAGAATGGGTGAGCTGGTGTTGGTCACACACTCTTATTTTCCCTGATCAGCTCCTCCATTGCTCAGGTCTGTAACCCAACACAGATATCTGAGTCATAGCCAGGGCTTCAGGCCTTTGTGTCATGCTGGCAACTGGAAAACTACCTTTGAGTACATGAAGGTAAACCATACTCCACAATATATTAGAATTATGAAATGGTTAATATACAGATCAAACTAATGTCATCAATAGTGCCTTGGGTAGCTGGGTGTACACTGTCTTCTGCAAAACACTTGGACCTGGAAATCTTATTTGTTTTTGTTTATTTTTGTTAACTGGCTGGGAGAGTAGGTCCACAATCTAACCCAAAAACACTTTACAACACTTTAAAAATGTATTAAAACAGATTTTAACTAGTGCATGTTCAACAATAAAGACATGGAATGACAGACATAGAGAAACAATATTACAGGCTACAAACCATCTGCGTCACTGAATAAAAAGCAGTGAGGTAAAAACACGAATGTCCAATGGAGCCACAATCTGATTCCAATGGACTTTTATCATCTGTACTTTAAAACGTACAATGGCTGAACCCTTCAGTGAAACCATCAATGTTAATCATTCTATGCCTTTGTACACGTTGTACATCTTAGTCTTTTATTACTATGTAATAGAATTTTATTTTCTGTATCACTCAATTTATTTTTGGATACTTTCTTACCACGCCTTTACTAAAAATAGTCTCTGCCCATTTGGAATTCTGTGGTTATCAAACTTAAATTAATTAATAAGGCAGTTAATTCAGAATATTTAAGCATACCAACATGAATGCTTACTGACTAAGGAGAAAGTAAACTAAAATATAAGAAGTTCAACATTAAACTACTAAGAGAAGAAACTGCATTTGTATATTAAAGGTATACATGCTATCTTTTTGATAGCTTATAGTTTCAGTTTCCCAGCATAAGCAATCAGGAACATTACTGCAGTGCAAGTGAAGACAAAAGTTTAAAATGATGAAATAAGAGAAAGAGTGATGGTATCTAGTCAGAAGGGACTTTACTAATGATGAAGTAAGAGAACGACTGATGGTATCTAGTCAGAGGGGACTTTACTAATGATGAAATAAGAGAAAGACTGATGGTATCTAGTCAGAGGGGACTTTACTAATGATGAAATAAGAGAAAGACTGATGGTATCTAGTCAGAGGGGACTTTACTAATGATGAAATAAGAGAAAGACTGATGGTATCTAGTCAGAGGGGACTTTACTAATGATGAAATAAGAGAAAGACTGATGGTATCTAGTCAGAGGGGACTTTACTAATGATGAAATAAGAGAAAGACTGATGGTATCTAGTCAGAGGGGACTTTACTAATGATGACATAAGAGAAAGACTGATGGTATCTAGTCAGAGGGGACATTACTAATGATGAAATAAGAGAAAGACTGATGGTATCTAGTCAGAGGGGACTTTACTAATGATGAAATAAGAGAAATACTGATGATATCTAGTCAGAGGGGACTTTACTAATGATGAAATAAGAGAAAGACTGATGGTATCTAGTCAGAGGGGACTTTACTAATGATGAAATAAGAGAAAGACTGATGGTATCTAGTCAGAGGGGACTTTACTAATGATGAAATAAGAGAAAGACTGATGGTATCTAGTCAGAGGGGACTTTACTAATGATGACATAAGAGAAAGACTGATGGTATCTAGTCAGAGGGGACTTTACTAATGATGAAATAAGAGAAAGACTGATGGTATCTAGTCAGAGGGGACTTTACTAATGATGAAATAAGAGAAATACTGATGATATCTAGTCAGAGGGGACTTTACTAATGATGAAATAAGAGAAAGACTGATGGTATCTAGTCAGAGGGGACTTTACTAATGATGACATAAGAGAAAGACTGATGGTATCTAGTCAGAGGGGACTTTACTAATGATGAAATAAGAGAAAGACTGATGGTATCTAGTCAGAGGGGACTTTACTAATGATGAAATAAGAGAAAGACTGATGGTATCTAGTCAGAGGGGACTTTACTAATGATGAAATAAGAGAAATACTGATGATATCTAGTCAGAGGGGACTTTACTAATGATGACATAAGAGAAAGACTGATGGTATCTAGTCAGAGGGGACTTTACTAATGATGACATAAGAGAAAGACTGATGGTATCTAGTCAGAGGGGACTTTACTAATGATGAAATAAGAGAAAGCCTGATGGTATCTAGTCAGAGGGGACTTTACTAATGATGAAATAAGAGAAAGACTGATGGTATCTAGTCAGAGGGGACTTTACTAATGATGAAATAAGAGAAAGACTGATGGTATCTAGTCAGAGGGGACTTTACTAATGATGAAATAAGAGAAAGACTGATGGTATCTAGTCAGAGGGGACTTTACTAATGATGACATAAGAGAAAGACTGATGGTATCTAGTCAGAGGGGACTTTACTAATGATGAAATAAGAGAAAGACTGATGGTATCTAGTCAGAGGGGACTTTACTAATGATGAAATAAGAGAAAGACTGATGGTATCTAGTCAGAGGGGACATTACTAATGATGACATAAGAGAAAGACTGATGGTATCTAGTCAGAGGGGACTTTAGTAATGATGAAATAACAGAAAGACTGATGGTATCTAGTCAGAGGGGACTTTACTAATGATGAAATAAGAGAAAGACTGATGGTATCTAGTCAGAGGGGACTTTACTAATGATGAAATAAGAGAAAGACTGATGATATCTAGTCAGAGGGGACTTTACTGATGATGAAATAAGAGAAAGACTGATGGTATCTAGTCAGAGGGGACTTTACTAATGATGAAATAAGAGAAAGACTGATGGTATCTAGTGAGAGGGGACTTTACTAATGATGAAATAAGAGAAAGACTGATGGTATCTAGTCAGAGGGGACTTTACTAATGATGAAATAAGAGAAAGACTGATGGTATCTAGTCAGAGGGGACTTTACTAATGATGAAATAAGAGAAAGACTGATGATATCTAGTCAGAGGGGACTTTACTTGGAAACCTGGAGATAGAAGAAAGGGGTCAGGACATGTAAACAGCGGCACTGGTGGGTAATGAGGTGTTGTAGGCTAGGCTGGATATTAACTTCCAGGAAATAAATGGTTAATATAATATGTTTGATTCGAGGCTGGAGCATTTTGTAGATGAACTGTTGATCCTTTATAAAGCAAATGACAGATCTGTTGGGTGACAACTTGAAGATGACTACTTTAAAAAGAAAAGTGTTTGAAAAGGTATAGTCACTTTTTGCTCTTTCAGCAAAAGTCTCAAAATAGTGATTCAGTATTGAGTATGTGAAACCAAAGTTAAGCAGAGATTGTACCTGTGACTGAGCACCACAAAACCAGATACTAATGGGAAGGTTTCTTGGTACAGCACTAGGAAATCTTGACTGTTGACTGACTTCAGTGGCTCATACGTTCATAAGTACTTATTAGGATATTAATCTATGAGGACCTTAAGAAGCTTAGCGCTGCATTGCTTGGCAAGTTTTTGACCCTTGTGTTTTGCATATGAATAACTTAAGAGATGGGCAAGACAAGGATAAGTTGGGATATTTACTTATCCATGAGGGACAGCACTGCTAAATCAGGTGTACATTTGGCTTTACTGTGAAAAACTGAAAAAAACACATTTCTAGATATGACAATCCAAAACTGGTGAAAAGAATAAAAATCTGTGGTATTTTAATATGTGTAAAATGTTATTTAGTATGACTGTGCCTGAACCTATGTAATATGCACGTGTTACTTGTTCATATTCATATTACCTACAAAGTCCTAGTCCAAGTCTGTCTTGCCTTTCAAAGCACAAACCCCCTCACCTTTGAGAACATCTTCATTGCTATCAGGCTGTTTGCACCTTTTGTATTTCTTACTTATTTAAGATTTGTTTACCAAGAAAGTCCAACTGGGATGGAGCCCATTTTCAGTGGAGGCCTGGGGAGAAATGCTCCAGATGCATGCCTTTGGAATGTGGTAGGAAACCGGAGCACCAGGAGAAAACTCACACAAACACAGGAAGGACATGCAGACTCCACACAGAAGGCACCCCAGCCTAGAATCAAACCAGAGAAACTCTTGCTTTAAGGCGACAATGCTAACCACTGCACCACTGTGCTGCCCAATTATCTCAGGATATGGACTGCTGGAGTTTCAGAAGGTCCAGCTAGAGTCCTCAATGGAATGACCTCAGCACTTGGTGGTTTCCAACTCTCATTTAAAACAAGTCTGACACCTAATGAAGATTGTGGGAGAGAGACGGTGTCACCTTATCAAGGACTACAAATGGGTAACCAAAGAAAACTTTGCAATTTAGCTAGTTTACTTTGTGAGGCTCAACAATTAATCATGTAAATGATAGGAGAACATACGTTGTTAGCATAAATCAAAGGAATTTGGGGACAAAATAAAAGCAGCAAGATTTCAGGGGCTTTATAAGATGCCTGTGACTGTACTGCCAGTATATATAAATGGGGGGCACCTTGCTACTTTATGTCTAGCACAACTCATATAAATAGGAATTGAAATGGATTCTATGAAACAGCAAACAGATCACAAACGTATGGCTGCCTGAATGGTGGCCATTTTGTATTATAACATATTAAATATAATAAAAAACACTTTGAATTTAATGCATCACCATTATCATTAACTCCCTTGTTCCCATTTTCCACATGGGGTCAGGGTGTCATGTTAAATGTTGCCATGTCTCTCAATTCAATGCCACACTCCTGCCTTCTTTGACACGCATGTCTGACTGTTGTAAATCTTCTCTCACACAAATCATCTACTTTTATGCTGGATGCCCTCATTTCTTCTTACCTTCTTCTTGTCTGTTTCAAATCTTCTTCACCAGATTGTCCTCTCCTTTTCTGCACATGTGCCCAAACCACCATAATTTGTTCTGTTTGACCTTTTCTGCAATTGGACCTACTTTGGCTTCTGCTCTTATGTCCTCATTTCTTCGCCTGTCCCACAGTGTGCATCCTACCACTCATCTCAGGCTCTTAATTCTATCACCTCTAGCTTCCTCATCTGCTCTGCGTTTACTGCCCAGGTTTCTGTACCATACAGTAGTACTGGTTGCACCACTGTCTAGTACAAGCACAATATGGCTCTACGTGATTTGGTCATGTTGACTTTGATTCTGATGCATTAATGTAATATTCATTAATTACTTTATTTATTTATTTGACATTTGTTAACCGGGTTAGTTCAGCTCAGTCATAAGACTCATTTTCAATGGAGACCCAAGGAGAAAAGCTCCAGTAGGTATATTCATACAGTGTAAAAAGTCACAAATTACATAGACAAAGACACAGATTACATAGATAATGCAGTACAAAATACTAAACAATAATGATAAATATTATATTTTTTAATATTTAGGGTGGAGTTTTCCTTTAAAACTATAGGAGGTGTTGCAAAGGTGGTGTACATGTGTGCAAGGGCATGTGGAAGCATGTCCACTGTTGACCTCAGCATTGTAGTGTATAATCTCAAAATTAATAAATTCAGTGAACCACATTGTCCCTCCTGATATATGTTATATTAAGTATAACAGTACAATCTCATAATTAATGAATTTGGTGAACCACATTGTCCCTTCTGATATATGTTACATTAAATATAACAGCATTCAGAATACACACAGTGCCCACTATCTACATCTCAAGCTAAGCAATGTCAGAGAGACTAATAATGCCCCCAACATTATGATACAAATAGTGATTCCCTAAATAGTTATTTTGGTTCCACTGGAAAACAATGCAATATTAGGATCACTGGATTTGTCATTAGATAGTATATGAGTTAAGACATACAATATCTGCACCTAATTTTTAATATATTTGCTGATGACTTTCAGTTACATATACTTGCCTGTTTTGTCGATTGCCATTTTCAAAGCAAATATTTTCTTCTATTTTATACAATTCTATTGCAACATTTATTTGTATTTCAAATGAATCTTTTATCTCTGGGTACTCACTGCAAACAGCATACACCCAGCTGGTTATACATGATCAATAAATATGAGCAAATATATTAGTGTTAATCAATAGGGTCATAGGTTCATAGAATGATACCAGACTAGTGGCCTGGAGGCCCTTATAAGCCTAGCCAAGAATTTCTCTCATGTTCCCTCAAAGTCAGCACCTGTTTCCCCTGTCCAGCAGGGACACAGGTGGGATCCCAGGGGTATATTTTCTGTTTCCCATCCAGCCATTCAGGTTCCTCTTAAAGAGGGCTAGATAGGTACTCTGCTTGACATGGAGAGGGAGCCTATTTCACAGATGGGGGAGTCTCTGGGACACAAATCTACCCCACCAACAAGTTTTATTAATGTCACAGACCAGGTTAAGGTCTTGCATATGGGTTGCGCGAGTGGAGTTTGTCTTATGGATATGCAGCAACTCCATCAAGGCTGGGTCTGAAATGGCTTTGTATGCCAGATACAGGTTACCACTTAGCAGTCTGTATGAAACTCAGTAGAGTGACAGGGCTTTTAGCCTATCTGTATAGGACAGGTGTTTGAGACCCTGGATTTTCCTGGTCAGGAACCTCTGTGGTCTCTCCAACTGCTGCATGTGCTTGGCAAGGTACATGCTGAAGGGGGCAATGTACTCGATAATTGGTCTGATAAGGGAGGAGTAAACAGATGTTATGACCTCCTTGTTCCTGGATAAAATACCCTTATTTATGACATGGGCCATGTAGAATGCCTTCCATACAATGGAGGCAATGTGGTGGTCAAAAGTCAGGTTGCTATCAACCTGGGTGCCCAAGTCCCTCACAACTGATTGCATGCTTAGTACATTGTTATTAATTTGAAAATTAGTGGGGATGACATTTTCCCTCAAAGGGGATAATGATGCATTTCTTGGCATTCAGTTTGAGGCCATGCTTCTGCCACCAGTCATTAGTTTGAGTAAGGCCCTCTTGGAGGATGTTCACTTCACTAGGGGAATTTACGGCAGCACCCAGCTTGCAGTCATCTGCAAACTTGGTCAGCAACAGACCACTGGTTTTGGCTTGCACTTCAGAAAAGTATATCCCAAACAGCAGAGGTCCCAAGAACAAGCCTTGGGGTACACTGCTTGTTACAGATCTACTACTAGAGGTGGCTTCTCCTACTTTGACTGAGTGGGTTCTATCAGTGAGCCAGGTAGCTACCCATCTGGTAAAGTACAGTTGTGTACACTTACCATAAATGTAGATGTTCAAGTGTATTCACTGTTGCAGTCAGCAGTTGTGGGTTATCCCTGCTGGGTAGCCCTTGGCCGGCCTGAATACCAGAGTAAAGAATTTCCCTCCTGCATCGGCTGTTCAGAGACTGTGGCTGATGTCAGGTCATCAGGGCTATAAAGGGTGACAGCCAATGCCATTACATCAGTTTTTCTTGCCCCCTAATAGAAAAACAGGGGGAAGGCGGGAGAGAAACAGGACTGCAACAGTGAATACACTCGAACATCTACATTTATGGTAAGTGAAGACAACTGTACTATGTTCTTCTTGTTTCACTGTTGCAGTCATCACTTGTGGGAAGATTCCCCAAGCTGAGGAAGAGGGTGGAGGCATGTTACATAGGTTATTTGGATGCTAGCATGCCCTGCAGGAATGCAGATGCAAATCCTGCACTGGTTTTGGAAAATGTAGCCAACTGGTAGCGCCTAGTGAAGGTGTAGATAGATGTCCATGTAGTAGCCTCTAGGATATCCTTGGTAGGAATCCCTCTCAGGAAGGCCATGGAAGTAGAGGCTGCTCTAGTGGAGTGAGATCTGATGGATTTAGGAGGACTCTTTCCATGGAAGGCATAGCAGAAATATATGCAATGAGAGATCCAATTGGAAATGGTCTGCTTACTAATGGTTTCCCCTCTGCCCTAGGGGTGAATGAAACCAAGAGCTGGTCAGTTTTTCTGACTGATTTGGTCCTGTGAAGGTAAAATATCAGTTGTCTGTGTATGTCCAGTGTATGCAGAATTTTTTCTCCTTTACTGGTAGGCTTTGGGAAGAAAGTAGGTAGGTGAATGGCGTGGTTAAGGGGAAACCTCAGAGACCACCTTAGGCATAAAGGTGGGGTTGGTTCTCAGAGAGACCATGTCTGCATGAAAAATGATGAAGGGTTCAGTGGCCATTAGGGCCTGGAGCTCAGATACTCTCCTGGCTTAGACTGAGCAGCATGGGGTACCAGTGCTGCCTTGGCCAGTCTGGGGCAATTAGGATAACCCTTGGCCCTTCCTTTCTGATTTTGAGCAGTACCCTGGGTATCAGAGGCAGTGGGGGGGAAGTGTATACAAACAGGCTGCCCCAATAAAAGGAGAGGGCGTCCACCCTCTGAGCTTTTGGGTTAAACTCTCTTGAGCAAAATGTTGTTAGCTGGGAGTTCTGGTAGCTTGTGAAAAGGTCTAGGTCTGGTTTCCCCCAGATTTGACTGATCTGCAGGAAGGTCTTCCTGTGCAACTGCCACTCACGAGGATCCAGGAGTTGTCTCCTTAGTTGGTCTGCCAGGGTGTTTTGCTTCCCTGGAAGGTATTGTGCTATCAGATGCAGTCCCAGGTTTGAGACTGACTGCCAGATTTTTATAGATAAGTGACAGAAGGGGTAAGAATGGATGCCTCCTTGCTTGTTTATGTACCACATGACAGTTGTGTTGTCTGTCTTGAACAAAAGAACTCCTGGTGACAGGTGCTCTTGGAAGATGAGAATTTCTCTGTGCACTGCCAGCATTTCTTTCAGGTTGATGTGGAGACTCTGACTCTCCTGTTGCCAAAAGGCCTGAGTTCACAGGGTTCCTTTGTGGGCTCCCCAGGCAATGTCTGAGGCATTTGTGGTTATGGTTTGACTGTGTGGGTGAAGGACAAAGGGGAGACCCTTGTTCAGGCTGCAAGCCGTGGCCCAACATAGGAATTCCTTCCCCAGACAAGGAATCAGGGGGAGTTGGTGCTCCAGTGACTAGGAGTGCTGGCACCAGAGATTCCTTAGGTACCATTGCAATTTTCTCATGTGTAGTCTTGCAAGGGGGACCAGCATGATACAGGAGGTCATGTATCCCAGGGCTTTCAGAATTTTTCTGGCCGTTAGGTGTGTTTTGTGTGCCAGATGGGTGAAGTAAGACTGTAGGAAGGCCTGCTTCTGTAGGGGGAGGAAGGCCATTTGTGCTGAGGTGTCTAGAAGACTGCCCAGAAAGGTAATCCTTTGTGTGGCTGCTTATGGGACTTTTCTGAGTTTATGGTGAATCCCAGAGAGGTTAGTAGAGCTTGCATGAAGGAGAGGTCCTGCAGGAGTTTTTCCTTGGTTTCTGCCTGAATGAGGCAGTCATCGAGCTAGGGATAAATGTACATGCCCTTCTGTCTGCAAAATGCAATGACTGGAGCCAGGCACTTGGTAAAGACTCTGGGAGCAGTGGATAAGCCAATGGGCAGAGCAGAGAACTGAAACTGTTGGGACCCTGCGCTGAACCTTAGGTAACTCCTGCAGGACTGCCTGATAGGGATATGCAGGTAGGCATCCTTCAGATCTAGGGTCACTAGTCAGGCTTGTGGCAGGAGCACATGTAGTAGTTTTTGTAGAATCAATATCTTGAATTTTGGAACCAGGAGGGACAAATTCAGGGTGGAGAGGTCTAGGATAGGGCAGCAGGTGCCCTCTTTTTTGGGGACCACTAACAGTCTTGAATACAATCCTTTTCCGGTCTGTTCCTTTGGTATAGGTTCTACAGCACCTTGGGCAAAAAGCTTTCTGATCTGGTGAATAGCTTCTGTCCTCTGATTTGCAGGGACGTCTGGGTAACCTGACCTTTTTGGCTTCTCTTTTAAATAGAATGTGTACCCGCTGGTAATAATTTTTAGGACCCATAGATCTGAGGTGATGTCCTGCCAGTTTTTTAGGAAGCAGGAGAGTCTTCCTCCTAACCTGTTGGGTGACTGGAGGGGCAGAAGGGAGGGGAGAGAGTCATTGTGAGTCCCTGGAGAAGGAGGTTGGTTTAGAACTCCCTTGCCTAGGGGCAGCAGTGGACCACTATCTGGGTCTTTGCTGGCTATGGGATTTATGCCTAGGGGTTCTGTCTCTGTGTACCTTTCTCTGGACTGGTTTTGTCCGTGAGGGAAAGACCAGTGTTTAGTGGGGAAGTTTCTGCTGAACCTGGGAGGTTGCACCTGTTAGAAGTCCTTGACAGTTTGCATGGACTTGGCTTTGTCCTCCATTATCTTAATGACCTCCTCTGCTTTAGGGCCAAACAACTGGTCTTTATCAAAGGGAGTGTCTAGCAGCTTAGATCTGACTTGGTCAGGCAAAGGCTGTTCCCTTAACCAGGCATACCTTCTGATTACTGAGCCTGTTACTGCAGCCCTGGTAGAAGCTTCTAAGGCATCAAAACCACAATGTAAGGAGTGTTTGGCTACCTGAAAGCTAAACTGTATGAGGTCTGTTAATTCTCTGGTAGTACTATTGTCAGGAATGGACATTTTGCTGGAATTTGAGCATATGGAATTGACAATTTAATGCTCTTACAGCTAAAAGTGGCTGAAGTGTATACCTTTTTTCCCATTCTGTCTAAAGCTCTGCTTTCTTTGTCAGTTGGAATGGGATTTCGAGATAAGCTTGCCCTAGCTCCTTTAGGGCCTTGAGTAACGACTTCAGGGTCTGCAGTAGGATTCTTGAAATTATATTTGTGGATGTCTTGCACCCTGTAATATCTGTCTGGTTTTCTGGGTGTTGGGGGGAGAGAATCTGGTGAAAGGGCAGATTCTAGGAAAACATCCTACACTACATCCGGGATAGGTGGAATGGCTAGAGGTTTAAGCTAGGGCAGGTCAAGGAACTTTCTCAGTCTCTTCTTAGACTGAGGGTAATCTTGGGCCTCCCACTGAAAATGCTCTCTGAGGAAATTTAAATTTTCTCCAAAGGAAAGGTCCTCAGGTGGGGAGGTGGAAGGAATGGGGTCATCAGCATCAGAGTCCTCAAATGCTGCTAAGAGCTGGTCTTCCATGTCTAACTCCTCAAGGACAGAGTCTTCTGATTCCTGGTCAGAGAAGGCTTCAGGGGAGACATCCCTTTTATTTTTGGCTGGGGTGGGAGGAAGGGGTTGGCTTCCCCTAATAAGAGTCATCAAGTCTTCTGCCATTCTGAGCAGTTGCTGTGACTGAGGACCAGGCTGGCTAGGTGTAGGTCAGTGGCTGGGTCCTTGGGGAGGGACCTTTTTGGGGGTAGTCTTAGGCTTGGGCCTGGATGGGTCAGTAGTCTTATACAAAGTAAGTTTAACTGGGGGTGTTGCTGTTGGTCTGAGTCTGGCTTCGGTAGTTAGTGGAGTCTCAGCAGAAGCTGGTGCCTGCATAGCAGCTCCGAACCTGATCACGTGAGGAAGAGGCGACATACCAGTAGAGGGAGGTGGATCCAGCAGTGTACCGGACTCCGAACAGGTCTCAGTAGAGGCCTGGGATGCTTCCTCAGCTGGCGTCAGAGGCTGAGAAGGTGCCTCACTGAGTTCAGCTGTAGCACTGAGTGGAAAAATACCAGACGTTTGACTTGAGTCATCAGAAGGCCTAAATTTTAGAGGCCTATCTCTATCTTTTTTCTTCTTTTTTCTAGGTAAGTCAGTAGCCAGATGAGAGACTGATACCATTTTGCAATGAGAAAAAGATTCACTAAAATGCCTAGCTACAATTTCAGCTCTTCTATGTATGGTTCTAGAATTAAACAGGACTCAGAACCGACACCCAGGGACATTGTGGTCTGGGCCTAAACAAGTGACGCAGAGAGAATGGAAGTCTCAGTGTGGGATCTGCGTTCCACAACTGAAACAATTATTAATTTTCTCTGACATTGGTTAAAAGCAAGAAAATGTCCCCCAATGGGGTACTTAGCTTTAGATGGTTTTCCTCACTCTGGCAACGGCCGACCGATGCACACACAAAACTGCTTCTGCTTCAGGCTCCACGGCAAGAAAGACTGATGTAATGGTATCGGCTGTCACCCTTTATAGCCCTGATAACCTGACATCAGCCACAGTCTCTGAACAGCCGACGCAGAAAGGAAATCCTGTACTCTGGTATTCAGGCCGAGGGCTACCCAGCAGGGATAACCCACAAGTGATGACTGCAACAGTGAAGCACGAAGAACATCATATGGGTTGATGCCTAGCTAGGAGAGTTTATCTATTATGCCCGAGTGGGGGAATAGTGTCAAAGGCTTTGGCTAGGTCAAGGTAGGCAGTGTGAACTGTCTTCCTCTTGTCCATGGGTTTTGTGACTGTTTCAAAGAAGTCAACCAAGTTGAACAAGCATGATCTCCCTTTGACAAAACCAGACTGTGTGGGGTCAAACATTTGAAGGTTGCCAATGTCCTTGTTTATAAGGTTCATGATAATGTATTCCATGGCCTTGTAGATTGGACTAGTTAGGCTGATAGGCCTATAATTGCCTGGGTCACTGGATGCTCCACCTTTGTGTAGAGGGATGACAGTAGCTGTCCTCCATTCAGCTGGGATGAAGACGGTGCTCAGGCTTTGGTTGAATAGGGTGTCTAATGGAGCTGAGAGCTCATACTTGAGTTCATGTAGGATCAGCCAGGGATATTATTGAGTCCCATGGAGACTGTATTTTTTGCCTTTGAGAGGGCATTAAGGACCTGCTCCCTGGTGATGAGGGGAGGGGGCAGGTGCTGCGGATGTCCTGTTTAACTGATGGGAGGAACAGGAGGGTGAAGTTTTCACTTAACCCGTCTGCCATCAGGTTGGCTATATCTGTGGTATTTGTGTATGTGGTGTTATTGACCACCAGTTCAGAGCAGATTTGGCTGTTACCTTTGAGATTGCAGACATATGTGAAGAAGTCCTTGTGATTGTCCTTGGTGTATGTGGCCAATTTGAACTCAAAGTTAGCCTTAGAGGATTTCACCAGTGACCTTATTTGCTTGATCAGACAAAGGAGAGATTGCTTCCAACTTGGTACCTGCTCCTTCTTGGTCCTGGACAGCAATGTTTTCCTTTCATTACAGAGTTTATTGCTGCTGTCCACCAGACAGGTTTACTCTTTCTTGAGGAAGATGATTTGGTCAATGTTAAATAGAACATAGAAGTGCATTAAAACAAAATGATAGCTCAAGAAAACACCAGCTCAGACTGCCTTCTGTTTCCAGTAACACTGAATCATAGCAAATAAAAATCAACAAACTCAAATACATTAATTAATTTATTTTTTGTATATCAGGAAAGTCCAACTTGGAATGCGTCAATTTCTGGTGGAGGCCCAGGGAGAAACGGTCCAAACGCATGTCTTTGTAACATGGGAGGAAACCGGAGCACCCAGAGAAAACCCACACAAATGCAGGGAGGACATGCAGACTCCACACAGAAGGAACCCCATCCAAGAATTGATCCAGAAAACTTCTTGCTGTGAAATGACAACCCTAACCGCTATGCCACTGCACCATCAGTTTTTCAGTTGTTGCAGTCTCACTGTATCTAGTGTTCTCCATCTGAATGTGAGATACAGACAAATTTATAATATAAAGCCATGGCTCACAAATTCCATGAGGTGTGGTATTCAGGAAATTGTAGAAGGCTGTGCCTGTGAGGTTATAACAGTTAATCTTGTCAGCCCGGCTATAGTTACATAGACCTCGCCAACATTTATTTATTTATTTGAATTTGTTAAGTGGGGTACAGCACTGATCATTAATGACAAATTTCAGTCTCAGGATAACAACCCATGCCGTGCAGAAAATTTCACAATCAGAACAGAGTAAAACAAAAAAAAAAAACAAACAGTTCTATATGCATTGTATACAGTATTGACAAAGATGAAAATCTATCTGCAAGGCAACTGCAGAATAGCGATGACAAGAAGATAGGTTGAGGAAAGGATAACAGAAGTATATAGCCTGACAAAATATGCAAAATGGTTGAGCAGATTAGGTTATGCCCAGAGAGGAGACATTTGCATTCTGTTTGCTTTAGAATGTGTGTTTTTAGCTGTGATCTAAATTTGAGGTATGAGGAAATATCTTTTAGAGGGGAAAGGAGTTATTTTAAGAGAATGGGACTAAAAATGATGGAGTAGTTGGTACAATGAAGTCTGAATTTTGGAGTTTGAAGAAGAAGGTCAGAGTACTTGTAATTACTCAGATTACAGGAAGAGGTGTGCCTTATTATTTCTACAACTAAAGGAGGAAAGAGTTTATCATTTAGTAATTTAAACCACAGTGACCCAATTAGGAGGGTTACATCACAATTAAACAATATGGCAATTCTTGCATGAAAGGTAGCTAAATTAATACTGAGACTGATAGAGAGAGATGAATGTGAATTTGTTAACTGGAGACAGACATCTGATAATGTATTAATGACAGTAATGCTGGTGATTGACGTGCAGCAGACATATAAAACATTTATAGTATTAAGTCCTGATGCAGAAAATTTTTTGACAAGAGAGAAATGGCATTTGGTGCTGATCACACTGGATACTGGCTTTCCATTAGTGTTTGTTGAGCTATTAAGTTATTTATGATTGAAAGAACTGATGACTGTAGGATACTGCAATTAACTGCAAACAACTGGAATGAGACTGAAATTAATGCCTTTATCTGTTAATTACCCAGAACTGTGCTGAACAAGTGCCAGTTTCTCCTTTATGTGCCAAGTCTTGTACCTTTCAGAATAAAGTCTCCACACAGTGTAGTTTGTCTAACAATGTTTTATTATGTACAGCGGAGGTAGATGTCAGCAATATCCAAATCAAATCTTAATGTCCGTAGATTTTGCACTCGTTATGTTGTCGTTAAATTCTGTACCCAGAATGTGATAATACTGTCTCCAGTAACTGCTGATAATTGTGTCAGTAGTTTCTGCACTCGTTATGTTGTCGGTAAATTCTGTACACAAAATGTGATAATACTGTCTCCAGTAACTGCTGATAATTGTGTCCATAGTTTCTGCACTCATTATGTTGTCGGTAAATTCCATACACAGAATGTGATAATACTGTCTCCAGTAACTGCTGATAATTGTGTCAGTAGTTTCTGCACTCGTTATGTTGTTGGTAAATTCTGTACACAAAATGTGATAATACTGTCTCCAGTAACTGCTGATAATTGTGTCCATAGTTTCTGCACTCATTATGTTGACGGTAAATTCCGTACACAGAATGTGATAATACTGCCTCCAGTAACTGTTGATAATTGTGTCCATAGTTTCTGCACTCGTATCTGATCCTCCTGAATAATACCATTAATATTCTGAAATGCTGAATATTTGACCTGACATCTGTACTCACTCTTGGGTGTCTGTACTGCCTTCTGAGGATTGTACTGCTATGACTTTCTGCATATCAGTCCAAACAGGCTAACTTAACTATCTCTGACATATTTCCTAATAATACCAAACCCTGTAAAGTTCTACATCCCTCTTTAGCCTTGTAGCATACAAACAAGATGTGTTTATACTCAAATGTACCACAAATGATGTTCTTGTCAGTATTCTTGACTGAAGATTGCTTTCACTGATTGAAAGTGCATTTATTGAAACTGTATGCAAACTGTGAAGCCTTCTTTAATATGGCTGCATTTCTAGACTTATGTAAAGAGAATGCTGCTTTTTTGTACATGTAAATGATACCTGCTCTAACAATGATGAACCTAAAGCTAAAATTAAAATACAGGTTTGTATGTCACATGCCATAAGAATGTTCACTTGTGGTATGTCACATGCCATAAGAATGTTCATTGGTGGTATGCCACATTCCATAAGAATATTCACTGGTGGTATGTCACATGCCATAAGAATGTTCACTGGTGGTATGTCATATTCCATAAGAATGTTCACTGGTGGTATGTCACATGCCATAAGAATGGTCACTGGTGGTATGTCACATGCCATAAGAATATTCACTGGTGGTATGTCACATGCCATAAGAATGGTCACTGGTGGCATGTCACATGCCATAAGAATGTTCACTGGTGGTATGCCACATTCTGTAAGAATGTTTGGAGGAGGTATGAAGCATTCACTAAGAATATTCAGCGGTGGTATGCTCATTATGCTAGTGTTATTTGCTCTGTATTTAGAACTACTGGTCACATTGCTTAGCAGTTCTAATTTGTAGGGATATATAAAGTTTTTAATAAGGATTAAGCAAATGACCACCTCAGGCTTTCTTCACATAGAAATTATCCAAAAAGTAAAGGCAGTATAGGGCTGTATTGAAGGCTCAACACATTTGAACAGGTTGCCCTTTTTTGCAGCAGGAAGTCAAAGATAAGGACTCATTGCAGCTTTGTAAACTGGGGACAGAAAAATGAGTAAGGGTAGATGTGGATAGCTGGGCTTGTGAAATTCATCCACCCACAAGTACTAGTAGATTGGAAACAATGTACATGTATATAATGGTCAGTTAGGGTGGCCCAAAAAGAGTACACTTGCCTTGTAGTGACTAAGATGGTGGAAAACATTTATTCTTGAACCATTCAGTGACATACTCAGTTCTTTAACAATTAAATTTGATTCAAAGGCCCATTGTGGCATTGTTGATGTGTTTGCTTCTGATGCATTACAGACATCTTCACCTCTGAAACAAGCTGTCATTGGGGTACAGCTCCTCTGTTCACAGCACTGAGATACATGAAAGAAAGAAAGGAAGGAGGGAAGAAAGAAAGAAGGAAGGAAGAAATAAAGAAAGAGAGAAAGAAAGAAAGAAAGGAAGAAAGAAAGAAAGAAAGAAAGAAAGAAAGAAGGAAGGAAGAAATAAAGAAAGAGAGAAAGAAAGAAAGAAAGAGAGAGAGAAAGAAAGAAAGAGAGAGAGAGAGAGAAAGAAAGAAAGAGAGAGAAAGAAAGAAAGAAAGAGAGAGAGAAAGAAAGAAAGAAAGAAAGAAAGAAAGAAAGAAAGAAAGAAAGAAAGAAAGAAAGAAAGAAAGAAAGAAAGAAAGAAAGAAAGAAAGAAAGAAGGAATGAAGAAATAAATAAAGAAAGAAAGAAAGAAAGAAAGAGAGAGAGAAAGAAAGAAAGAAAGAAAGAAAGAGAGAGAAAGAAAGAAAGAAAGAAAGAAAGAAAGAGAGAAAGAAAGAAAGAAAGAAAGAAAGAAAGAAAGAAAGAAAGAAAGAAAGAAAGAAAAAAACTGACTTACCATTAAAAAAATGTGCTAGTGACATCCTCAGCCTCAAGCTGTTGGAACATTTTTGTAAGGCAAAACTGCTTTTTGCCTTAATATTAATTTCCAACTGTGTAGTTTCATATAGGTAACCCAGTTGTATAAATGTGTAACCAAGTCATAAATGTGGACCTTTTCTCCCTGGGCCTCCATTGAAAATGGGTTATATAACCCAGACAGACTTTCCTGGTAAACAAATAAATGTCAAATAAATAAATAATAAATTAATTAAGCACAGCTGACAGTTTACACCAGAAGAACCTATCATGGTTGCAGATGCCAAATGTGAAGAAAGAATAAAGTGTTAGTCAGAAGTTCTTCAGCATGTCAGAGGCCATCTGATAAAGGTGGCATGTACCTTTTATTTCAGACAGTGTATTTGTTTCTGAACATGGAGTCATCATCATGAAATAGCTTTAAAATTTGTTTTCTGAGGTTTGAATTTAAAATGAATGAATGTTTGAGTCTTAATATGTAAAATAAGCAAATTGTAACCAACCTTTGACCAACATGTGTCCATTGTTGTAAGAAAGACCTTCTATATTGCACAGCTTATAAAACAAAGGAATTGTCTCTAGATCAAGGGATGACATTGGCCCCCTTTACTCAGCCCTCATTAGGCCAATCATTTAATATAATGTTCCCCTTGGCATGTATCTGCCCAGACACATGTGACAACTGGAATGCCCAGAGAGATACCTTACTAAAAGGATACAAGGCCTACACAACATGTCCTACATGGACTGATTTAAAGTCCTGTCACTATACATGGCTGGCATGCTATAGACTGCTAAGAGGTGACATTTGTCTAATATAAAAGGTACCCATCATCAGCAAGTCAAATGGCATCAGAAATACCTGGTCTAGGGATCTAAACCTCTTCTGCAACCTCAACAGAACAGTTTGGATGGACAGGCATATCTCACAGAGGATACTGCTGCCCTGGAAGAGACTCCCTAGCCACATAATGTTCAACCTTGTCCACATTCAAGTGCAACTTGGATCTATGGATGGGAAACAGAAAATTTACCCAAGTACTGCAGGCTGTACTACTAATAGACATAGGCAGCTCATAAATGCATTATGCCATGCATGGGTCCCCTCAAATTATCTATTGTATGATCCCAGTTATTCACATTAGGAGTAATGTATAAATATCGGCCATGGGATGGGTAAGCCCAATCTATAACCAAATGGGACACATTATTTTGAGCACAAAAAAAGGTAAGGTTTCTGGAATAAAAATGGCCCACAAGGGCAGCTAGCCTAGTACTAACGTATGAACCCATAAATCTATAAAGGAAACATTTGTAAGAATCCTCAGTAATCATGCAAAGCTCTTGTGTAAATAACTATTGTTAATCTGCAGCTGTTCCCCACATAGGTTCATAGGTTCATAAGTGTTTACTAGGCTACTGACCACAAGAGCCTTTTTAAGCCTAGCCATGCATCTCGAATCTCTAACAAGTTATGACACCCTTGATAAGTGTAAGCATGGGCCTGGGAGATGAACCATTTACAGGTTACCTGTTTGCATTAGAGGCACAGGTGCCAAACCAGGGATGAATTTCCGGGTTTCCAACCCAATTGTCCAAGCTGCACTTAAATTGGGTTAGGGAGGAACTCTGCTTCACATGGATAGGGAGCCTGTTCCATAGACGGGATAGTCTCTGGGATACATACCTATCTCTCCAACAAGTCCTATTTATATCACAGGCAAGGTTTAAGTCTTTAGAACGGGTAATTCTGGTACTGTTTGTTTTGTGGATATGCAGGAGGTCCATCAGAGTGGAGTCTGACAATGACCTGTATGCCAGGCATAGATCTCCCCTCAAAAGCCTGTAGGAAAAAAAATACAGGGATAGGGCCTTGAGGCAGTCAGCATAGGACATATTACTTACGCCCTGAATTCTTTTAGTGAGGAACCTCTGTGGATGTTCCAGTTGTTGGATATACCTGGTTAGGTACATACCAAAGGGGGCATTGTACTCAGTGATAGGTCTGATGAATGCCAAACACAGTGGAACAATTACTTCCTTGGACTTAGATGCCATACCTTTGTTTATAAGTTGGGCAACAAGAATGATCTCCTCACCAATGTAGACACATGATGATCAAAGGCTAGATTACTATCTATGTGTGTCCCTAAGTCCCCTAACTACTGGGTCAACTCTAATGGGTGTTCATAGGTTCATAGGTTCATACTAGGCTATCTGCCCTAGGGCATTTATAAGCCTAGCCAGAATGTGTTTGGCTTTCGCCACCCATTTTAAATTTATTTTGCTATGCCCTTTTTTGAGGTTAGTATACTGTGCCTCTGTCTAACAGTGACACAGAAGTGATACCCGGGGTAAACCTACGATCTCCCATCCACTCATCAAGATTCCTCTTGAAGAGAGTCAATGAGGGACTCTGCCTAACCTGGACTGGGATTTTATTCCAGAGTGAAGGGAGCCTCTGGGTTATGAATCTGTCCCTCCAGCATGTCCTATTTATTTCAGTGCTGAGGTTCAAGTCTCTCGAGCACGTAGCTCGATGGGATTTGGATTTTCTGAGATGCAGCATGTCCATTAATTCTGGGTTGGACATGGCTTTATACGTCAGGCACAGAACGCCTCTGAACAGGCGGTATGCCACTGAGTAGAGCTGGAGTTTCTTTAACCGGGCAGCATATGGCATCTGTTTGAGCCCTTTGATCCTCTTGGTGAGGTACTTTTGGGGTCTTTCCAGTTGCTGCAGGTGTCTAATAAGGTACATCCCAAAAGGGGCATTGTACTCAATTATGGGCCTGATGAGGGATGAGTAAAGAGGCACGATGACGTCCCCTGATCTAGATGTGAATCCCTTCATGATTAGGTGGGCTATATAAAATGTTTTTCTAACCACTTTGGCCACGTGGTTGTCAAATGAGAGATTGCTATCAACTTGGGTCCCCAGGTCCCTAATTACTTCTTCTGTACTTAATGGATTACCACCTATGTGGTAATTTGTGGGCACTTTGTTTTTGCCAAAGGGGATGACTATACACTTTTTGGCATTTAGCTTGAGGCCATGGCTCTGGCACCAGTTGTCTGTTTCTATGAGGCCCTTTTGGAGGATGCTTGTGTTGACTGGAGAGTCGATTATGGTGCCCAGTTTGCAGTAATCTGCGAACTTGGTCAGCCACAGTCCTTCCGTGTTGGCCTGTACCTCCGAGAAATATATACCGAACAAGAGAGGTCCCAGGACTGAGCCTTATGGGACACCACTTGTAACTGGTTTGGAGTCTGACATGGCTCCAGCAATTCTAACCATGTGGGTTCTGTCCTTGAGCCAGTTTGCAATCCATCTAGTGACATAGGGGTTTATATTTAAGCTGGTGAGCTTATCTATAATGCCCGAGTGGGGTATTGTATCGAAGGCTTTTGCGAGGTACAGGTAGGCTGTGTGGACCACCTTCCCCTCATCAATGGCCTTGGTGACTGTTTCAAAGAAATCAACCAGGTTTAAGAGGCAGGATCTGCCCTTAACAAAGCCGAACTGGGTAGGATCCATTGTTTGTAGGTCCCCAATATCTTTATTTATGAGGTCCATGATGATCCTTTCCATAGCTTTGCAGACCAAGCTAGTCAGGCTTATGGGGCGATAGTTTCCAGGATCCGTTGAGGCACCACCTTTGTGGAGAGGGACCACTGTTGCTGTACGCCACTCTTTGGGCACATATCCTGTAGTAAGGCTGAGATTGAACAGTAGTTTTATGTTTGGGTTTAGCTCTTCTTGGAGTTCATGTAGGACGCAGCCCGGGACACCATCTGGTCCCATTGGTTCTGTGTTTTTTGCTTCGGAGAGGGCGGCTCTTACCTGAGCATCTGAGATGTCAGGGGGGCAGCACTCTGCTGGGATAGATATTTGCCCTTTTGGTGGGGAGGGGGGGGGAGAAGTTTGCGCTGAACTTGTCAGCTAGGATGTTGGCAATGTCTGTGGGTTCGGTGTATTTTTTGTACTTTTGGACTAATTCTGAGCATATCTGGGAATTACCACCCAGGTTCCTAAAATAACTAAAGAAAGCCTTGTGATTATCCTTAGTGTCCTGTGCAATTTTTCTCTTGAAGCTGGCCTTAGACAATTTTATGTGTGCCCGTAGTTTTTTGCTAATACTGATCAGTGATGCCTTCCCTTTTTGGGATTTTGCTCTATCATTTAGTAGCTTCCTCCTTCTATTGTATAGTTTATTTATGGCTGGGGTCCACCAGACAGGACGTCTGCCTTTGGAGGATTGGGTCTTGGTTTTATTTGGGATCGCATGATCCATGCATTCCTGAAGGTGTTCATAGAATGCGTTTATAAAGGATTCTGCAGTCTGGGCCATATTTTCCACAGGCCCGTGGGCTTTGAAGGATTCCACCTCAGTTTTGAGGAGTGTGAAATTTGCTTTAGAGAAGTTTTTCACTGTGGTTTTCTGGGCAGGGGGTGGGGTCGGGATGTGAATATCCAGTGAGATTAGTTTATGGTCTGATCTTACCAGTGAGGGATAAACTTCTGGTCTGGAGCATAGAGTCCCCATGTTGGTGATGATCAGGTCCAGTATGTTTTCCCCTCTTGTGGGAGTGGTAACAAGTTGTTCCATAGCATTTGAGTTTATAAATTCTAGGAACCTTTGGGCTAGGGTGTTGGAGATAGAGTAATGCTCCCAGTCTATGTTTGGGTAGTTGAAGTCGCCCAATATAATGGTGTTTGGAGAGACCTTCATATTTTCCAGTGTTCTTAGGAAGGCCGAGTGGGGTTCCTGGGTTTGGGAGGGTGGTCTGTAGCAGGCTATAAACTGGAAGGCAGTTTTACCCACTGTTAGTTGCACATGGATAGTCTCTGATGCTTCGTGCTTTGCCACCAACCTGGAGGTGTGGGTATCTTTGATGAATATCGATACTCCCCCTCCTTTTGTGGTTTGGTCCAAGTTTTGGGGCCGAAAAGCATGGTATGAGGTATAACCTGGTAGTGCTGGGGTGCTCTCGGGAGCCCTGAACCAGGTTTCTGTTACTGCACAGATATCGATGTTCTCCATGCTATAGAGAGTTTCGAGTGCGTGCATCTTGAGGTTTAGACTTCTGGCGTTGAGTAGCATTACTCTTAGTTTCTTATCCCTTGTGATACCTATGGGGGTGGGTTTGTCTTTTGAGCCTTGCCTAAAAAAGGCACTATGGGGGTAGCAAGAGCCTTTGCCAATATCCGAAAGCCCAGGGGTGACAGGTGCAAGCCGTCCCTAGCGAAGCATCATGGCTTGTCGAGCATATCATCCCAAGCTGACAGGCATTGGATCCCCTTTGAATGACACCAGTACTTAAGCCAATTGTTGAAATTGATCATCTTGTCTTCATATTGTGGCATCATTCTTGGTGAGGGTAAGATGCTACTCAAGGTCAGGGTCATACCGGCCTGGGCTACATGCTCAGAGAGCTCCTTTATGTCTCTTTTCATGTAGTCCAGGGAGGTACGTCTCAGGTCATTCACACCAGCATGGACAATGACTTAGTCATATTTGTACTTGCCTTGGAGTGACCTGAGTGCTTGTGTTATGTGGCGGATCCTAGCACTCGACAAGCTGCTCACCGTGACCCTCTCCTTGTTCAGCCTGGTGAGCGGGACGTCAGTGTGCCTGATGATAGAGTCACCTATTACAAGTGTATCAGGTGTGTTGTTTAGTCTTAAGGGCTGTGACTGTTTGGTACACTGGCTTTGTGAGATATGTGTTGCATGTGTTTTGTTTTGGGGTAGCGGCTGCTTGGGTGTCTGCTTTGGAGGTCTCTGATGCTTAGGCAGATCTTTATTTAGAGCCTCCGAGTATGTTTTTGTGTGATTATGTGTTTGGTTTGCTGTCGTGGTAGGTCTATGTGAGACTGGAATTGTAGTGAGTGTGGTTTCCTTCTCCTCCTGACTGGTTATTCCAGTACTGAGTTGAGAGAGCTTAGTCTCCAGTTTGGCTATATGGTTGCATCTCTCAGATGTTTTGGAATTTGTTGGGAGGAGGAGAGGGTTGTCTGTGTACATGAGGCAGTTGTAACATTGCCTCAAGATTCCCAGATTCACCAGCTGGACCGGGTGGGTGTGTTGTCAATATGATAGTTACCAAGGATGGATGACTTCCCAAAGGATACTATTATGCATTTCTTGGCATTTAGTTTTAGTCCATTGCTCTGACACCAGTTGTTTGTCTGTGTCAGCCCCTCCTGGAGAACATTTGTGTTAGTATGAGATTCAATGACAGCTCCTAATTTGCAATCATCTGCAAATTTAGTCAACCAAAGACCACTGATATTGGCCATGACTTCTGAGAAGTAAATGCCAAAAAGGAGTGATACAAGGACTGATCCTTGAGGGACTCCACTTGTGACTGGCCTCTTTGTAGAGGTGGACTCCCCAATTCTAACTTCCTGGGTCCTGTCTATGAGCCAGTTGGCTGTCCACTGGATGACATACAGGTTTGTACCTAACCTCTTGAGTTTGTCAACAATGCCTGAGTGGGGTATTGTGTCAAATGCCTTGGCCAGGTGAAGGTAGGCAGTGTGAATGATTTTGCCCTCACCCATTGCTTTGGTGACCTTCTCAAAGAAGTCCACCAGGTTCAGTAGGCATGATCTGCCCTTGACGAAACCAAACTGGATTGTGTCCAGTGTCTGGAGGTTTACTGTATCTCTGTTGATCATCTCCATGATAATTATTTCCATGGCTCTACATATAAGACTAGTGAGACTTATGGGTCTGTAGTTTCCAGGGTCTGTAGATGGCCCACCTTTGTGCAGAGGGATGACTGTTGCCTTTCTCCATTCATGAGGCATGAAGCCTGTTTGGAGGCTACAGTTAAATAGTAACTCCAGAGGCCCTGATAGGTCATGTTTCATGCTATTTAGAAGGCATCCTGGGATATTGTCTTGGCCCATTGATGCAGTGTTCTTGGCCTTAGAGAGAGCAATAAGGACCTGTTCCATAGTGATAGTAGCAGAAGTTATATTTGATGATATTTCCTGAGGGAAGGTTGAGGGGGAGAGAGTAGTAAAGTTGGAGCTGAATGTATCAGCCAGGAGGTTCTAAACCTCTTCTGCAACATCAACAGAACAGTTTGGAGGGACGTGTCATCACCTTTTCAATGGTACGAACAGAGCACTCAACTTATTTCATACAAAAAATCCTGCTCAGGCTAACTTTACTTACTTTCATGGCATTAATCATTGGGGCATCCATGGCATGGAACAACAGAGGAAATGATGACTCCAGGCCAGTCTCACTAAGTTTAACTTGCTTAAATGCAGCATGGTGTTGCTTAGTAAAACCTCTTGTTGTAGCTCCCTGTCAGAAGTGTAAAGCCAAACACTGTGAGTCCTCATTACTTTGAAAATTAAACTGTAATTCAGACAAAAGGCAGTGAACTTCACAGCTCACTATTACACTTTTAAAATATGTGCCTTCACCTCTTCCAGCTCGGAAAAATGCTGTTTATATATACTAATGCCAAGCTCAGACCCAGGCTGCTTATATAAACTAAGTCCAAGCTCAGACTCAGGCTGCTTAAATATACTAACTCCACACTCAGACCCAGGCTCCTTATATACACTAACTCCAAGCTCAGGCCCAGGCTGCTTATATATACTAATTCCAAGCTCAGATCCAGACTGCTTATATAAACTAACTCCAAGCTCAGACTCAGGCTGCTTATATATACTAACTCTAAGCTCAGACCCAGGCTACTTATATATACTAACTCCAAGCTCAAACCCAGGCTCCTTATATATACTAACTCCAAGCTCAGACCCAGGCTGCTTATATATACTAACTCCAAGCTCAGACCCAGCCTGCTTATACATACTAACTCCAAGTGCAGAACCAGGCTGCTTATATATATTAACTCCAAGCTCAGACCCAGGCTCCTTATATAATACTAACTCCAAGCAGAGAACCAGGCTGCTTATATATACTAATTCCAAGCTCAGACCCAGGCTGCTTATATATATATATATATATATATATATATATATATATATATATATCTACTAACTCCAAGACCGGT